>NC_040027.1:24294838-24615284 GCF_000972845.2 Larimichthys crocea
TTTTTTTTTTTTTTTTTTGGATACCCACTGTTAAAATCATTGCTTCAGTGGTAAAAATGTTTTACAGAGAACCTTTAAGAACCTTTTTGATGACCAAGTAGCACACCTGCGTAGACAGACACTGGTAGAAGCTGTCAATATTGGTGGAATAAGTACTCTTGTTTTACCAAAAGGTCCATTATGTAAAATTAAAGGGGCTTTATTTAGAGAGGTTTACAGGTTTTTTGCCCCATAGTTTCTATTATACACTGGCAATAGGTAAGGCACTGTAAGACGCTAGGTAACACTAAATCCTAAACACTGGACTTTTAAGTAAAAGTAAAAAAAAACATTATAGAAAGTGGTCTATTTGAGCATTATATTTATGAATTGTAATAATTAATGCAAATGTACATAGAACTTTAATGTTGCATAAGACTGAAGTTTCTATCAACAAAGAATCTGTCACCTGCTTTTCTTCACAAGCAGCTTTGGGATATGTACAACTCCTCATATGGTTCCTTTCTGAGAAAATTATGATTATATCCCAGAATTCAAAATGCAAACACAGAATGCTTCCTTAACAATGTGTACTGCACGCCCCATTTGTGGATATTTCTATATGTATGCTTGTGTGGGGTTGTGACTGTGTCTGTGCATGAGCTAGTTTCCATATGCATCCTGTTTCATTCCTCTGTGCTGGCTGTTTGATGAAGTTTGAAACATGGAAATCCAGGCGTAATCTCCTATCCTATCCCTCTGTGATCAACAAATGAGGATACTGGAAGTGCAGAGGGGAGGAATTACAGAGCATTCACTCACACAAACACATGTGCTCATTTTACATATTCACACAGATTTTAAACTGACATGAGCCCCCATATGTTCTCACTACATGCACAATAAAAGACACAATTTTACATGTATATCTACTAACACACACACAGAAATCCACACCATTCCCACACATAAACAAACATGCACATTGTCATCCTTACACACCTGTATCTACATAAACATACACACATTTAACAGATGAACTAGTTGCAGGGCTTTTTCTGGAGAACTTCTTCCTGAAACCCTTTTCCACTGAATCCTTCAAATATTAGGTCTGTATCAAGGGGGAAATGGTTAATAAACCATTCAGATCCTTTCTGGAAGACATCATGACACAAAGGCAATGAACAGTATTAGATAATGCTGAATAGTCTAGACACTCAGGCTCATCAGATCAAAAAAACGTTTTAACTACACCAGAAGCAGTATGTTTCACATCATTTGAAATGAAAACAAATCATTGGGAGACTTTTATTGTTCGGTCTCTCTAAATCTAAATCCACTCTGTAATGGGATTCCCATTTTGTCAAACAAGAGTTTCAGTTACCTTCCTTTTAATTTTATGTTAGTATTGATATTGTAAGAGGAGACACTTTTTCCAGCAACGAAAAAATAAATGTAGTAATACAACATTTAAAAGACTAAAATCCGCACATAAAATGCAGATCACTCATCAAGAGGCTTCATAGAAACTTCATTTAAACAGACGCAGACATGGTAACTTTCACATCCTCACATATGAAGGGTTTAAAGTTTATTTCTTTTGATTGGGAATTAGCCAAGCATAGCAAGCACTGTTCTCTTCACTGTTGAAAACACTGTTCTTTGGTCAGGATCAGACTGCATGTAGCTACAATGTGCAGTATTTGACAGAATGCTCAAAATATGTAAATAACCTGCGTTTCATGAAAATATCACTGCATAATTTTTTGAAAGTTTACTTGAGTGCTGATGTGTTGAGTGAGTTTTATGGCCCCTGTACACGTTACAACACAGTTGTTCAGTGTCAAAATGTATGCACGTCAGTGAAATAACTGTACTGTTATGGAAAAACATACTTAACTGCAGATACATGTATTTAATCTGAGAAAAAACTGAAAAACTACCATTGTGCGTTTGCCAAGAAAAAACCCCAAAACCCCCCCAAAAAACAAGGAAAATATGTTAAAAAGAATTTAAGTGCTGCTTTTGTCTAATTTATTTACACCACTCAGCACCTACAACATACACACGTTACACCATGAAAATGTTGTCAAAGCCCTGTCATGTTGGAGCCCAGCCGACCTCACTCCCTTCTCTACCCCAGGAAGGGAGTCTTTTCCTGGGGCTGCTCTAAGCCCTCAGCCCCACTCCCCCCAACCCCCTACACTCCCTGGCTGCTCACAGCCGGCAGGGCTCCGAGTACTAGACCCACTAGCCTCCACAGATATTTCCTGAGGAAAACATATCACCTCAGGCTAGACCGGTCGGCTGACTATGCTGAGGCAGCAGCAGCCCCAGCCCACAATCCACCACAGGCCTCAACCTCACTCTCCCTCCCTTTTCTTTCTCTCTTTCCTCTCGCTCATTTTCAGTTTCTCTTTTCTCTCTTTCACTCCGTCTTTCTCTCTTCCACTGTTTACTGGAAGTTTCTGTTTTTTCTTTTCTTCCTTTCCTCCCTTTCTCTTTCATACTGCCTGTGAACATAAACTCGTTACAACAGATGGGCAGAAAAATAATTACAAATACAAATACAAGTACAGTGAATCGTTTTTACACTATGGAAATATTTTGACTGTAGAAAAAAAAAAACGCAAGAAAATCATCTCCTGGTCGTTAACATGTCTGTGAGAGTGTATAATGTGCTGTAAAATTAATCAGAGGGGTTTTACACTGAAAACATATTACCATCGCCTGGTACAGAAACAGGTGTTTGTGGCAGACAGGGGAAATGTTTTTGATATTTGGAATTCATTTGTTATATTATTAATATTTTCTGTGATAAACCGCTGTGTTGCAAACTTGTTTGATAGACTCAAGTGCAGAATGAAGTTCTTGTTGTACTTATAAAAGGAGATATCAGAAGTAATTATAATGTGGCGTTAAAACATCAATCTGCAGCGTTGCACCATGAAGTCATATGTTAAACACACCAAGATGTATCACTAAAAAGTTATGAAGGCCATGTGAAAAGGCCATATCTCATTAAAACATAGATTTACAACAAACAAACTATTTTTACTATGCAGCACCTGTAAAGATGCAGCTTGCCATAATTATTATGAATACAATGACATTAACAACACCAACTAGTAGCACTAACCAACAGAGGTTACTCTTCTTAATTGTTCATATTTTAAACTATAGTGCAAATGATCATTAAGCTTTAAGTTGGTGACAATCCTCATACTTTTACCTGTTTTGCAGTTTCAGTCAGAAACCGTGTTAGGGCTGAACTGTCTTCCTGCTTGCTCTTTTGAAGTCACTCTCAATAAAAATACTTCTGTAATATAAAAAGACCTTTAATATTGTAGCCCCAGCATCATTGCGGGGGTTCTTTTCTTCTCTCTTTTTTCTTAAACATGATGCTGGTTAAGGAGAAGATAAGACTTAGCTTTTGGCAACCATTCCCATCCTTGAGTCCAAACCAACATCCGTCAACATCTTTGCAAGCTGCCGAGGAAAGGAAGAACTCGATGATGTGTTTTATGTGGGGAGAGAGGGTGGGAACCCAGTGGTGCGATAGTAAAACAGGGAGGACATGTTAAACGTATTGATACCATCGCCTCAGGAAATCCCTTTTACCCCATGTGTTCTCATGACTCTCTCTGTCTGTCTGTTCCCCTGTCCCTTCTTCTTCCCATGAAAGCATTTTAAGACCAGTGTCTGCCTTGTACCGTTCCCCCTGGATATTTCTGGAACAAATTTCTGTCAATGGATGAAAACTATATATATAAATCAACAAAAAGTTTAAATTTTCAATATGGTACATTTGATTGTTTTGAACGGCGTTCCCGTTTCTTACACAAGGATCTTAGTGGAAAAAAAATGACGTGGGGAAAAAAAGGATGAATTTTGTGTGTGAACTGTTTGGAACTATTAAACATGTGAATTCAAACATATGACAGATGAAATTTGCCACCATTCAATCAATAAATATCAAAGTTTCTGAAGCATTTCTCCTTCCTTAGTTTGGATGGAAATGTAAAGTTGATTCAGATGCAAGAACTCCATTTGAACAATTCGATGATCTGCATGAACTATAATGCTCTTTTGTAATCCTGTGGTTATTGTCATACATGAAAGTAACTAGATGCTGTTCTGAAGGTTATTCAGGGTTATCTTGTCTATTATTACCCAGGTACCCAGGTGAGCAAGGGACTGTATAAAGAGGAGTGGACTTTCATAACTTTTTTCTCTGAAAGTGTTCTAGTACGTGAAAGAGGTTCTAATAAGCATATTACTTTTCTTTGGTATAACACAAATTAGAAAGTGCCTTGACAATGCATAAATACACTTGGTAATAAAACTAAACTATACCAGTCAATAGTAGTATAAAAGAAACATGAAATCATTCATTAAAAGCCAGTATAAAATGTGTTTAAGCACAGCTATATTGTTACCCTTGTTGCAAATTCAGAATTTGGAGCTTGAAGCTTTTTCTGGAGCTTTGTCTGATTACATACTGTAAGCTTATGCATACGGGACTAAAATTAAACACACAGTTGACACCCTTGTACCCTTGTTGAGTTACAAAAAATTTAACAAATCTAACATTTGCTCAAAGCAATCATTTTGAGCAATCGGGCTTTCACTATCAACAGTAGTGAGTGTAAGGTATAGCTGCATATCATCAGCATAAAATGTAAAATGTAACATATAATGTGCCTATTGTTAAGTGACCAAGTAGGAGCGTGTATAAAAAACAAGATTGGGCCAAGGTTTGACCCATGAGGTACACCACATTTAATTCTGGTAGAGAAAGAAATACTGCATGAAGAAATGTACTGTATGTGCACAACAGGATTTATTATAGTACACAAAGACCAAGATGCTTATTACAGTTAGATTATAGAGATAATTCATTCATATATTATGCTCTACAGTGTCAAATGCAGCACATACTCAGAACATAAAGCAAAGTCTAGCATGTTAATGGAACAATTACTATCTTTAGCTGTAAGGTAAAGGTCCTTCAATACTCAAAGTAAAGTTTTCTGATATCCCATGTCCTCAAAGCAGTTTAAACCTTTTAAAATAATTTATTGCAATTCATAAATCAGCTGATAAGTATAAACAACATTTTGAGGGGAACATTTTCTTATATTGTTCTATTTTGCTCTGATGAATGGTACATATAAGTTCGGATAGCTACACCATTTTGTAGAAACTCACTGACACTGTGTAGCATCATCTTCACTTGCTGGAGAGCAACATAAAAGCTATCCTCAAGTTTGCTTGTCACTAAACTTAACTATTATGAAGTCCTTCAGTTTGTTATAGAGGGATGAGGGGTTTTCAGGAAAAGGACCCAACTGGGGCAGGCAGGCAGTTGTGGGTAAACAAAAACTAACTTTAATAACCAAAAGTGGCTGGATATCCAGGAGAAAACACAAAAAGGCAAAAGCAAAGAGCAGGGTCAAAAATAGAAAAGATACAAATACCAAAACCATGAAACACGACAGACTTTGACTCACTGAGAAAAAACAGGTAGAGAATACACAGGCACAAAGACACAAAAACACAAGAAAATTGACAGACAAGGAAACAAAGGAAACACAGGAACTAAATAGACAGGACTAATCAGGGACAGGTGAAACAAATCAGGGACAGGTGCAAAATCAAAAAAGACGGGAAACAAGACAGGAAGTAAGACAGACAGGGTGGAACTACAAAATAAAACAAGAAACACAACAAACTTAAAAATATTACACAGTTACCTAATCTTAACCGTAAACATATTGTGTAAGTATCACCCCTTCTATGAGTAAGAAGTCGTCATCACTGGATGTTTGTTGAATATCTTTACTGCTGTGTTTTCCTATTCTTTCAAATTTTATTTTAATGTTAATTGAATTAACTCATTTTTGCTGATAGCGGTCTGAAGACTGAAATGTTCTTACCAAAGTGAGTACAAGTGATCAACAGTATGCAGGATCTTTTGGTTCTTTCACAGTCAAAGTGAATTATAAGATGCACCTGTTCATAAAACTGCAAGACTTTCAAAGAGATTTGTTATGCAAGAACAGTTCAGTGTTCAGTTCAAGCTATTTAAAATCTGAAATATGCTCAATTTAAAATAGTGAATCAGTAATACTTTTTTTACCAGCTTTATCTGCTAGACATGCTTTAGACCAGTTCTCAAGGAGCTTTCCACCATATTATTTATTCATTGTTATTGCAATGACTTCCCTGCTCTGAGAGTGCTGGCATTACCTTAGTTGTCACTACAAATGGTTTACACCCTAAACATTCCCAGCATCATTGCAATGCCAGTTTTAGGAGGATGGTGGAAGAACACGTAGGCAGTATCACATACACAAAGCTTGTTATGAATATGTCCTGTTGGTTTTTTTAATATGAAAAATTAATACTGCAGTTTTAGGAATGCATATTTTAAGATTTGTGCCATCAATCATTTTGTAATTTTAAGATGGCAGCTCAGTTTGGATCAAAACTATTCAGCCGCTGTTTGACCCAGGTCTGTCTTCCACTCTACACTGTCTCTGAGGCCAGAGGAAGTCAAGGCAAAGAGGTCCATTACACCTCGGGGTCTATCTCAGCCTGCGTCAGGACAATCCCACTTAGCATGAAGGATGACTCTATCTGTCCGCTGTCTCATTTTGCCTGTCCGAATGCCCCCACTGGCCTGAGCCTACCTGCCCATCGACCGCTGTGATTTGTCGGGATCCGATCCCAGAAATGATAATTGATTTAATTGGAGGTGATGAATGAAGGGCTTTTATGGAGCATGGATCATAAGTTAGTGACAGTCAGAGGGATAATGGGGAAAGTTTATGGGTCAAAAGGCAGAATGGTCTTGTGGTGGGTTTTATAAGTCATAGCTGAAGCAGTTTGTTTGGTCCATATTGGAATTTTCTTTGGAAATACCTCTTCAGGCCTCATTCTGCCAGCAAGTGATGAATTGGGAAAGTGCAGTTCAAGTGCCTTTGAGCCTTCAGGCCATAATGTGTGTGTGTGTGTGTGTGTGCGTTTGTGCATGTATGTGTCTATGTATGTGTATCAATTAAATTATATATAATGAAATCATATCATGTGGCCTTCACGATCATAATATCACAATCTCTGTGCATGTACTAGCTCATACCTGTATTAATACATTTCTGTTAATCCAGCAGTGTGCATATTAGTGTCTGTGTGCATGTGTTTCAGTGTTGCTATGAGTATATGCATGTATGTCTTTTGCGTATGTGTGTGATCTTTAATTTTTCCTATTTGAACTGTCACAAGTTTAAGTAAGCAATCTGCATCCGTTCAAACACAGGGTGACTTTGTGGTGAATACAAAAAAAAAAAAAATCCTGTAACAGGAAGGCCCCAATGAGGTCTCGTTTGATGGATAGGTTCCCATTGCTGTTGCACAGGTTACAGATGGCATTGTTATAGTGTGTGTGCGTGTAGGTGTGTGTGTGTGTATTTGGTAAGATAGGGCACATCAGAGAGAAAAGGTTTTTACACAAAGACAGCATATAAATACTCACTCCCTTCCTTTCACATGGCAAAGAAATGACAAGTTTGGCAAACGATTTTATGTTGCAGCCAGACTTGGCAGCCTTACTTCAGGATATAAGAAATTAAACCTTGAAAGAAGAAACCTGTTTTCAAATGCCTGAATTTAATCTTTGAGCAAATACGTTGAAACAATCTGCAATCAATCAATCCAGGAAAAACTGACATGTATTGAAACCAGTTACCTGTAAGTGTAGTGAGATGATTAATCTATTCTTTAATAATCTTTAAAGTCTAAAGGCAGGATGAAATCGCTCATTCAAGTTTGTCATTTTCTGCAACACTTTCTGTACATTTATCTATCTTTACTTTCCACTCTTCCAATTCTATCCTTAACCACATCTATCTATCTATCTATCTATCTATCTATCTATCTATCTATCTATCGCTCTCTCTCTCTCTCTCTCTGCAGGTTCGGTGTCTGTGGGGAGAGGAAGCGGAAGAAAAAAGGAAACAGTTTATTTCAGACAGATGAGTGGAGTCGTGGGTTCAATGTGCAGCTGAGACAGGAAGAGGGTGAAAAAGTAAAATTGGGGGATTGGGATCAGGGAAAGAAAGAGAAAGACATGCTGAAACAAGAGAGGAAATATAGGGAGATGAGGAGAGGAAAGACTATGAGAGAGAATGGGCGAGAGACAGGAGGGTGAGAAGTGGAAGGAGGGAGTGTCAGACAGAAAGGGATGGAGCAAAGATAAAGAGAGAGAGAGCAAAAGGAAGAGAGAGATGAAGAGTTACAAAGACAAGAAAGAACAGGAGGAACATGGTGGAGTGAAAGAAAAAGAGCAAGAAAGGAACAGAGAGAGTTAGTAGGGTGTGGGCTGCCAGGATCCGATTTCCACATTCTTCCTATCGCCACACCTAAATCCTTAATTGTGTGGCCACAGACAAAGTACTGCAGAGACCACAGCACTCCTGCTAGCCGGCGTTTAGCTGCCGAAAAACCTCGCTGTTTAAATTGGTCAGCGACCCAGTCTGCATGCGACTGGGGTTTTGGAGGGAGCGAGAGAGAGAAAAGGATTGAAAAATAATACCAGGAAAAGAAAGGAGAGACAAATGAGAGAAAATCCTTTTCGGAATTTGAGCTTGGCGAGGGCAACTGAGAAAATAAATACCTACATTTCTGCAAATCAAATCGCCACCACACCATCAGTGTGTCAAATGTTTTATGAGGGAGAGTGGCGCCTAACATTTTTTTTAATCAAATCATGTTGGAGAGACGTGTTAGACGTTATTGTAATTTGTCTGCCCAGTTACAGTGATCAGGTACTACTTTGGACAAATGATAAATGAACAAAGTGTGAGTCTACAGTAACTGAAACAATATAATGAATAATGATTAATGGATCAGCCATAATGGATTAGCCATGGTAGTTACATGAAATTCATCATTTTACATTTATGTGAAAATTGTGGGTGAGAAATGTGTCCCCATCTAGAGCCACATTGACTGAACATTGGTTGATTAGCCAAGTATGCCAGTGACTGTGGGGCAAGAGTTTTTGTTGTGAGCTATGTATATTGTACTATATCTGACTATTCACTTCTTGAAAAGTTGATAAACTTCCAAAACGAAAGGAGATTTTCTATATAGTGAGGGAGAGTGGTGCTCCTTTCTGAAACCAGATAACATTTCCCTTTTTTCACTGTGGTGAGTAAGTTTTTACTTGCTGCCATACTATGCAGCACTCCAAATGACCACAAGAAAAATAACAAAGATGGCTGCAAAAATATCCCCATTGGACCTCACCTTTAACACAAACAAACATCTGAAACGAGCACTGCCGCGTCTCTACGTGGCCGCAGCCTAAAGGCCTCCTCATTATCCACCCATCTATTCAAAAAGAACAGTGTGTGTTCATGTGAGTGTGTGTGTGTGTTGGGAGCGTACAGGACAGGGAGATGAGTGACTTGAAGTGTGTGTGGAGGGGTGGGGGTTTGGTTGTCTATGAAATAGAAAAGAGAGAACATCATTTTCCTGGAGGTCGACGGGCCTCAAACCCCCCACCCCCCCAACCACTCCACCCGACATGCTGTCTCTGATCAATAAACCTCTATTTTCTCCCCCACACAAGGTTTCCCATTCAATACAGCTGCCACTGGCTTTAAAAACATAGAAGCATGATCCATTTATTATTGGCTGTTACTATGATCTATCTGCACACCCCACCCTCACCACCACCCCCCCTCTCTTTATGTTGCTGCCTATTGGGGAAAGCACGGGGGGGGGTCTCTTTATTTCCTGCCTATGCTGCTTATTGACAGACCGTCATTGAAGACCATCAATCACACACATGACTGTACATGAATGTAGAGATATATGGCACATTGTACGGAAGTGCATGCAATTCAGATGGTTTGATTTAAGCTCATGCAAACAGCCTGTTTTTTTAAGTTTCTCAATTTCTGATGCTTCACCTGACACTTTGAACAGTGCAGGGCAGAAAGTAGAAAGAATGGCAATAGAAAGTACAGCAGCATAGGTCAAAGTTTGTTTCTATAACTTGTGCCTTTAGTTAACACTCATATTGAGGATGAGTGTTAAAGGTTCCAATTGCCCATAATATTATAGGGAAAAAGTAAGACACCTTAGTGGAGGAGGAGAAAGGTAAAAACAGGTACGGCTGAAGAGAAGAAAGGTACATAGATTTGTTAGTACCATGCAGGCATCTGATCATGTTAAATAGTAAATGGACTGTACTTATATAGCACCTTTTTAGTCTCCCGGCAACTCCAAGCATTCATACACATTCACACACCGATGGCAAAGCCTTTGGGAGCAAGCATCTTGATCAAGGACACTTCGAAATGCATTCTGGAAGATAATACAATATCTATATCTAAATTTATTACAATACAGTATCTAAATGTATTTCCACACGATGTGCTCTACGACACATCTAAGACCCCACTACCACTTGTCATTTCCAGTGTCTCATTTGCAGAAAATGAAAACTCTTTCGTTTACACCTTGCCACAAACCTGATGCAGTCTTTCTTGGTTTTTCTGAGCTACATCAAAACCAATCAACCAAATTTTATAACTATCCACAGACTAACATTAACATGTGGATGAATTGCATTCATATACTACAAGATAGAGAACTGTTTTTATTATCTTCATGGTGTCTCGCTCGCATTGCTCTTTCTCACACACCACCACTCACAGATCATTCAGTGGATCCAGATTTTAATCGATCTCGAATTCTTTTTGGATGCATAGACAGCTTTTATTTATCTATTTATTATGTTATATAAAGCTTGAAAAAGCTTTATTTGACAGAGACAGCTTGAAGAGTGACAGGAATGTGGGGAGAGAGAGAGATGGGCAATGACATGCGGGAAAGAGCCACAGGTCGGATTCGAACCCTAGTACTGAGCCTTTGTACATGGGGCGGCTGCTCTGCCAACTGTGCTAAACCACACCCCCCATAGACAACTTTTATGAGAACAGACAGCCAATGCACCAAAGACACAAGTGGCTAAACTTCAGAATTGGGGTGGGGGCTACATCTGACAATTTTTTATAACTTTAGCATGAAGACAATCTGACAAACATGACCACTTCATACAAGAGTTGGCTCAGTGTGTAGCAACAAGAAAGTGGGTAGGGTAAACTTCTCTCTCAAGGCCTCCTTTTTCAATCTTCACACATCTGCTTCCATCACTTATTGTGTACAGCAGAGTGCAACGCCATGGGTACAGGTTTCAACAGTTGTCATTCAGAACAAGTAGGCATACTTCTGTCTTAAGACATGAGAAAATGACATGTTGTTTGAGCAGTGTAATTTTAGTCATAATGAGATCTTTGACAAGCTTAACTGTGAATTAAATCTTGGTGTTTAACTTCCCCTTCGTCTCTTCATCTGTGTTGTAACTGTGCGTGGGAGCAGGTATTGCTAATGTCTGTGTGTTTATATTTCTGTTCACTTGTGAAATTGCATCCAATTTTGCATTCTTATACATTCATTTATATGCACTCTGTGCCTCTATATTAGAATACACAGTATGAACAATTCCCACACACACACGCACACACACACACACACTTCTTGCCAAACCCAAACTGGCTCACCATTTTCTCCAGAGGACGTGGCTGTCAGCTTCCTGGCCGCCACAGGCTCGACTCTACCTGACCGCTCCAACTGGAGGTCCTCATTAATGTGGTCCACAGCATGCCAACTTTTAATAGCTACACACAACTGTACAACTTCAGATGATGGGGCCTGCTGCTGTATATAAAAAAATAATAATTAAGAATGACCAGAGAAGCTGTCTCACCGCATTCTATAAATACCACACACGACTTTTCTGACTCTGTATTAGTGCCAGCCTTCAATGACCTCATCTTATTTCCATCCCATGGTTTGCTCTTAAATACTGATGCCATGGGAGAAGATGCAACAGCCAGTCCGTCCACACTGTACCAGACAAAAACAGGAAGCATGGAGATTCTGTATTCAAGAAAAGAAAAACTAGGAAATGCTAATAATATTGATGAGGTCAAAGAAAGGTAGCAAACAGGAGGAAAAAGAAACCCTGCGACACACACTTACACGTCACCTTAAAACTTGCTTACCACACGATGTTTTGGCTGGTCAGCGGAAAAGGACGAAGGCGACCATTTTGTCCGGATGATGAATGGGCTGGGCTGACAGGTCACTTCTCTCTCTCTCTCTCTCTTTCACTCTCTTTCTCTCGTTCCCTCTGTCCTCTCCTCTTCCTCCTACCTCTCCACCCCCTACTCCAACTCAAAGCCACAATTTGTTCCCTCTGACTGGGGGCCCAGAGACAGATTCCACCAGGTGACAGATTTATTGTCATCGGCACGAGGTAAAACGCCTCAAACCCTCAGTAACGCCCGAAGACCCACTGCCGGGGAGACGAGATTGAAGCGCCATTTATATCTGCTGGGGTCCCAGTAAAGGGCAGCTCCTATATATCTCCGCAACAGGGGGACTGCATTTCTCAGAAAATTGCTCTCACTCCCCTATCCAGCTGGAAAGCGAGAATTTTCTCATTCCTTAAAACATATCTGGATTTCTTTCTTGATGTTTTGATGTTTCTTCACTTCTGGACAAATGAGTATATGAACCATATGTGTGAGATTTCCCCCTTAGGGCTGAAGGGGGGAAAGCTGGGAGTCATTTTCACCCTGGCCAACATACTTACCGCTCCATGTCAGGGAGCTGGCTTGAGGTTTGCAGTGACGGAGTTCACAGGTGTAACCCCCCCATCCCCAACCCCCCAACCTGCCACAAAACCACCTCATACAGGGACCATAATTAATCCAGGTCCAGGCCTCACCCAGAGACGCTTTAGGCCTATGGGTGGTCCACAACAAAGTACACACAGATACACACATGCTATACAGTGTTAAATGTATGTGCTATGCAGCCTATACATTGAACGCGCTACTTGCTTCCTCTCTTTCTAGCACACGCACACACGCCTCTACAGCTCTGAAAATATACAAAAGGCCTACTTAGCTGTTTTGGAACCCACCAGACAGATTTACTGGCCAGATGCATGGCGAGCTGACTGGTGATTCATGTATTAACCAGCTAACTGATTGGCCGACGCTATGATTGACTAACTGGTTGTATAACTGGTGCAATAACCAGACTGGCTAACTGATTCATTGTCCTATGAATGAATGAATGACTGGCACACTCTCTAGCTAACTGGCTGGATGTCAAATGAACAAGTGATTGACTGACTTACTGATTCACTGGATGGCCAACTGTTGAATTTATTGGCTAACTAACCTAACAGCCTTTGACTGTCTGGCTCACCAACAAAGAAGTTGACTTACTGGGTGTTTAGTCAACTCAGCTTAGCTACCATGCTCTACCAATCAGCCTGGCTAACTGGCCTGGTGTCCAACTGGTCTCCCCAGCTTGATGTCTGGTTGGCTGAACAGACTGAATCTTCATGACTGGCTAATCAACTGACAGACAAACTGTGAACTCAATGGCTGCTTCACCAACTGGCTGACTGACTGACTTTCTGGCTGACTAAATGATTCAATGCAGAAGGGACTCCATCCAGATAAAATGAACCCACATCTCAACTCTCCTTCTATCCAAACTTCTGTCAGAATACTCGCTGGCCAACCTTCTCTCTCCATTCCTCATGTCAGCTAAGACTGTAAAATGACTGCATTCATTTCAGTGAGGAACGTTACGTATTTTTCATCTCAGGCATTTAGCTGACGGTATTATCCAGAGTGTGTCAGTGAAGGGATTCAGGAAGATGATCAAAGCGCAAGAAGACATAAACTAATGGTGTTGATGTAGTGACATCACAGAGATCAAACTGGAGATCTTTAGTTTACTGGGTCTTCTTCTAATACTGTGATCAGTTGCTGCCAGACCAGAAAGCGGAAATGTGGAGAAAATTATATATCTTAGTAAAGTATCACGTAGCATCTCCAAATCAGAAGATCCATTCCAGAGAGGCTCTATGAAGGCGTAAGTTTATTATCTAAAAGACTGCGCTTCAGAAATGCCAATAGCTGGTTTTAATGTAATTTTAACAATTTAATTTATTTTGAAAACGTAAAATTGCGACTTATTCTGTATGGGTCGTGTGGTTTGAAAAGGTGCTGAAAGCAGTTGCTGCCAGGACTTCAGTATTTCTTTGCTTCCAGAGTCAAAGAGTAACTTTTATAAATGTAACAACATTGTATTTGCAAATGTTTGATCCTGTGGTTTTATGTTTTTTGTAGTTGCCATGGTTCACTGATTTTCTACTGCTTTTCCTACTCATGACGAGGCACCTCTTTTGTGTCCGAGAGGGCATTGTTATTTTTTTCCCCCATGACACGTGATCTATGATTTTCTTTATGTCTGCGCATTGCTGCAGGCCTGAAACGAGATGTGATGCAAACAGTCATCAAACATCGAATAGTGCCTTCATCATCAGTTGAATATATATATATATATGTGTGTGTGTGTGTGTGTGTGTATAATACAGTGGGCCTGTATGAAAAGCAACTTTGGAAAATGGGTGGGGTGCAGGTATCAATATTCTCCCATGTGACCTCTTGTTTCAGTCGTGGAGGATTAAAAGACAAAACTAAAAGATCATAAATTTCCAGGATTACATTCCTTCAGTCAAACAGAGGAAATGACCACAGATAATGTTCCCTAGCGTCTCCATGCCCAAACATTATGGCACAGTTAATGGTTAGGATCTTTGTATTTACTCTCCATTAAGTCTAAGCACACAGCAACACACACACACACACACACACACACACACAGACACACAAGCTGTCATAATGAACAAGTGACCTGAACATCACCCACTTCTTCGGCCTCTCACTTAGAGGTAAGCAAACACACACACACACACACACAGCAGAAATTATACCTTCAGGCCTCCGCAGAGAGGTAGGTAAACATACACACACACAGAATGGAGTAGGGCTTTATCATGAGAGAACAATGCCCACTACCACCCCCCCTCTTTCGAACCCATAAAGCAGCTCTCTCGGCCTCTTCACCTGCCTGACTGTATGGATCTCTGCACTGCAATTAGGCTTTATTAGCCATTCTCCAAATGACACAGCACAATAGTTGCCCTAATTGAATAGCAACACATTGATTAGAAGTGCTCGCACTTCACACTGGGCAACATTGGAGGATTTAGGTCAGAAATGTTCACATCACAAAAACAGTAAATGTGCAGGGAGGATTCATCTTGGGGGTGGTTGTCAGGACAATATGGCAGAAATGGTGAAACTGTAATTTCTCTTTATTGCAGTAGCGCAATCATTATGAGCTATATAAGGATACATTAGCTAAAAGAAAAGGTTCAATCCAAGTTCTTTTACGATATATAGAAATAAATAAATGTGTTCCTTCCTTTGTGCTATACGTTTTTTGTGCACTTCTGAGCACAGAAAACAACACTGTTCTGTGCATATAATTTGCAGAAATATATGATCAGTCTGTCATTAAACAGATTCACTCATGCTGACCACGTTCGCAACCACAAAAAACACAAAAATAGTATGTTTTCCTCCCATCCTAAAATGCTGGCTTTATGTTGTCCTGGTACAGTTAAAACTGAGCGTCTGCAAAATACTCATGTAGGCCCAGCGAGGGTCTGGGACTTTGTAGCAGTAAAGTTAAGAAGATGGTCTTAGCTATAGCTATAGATACAGCTTCTAATGTTCTGCGTGATCACTCAATTGAAATGTCAGTTTTGCAGACATAGCTGTTGCTGTGATGCATTTACTTTGATTTTGTCAGATGATGTCATAATCATAAAACAGTGATTTGGTCTCTGTATCTGTCTCACTTCTTACTATGTTTTTCTATGCGTGTGATACACAGAAACATTTGCTACCTGAAAAGAGGGCGAAGAAGAAGAGATGTAGCTATTTTAAGAGATCTGGAAGTACTTATAACAGTGATTTAAAAAATAGACTTTCTGGTTTGATACAAAATTAATTATCTAGAGGATAGACACCAAAATCCCAAATCTCCCACATATTATTTCCTACTCATTTTATAGCTGTGCTAGAGATAGCTATATGCCATCATTATGTTAAAATTGAAAGTAAATATGAAAAGTAAATGGGCTCCAATAGCACACCTAAAAAGACATTTAAAATTTACAGCAAAACATGCTAACAACATCTCACTGGATTCTACAAACAGTAGCTCTCACTGACTTGGATGACTGCAGACAGAGGCTGAGACGTTCTGCCTAATGTGTAAAATAAATGTGAATGTATTGGAGAGGACATTTTAATGTTGTGCATTTTGGAAGAGGTGGAGGTGTGAGTTTCTTAGATGGCCTTTTAGCTGTTCTGTGCCATTAGCGCAATGGTGTATGGCATGGCAGGTTTGTAGAAAGGGACAGGGGTTGGATAAAGGGAAAAGGAAATGGTCCATTGGGTGCAGTGGTGTGTGTGTGTCTGTGTGTGTGTGTGTGTGTGTGTGTAGTATCCATGTATGTGTGTGTGTTAGTAGCCAAGGGTCAGCCAGAGGGGATACAATGTGTCTGTCACAACTGACCGCTCCACGACCACTGACAACAGTTGACCAGCCACTACTATTTGTGAGTGTGTTTGTATGTGTGTCACAGGCAGAGAGAGTAAGAGCAGTCCATCCTCACACACACACTTTTTCACTATCCACACTGTTACAGCCAACCGCACACTGACCCCAGGGTTGTTGTCAGTGTGTGTGCGTGGGTTTTTTTCTGTGTGTGTGTGTGTCTCAGACAGAAAAGTAAAGCAGTTAACAACCCGCACAATCACCTAGGATTTACCTAGATTAACAGTGATGTGAAAAGAGAAAAGATTGTATAGAGTCAGGTGTGTGTGTGTGTTTGTGTGCATAAGTGTGCTTCTGTCATAAATGACCGCACACTCACCTGGTGGCTGAAACTGCCCTGGTGAGAAGTTTTTGTCCTTGTTGTATTCAAATCACCAAGTCTGTATAGGGAATGTGAATGATGGGTCTGATAGAAAAACCCATCCAAAGATTCTGTGTTATATATCATTACTATGTGATGCTTGCTCCATTACTAGTCCATTATATATTTGGTGATGAAGTGATGTATACTCCTGTGTGTACCCACTTTGCCTCAGCCTACTGCTTCTACGAGAGTTTGAGCCCTTAAAGTTAAGCAGCTGTTTCTTGGCGTCTTGTCGTACATTGTGTATTTCAGGGAGTGGTGAGTAGAGTAGATTTTCCCTTCTCAGATTGCTCCGTTTGAATATTTTTAGAGGCATGCAGAGGTAAAAGTATGTGGCAGACTATTCAGCAAGAAAAAAAGTAAAAATTCTGTCAGAAAACTATTTAATAAATATTATTTTTTTCTATTTCCTATCCTGCTAATCATCCTGTGAGCAATATCACTGAACACAAAGTGTTTTGGACCAGTCAGCTGAAGAAAAGACTCGGCTGTATGGCCTCAACAAACTAGAATTTAAAACTACAAAACTTTCCAATGGCCGTCCTGTGGTCTATTAACCATAACAAAATTAATAAATCCATTTTAGCTGTGGGTCATTTCAGTATTTGTTATCTACATTTTGGGCCGATGCAAGAAAATTACATTATACCACCTGCAGTGTGTTAAACAGGAAACAGGTTTGGCTTCCCTGCAGATGTCTCTACTCCAGGGCTGAAATTAGTGGAGACATTTAAAACCTTCAAAAAGTATGACGTGTTGTTTTAACCGCACTGCACAGCCAAGTTTTATCTACTTTTTCAGAAACACTGAGCCCAACAGTAAGGCAAGTCAAAGAGGAAGATGGAATTATAACTTGTGAATGTTGAACTCATTGGTTTATATTCGGAGGATGACGAAGACGCCACTGCTGATGAAGGAACATGTTTTTGGCGAGTTTCTCCTCAAAGCTTCATGGAGAAGTTAAGCAGTCAAGACATGAATGTGACAATTTTTACAGAATGAAAATTGTAGACCATTTGAATGTCTGTTCATTTTCACACATGAGCACATCTGGCCAGATGTTGGAGGAATAGCTGTTTGAATCCCACACTAATATTTTCTCAGCTGGCTATTTGGGCTAATTCAAGAAGTTCAATTCAGAAAAATTGACTTTTAATTGACAAAGACATATGGTAGTGACATATGGATGACAAGTCAAACAAAACACTATGTATGTATGGTTTTATTTTTAGATCCTCAACTGTGCGTCCTTAAATTAATCAGTGACAGCTAATAAGCCCATCATATATAGCAACAGCAGTTGTCCTCCGATTGTCTTAGTTGTGCCCTGGCCAAACATCCGTTTTGAAGTAAAGAGGCACACTTAACATGCATGTAAGGCACTGCGCGGCAGTCTGAGGAGAACAATGCCATGAGCTGAAATTCCTTCGCCAGCTGTTTTTGGCGTACACACTCACTTATGGGAACCTCCACGGTAGAGCAGGCAATCCTTGGAATTTCACCTCACGATGCCAACGCTAGCTCCTGTAAACAAACATCCACAGATAAGAGAGTGCAAGGAGCTGATAAGGTGTGTCAAGTTATTAATCCATGCATGTATGACAACATAAACATAGACTCTCCCTCTCAAACACACACATACACACGCAAACATGCACACGCATATAAATACTCTATTTCCATTGGGACTTCCTCCTATGGTTTGTTTGGTTTGCGTTGCGACCTGAACACCTGACAGTGTTGGCGAGTACTATTG
This sequence comes from Larimichthys crocea, assembly GCF_000972845.2. NCBI lineage: Eukaryota > Metazoa > Chordata > Actinopteri > Sciaenidae > Larimichthys > Larimichthys crocea. Next base: position 24,313,573 of record NC_040027.1, read on the forward strand.
TTCCTCCAGTTGGCTCTTGAAAATAAAAATTTATACGCCGCAATGAACAATGACTGTTACATGACCTGTTAATGGATCTAGCAGTCCCTCAGTGCTTGTGCTGTGCGTGTGTGTGTGTGTGTGTGTGTGTGTGTTGCGTCATATGCACGTATTTAAATGTGTCTGTGTGTATGCGCAGTGTTTAAACTGCCATCACATGGATTAAGGAAAACATATGGTCTTTAAAGTGACACAACAGCTCTCAGGTCTCAGCATGCATTCCTTTTACAGAAGGGCATAACCTGAAATGGACCGTAGTGTCTGGTATTTGTATTGTGAATAGGAAAAAGCTTTCATATCCTCATTTTCCGATTTGACATTTTGGGCATTGGCCTAATGCTCCTTTACAAATCCATTTACAGTCTGTCCAACAGTAGTTACTTCTAAATGGCCCACATTAAAGGACCAAGTAGAAAGGAAGTTGCGGGGTCAGAGCTGCAGCAGTCTGACAGTAGATATAACAATTATACCTCTGTTCCTAAAGAAGTGTTTGGAAAAGATCCAAGAAGCAGGGAGATTAATTATCATCTAGGACATGCCGGAGTGTGTGTGTGTGCCTGTGTGAGACGATGGAGAAGTGGTTTTGGTTGTGTGAGTCACAGTTACCACAGCATATATTCCTGGACATTCTCCGGGCATAATGTTTATACTAGGATGAATTGTACGTGTGCGTGTGTGTGTGTTTTCTCACACTTCTCTCTCAAAGCGCTCACATTCCATATTTAACATCTTTGATTTGAATTGTTTCTTTCCCTTGTCTGTCTGCTTTTAATCTACTTTCAAACTTTGTATGATGCATTTAAAAAATAAATAAATAAATACAAATGAGACAAAGTTAACAACATGCCAGGTTTCCCAAAACAAAAGCATTTTACTGACAAAACTAGACCATCATTTGACACTTTGAGATAAAGTTGCTTGTCTATTTGATTGTATCACATACAGGTGGGTAGAAGAAGAAAACCACAAAAAATCCATGACCGCAAGATGCCGAAACAAATTCAATGCACTTGTGTATTGAATCCACGGTCTATGGAATGATAGATATTCTTTTATCTGGTGTTTTAATGATGGTATTGGACAGCACTGTCTAACATGTGCATACAAAATCCCATATAAATGTTAGACTGGATTTAGATCTGATGACTGTGAAGACTATAAAATATGATTTACATCTCTTTTTTTTATCATCAAACAATTCAGTGTTATGTATGAGGGTATGCACATTTGTTATGTTTCTCCACTCATTCATTACGGTTTTTATTTTAATTTTGTCAACTAATTCTCACCCAATCTCCCAATTTTGAACAATCCTGCACCTTGTGATTTACTAGAATTCATTAACTGCACACACAGTATTTTCCAAATCCTGCCTAAAACTAATCTTACCTTGACCAGGATTTATTTGCCATAACTATGATCTTCCTCTGGTTGCCAGATGCATATTTTGTAGAAAACAGGGTGAATGCTGGAAGTAAAAGAGAAAAAAAAACATTGTTACTGAACAAAGCTGGAAGTAAAAGAGAAAAAAAAACATTGTTACTGAACAAAACTGCAATATGATTCAAAATCAGCATTCTCGCCCGTTGAGTATTCAGCACAGCCTGAAAAAAACCCTGCATGTTTATTGTACTGAAAAAAACTAAAGTGATTCTGTGTCTAAATCTGGATCTCCTCCCTCCACGTGTCGGACAATTCAGTGGTCTCTTTAACCCGTGGCAGCTTCCTCTTCCCTTTCATTCTAACCTCCCCCAACTTCTCCCATCCTTCTGTCAGAGATGTTAGTAGGATGTTTAGCTCTGTGTAGATCTTCTTCTTTCATCCTCTTCTCCTCTCCCCTCCTTCTGTCAGAAACATTAACAGGGGTAGTCCCTCTGTTCCCTCTGATGCTCTCCCTTCTTCTTCTTCCACTTTTTCTTTGCCATCCCTTTTACCATCCCTCACTCCGATATGATTGACACTTCATCAGACATGTGCAGGTGCCAAGCCTTGACCTGCTCTGTGTCATAGTAGCTAACAGTATTTTTATTAACCTCCTATCTCCTGCCTCCACCACTCCACTCCATTAACCAGTTACAGCTGCTGTGGGGCATATTTTATAGGCATCATTGTCAAATTAATGTTGAATCCTCTCTGTAACTGACCATAATTGGTAATCTGTGTCTCAAGGGTCGACATGAATAGTTTTTAACCACAATTTCCATATCATCTCTCTAGAAAGAGCATTTGCAACTCTGACGGCTCTTTGAGGATTGTTATCTGTTCAGTTTTATGAAGACCATAAATGTGTTGCTCATTCCTCACTCAAGCACAGCAAGAAATAAGTAAACTTTATTTTGGAGTAAGAGAACCTTCTTTCTGTTGTGTCTCTGTTATGGTATGAGTCAGCAGAGGCTAATTTTCTTAGTGATGTTATCATTTCTTTCAACTACAGTCCACAGTGTTTGTGTCAAAAATTCTTTCATATCTCATGTTTCTGTGAGATTTCATATTTGAGCACGGAGATGCCAGTCAAGTCTGAAAATATTCTGGCTACATGTTTATCGTTTATAAATTTATATCCCTGTTCTTACTTTTGTAGCGGTATAAATAATTCAAATGTGTTTGCACGTGTGTTCTCCAGCTCACCTCACTTTTATGTTTTCTCAGCCGTTTGACATGGAGATAACCAAACCCCACAGACAATATCAGCGCCCTTCCACTTTAGGTTGTCAGCAGCAAACTTTGCAACACTGAAACCTCTTTACACAAACACACACACACACACACACACACAAACGCACACTCTTTTCTTCAGTCAAAAGGGCGAGTTTTTTGTTTGATCCCTTGTGAGGTTTATCTCCTAAGCCCTAATGTCAACACTCACTGTTGACAGACTCAGTTTCCTCCAATAATCCAGCGACTGTCTACATCCTAAGACTTGGAGACCAGCAGGTAACAGCAGTTGACCCGGGGCACAATAGAAAGTCAGAGGGATACGAGATATACTGAGGAATTAGAGAGTGCAAATCATAAACGAGGCATGAGCGTCATGCAGAAAAAATATCTCCACATAAGATTTCCTTTTTGAAGCTTTTTGGAAAACACTCCTCACAGGAGATGTCAGTTATGTAAGTTTTTTGATCACTCATTTTAATAGTGTAGAAGTGTGGTGGATCATACGCCATGATGTTTGATTCATACTTGTTATGTTGTCAGACAACTTAGTTGTCAGACTAACGTGTATGAGCCACAAAAGAATTCAATAAAGCAACAGAACGGTTCAGGCAGCAACTGTGGCTTTGGCTCAGCAGAATATCTGAGCTATATGGCCGTCCTATACTTTACCACCTGAAGGCTGTAATGCAAAATTTGACTATTTGTCAACCAAAAGCAGAGAAAGACGACAGACAAAATCCACAGTCTCGAGTCCATGAAAAGACCTTTCAAAGATCAACCAAGAGCTAATGAAATTCATCAAACATTCTCTGAAGTTTTCAAGCATCACTCGGGAAAACTTGTGTATACTTGTTTGTTTTTACTCGCTGCAAACTCCGTTGTTATCAACCTTCCGGCTGCACAAAAACAGATGTTTTCAGCGAATATGCCGTGATATACCTGCTCGGCACCAAACAGCAGACACACACACTTAGCAACTACCAAGTGAACATAACGGATAAACATTTCGCAGCTTGAGTTTCAAGTTTATTTCGTTTATATGTGTAGCACATTAAAAGCAAACAGGTCTCTGCACCAATGTGCATCACAAAGACACATACAAATGTTACAATACCTGCATGTGCAAAAGAAATTTTGGTGGAGGGCAAAGCTGCGTGAACATTAGACTTCCACTTGTCAAGCAGCCAGAAACTCAACTCCAAATGGACGTTAACTTGCTCGGAAGGTGTGAAAATTGTTTCTCACGTGTTCACGCTGTAACAACTTGATAACGTGACAACATCATGCCAATAATATTATCAATGTCAATATTATGTTTACATCCTGTTATGTGTTGTATGCATATTTTGACGAGTTGGGTATTGTGCTTTTTTTGCTCCATTGCAATTTAAAAAGCAGAAGAACTCTGCTGCTTCCTTTCATCTCGTTGTGTTTTGTTTACATCAGTCACGCTATGTTGTTTGTGTCACACTTCTTTGTTTTGTCTTATGAGTCGCTGCTCTGTAGGCTGCAGTATTTTTAGAGCCAATGACTGTTTACACTACACCTTTCAATACATAAAACAGAGGTAGGCTGTGGGGAGAAGTGTGTGTGTGTGTGTTCGTGTGTGTGTTTCAAAGGGGGTCGGGGTGGGGGTGGGGGGGGTTATTTCCTGGTTATGAATAGCAAGTGTGTGTTGATTATAATTTAATGATGTTAGTGTGTGTGTTACAATTCCAAGGCTATTGTTGTCTGATCAGAACAGATCGGTCGTACATGCAGACCTACACTCATTCATGAACACACACACGCAACACACACACACACACACACACACACACACACACACACACACACAAATGCTTAGACCTTCATACAAACAGAGCAGCATGGAAATGCTTCAGGTATCCACAGCTTGAAACACACACACACACACACACACACACACACACACACACAAACAAACAATGATGCGCAAAAGTTCACAAATGAAAACGGCAGATAACGATTTGTGTGCTTTGATCACAACATTGTTTCTTTTTCAATCAACAACGTTGTAGCTGAGAGTGTAGTCGGTGTTTGTGTGAGTTTGTGTGCGTGTGCCAATCAGATAAATCCAAACTTGGAAGTGTAACGTGGAACAGGATTAGTCCAAAGTTTGAGTCACAGTGTCGGCATGACTTGGCTTCTCTTTTGATGTGACTTTTACCACCTCAAACTGTAAACTGCCTCCATGTCATTAAAGCCACACTTAAGCACCTAAGTGACTCTTTCTTGCTGTCTGTCTGTCTCTCTCTTTCTCCCTCTCTCTCTCTCTCTCTCTCTCTCTCTCTCTCTCTCTCTCTCAGGTTAATCATTCTAGCAGTGCTATCTTTCCTGAGAAGACCTTATCAGACTCTGTGTGCCATTTTATAACCTAACCTGCATGCCCCCCCCACCCTCCAGCCTCAGCCTCCTGCCCCTACATGTCCTCTCCCCCTTCCCATTCCCTCCTGACTCCGCCGCTACTAACCAATCACAGCCCAGTAGTAAGAGTAGGCTGTTGGTTGGTTGGAACCTCGTGCACCCTGTCAACTTTGTGGTTGATGTGCTGGTCACCAAATGATGAAGAAGAAAAAAAGTATCTGTATCTGGGCATAAAAGGAAAGGGAGGTCAGGTGAAATAAACAGTAGCGATTATTTATTATCTAACTACAAGTTATTCGATTATTAAACAGGGAATTATCCAGTAATGAGATATTAAATAACAAGTAGTGGGAACTCTGTGTGTGTGTGTGTGTGTGTGTGTGTGTGTGTGTGTGTGTGTGTGTGTGTGTGTGTGTAGATGCATTTTGGAAAAAAAACTATAAAAACAGGATCAGGTTAGTTCCACAGAGGACCTGGTTGGTGCAGGTGAGCTTGTTTTGTGTGCGCAGAGTGATTGTTTCCTTTGTTGTAAACTGTCTGCAGTTTTGATGATACTGTATTTACAGCACAAAACACTTGTTAACTGAGACATGTGAGTGATAATGTCTTGTAGCCAACGTCATATAAACTTTTAGAATGCAGATTTTATTGAAATGACTCAAACATCTGGAGGAAATTTGAAAAGCGAAGAAAAACTGACATGACTGAGACTTTTTTCACTTGATGACGAAACCTTCATGATGTGTTATGCACATATAAAAAATATTTATGCTGCAGAAATGAAATGCAACAGACATTTTTTAGACAAGGTCTGTAGTTTTACGCAGTTGTTTTTTTCAGAATGTAGCTATTTGTCCTTCTTTGAAATAAAGGTTAGAAAATTGATGCTGTGTGAGAACTGAGAAATACTCTTTGAGAGCAAATAAAGAGTGAAATAAAATGATTTAGTAAATATTTACTTTGAATTTAAACGTTGTACTTGCAAATGATAGAAATAAAGAAGAGAAAGGCACTGATGAATTGATTTAAACGATGCAGGCGAATGAATACAAAGTCTAGTAGAAAAAGTAATTTTAGGCCTTGTAGGTTGTAACCTGGTGGTGTATGTTCCTCTCCTTTTAAAGGAGTCCTTTTTTTATTTTTAACTACTGGACGCGACTCTCTCTCTCTCTCTCTCTCTCTCTCTCTCTCTCTCTCTCTCTCTCTGTGTGTGTGTGTGTGTGTGTGTGTGTGTGTGTGTGGAGCTCGCCCTCTGCGACCCCTCAGGTGCGTCTGGCGGTCAGCCCCATGGCTTTTCCGTGTCTCCCCCTTCTTTGCTCGCCCGCTCAGGCTCAGACCGACGATCAGGACACAGCACAGTGTGTCTGTGTGAACTAAAACACGTGTACGTGTGTTGAAGTGTGTGTAGGGTGGCTTTATTGGGATGCAGATTTTATTATTTTCTTTTCTTTGTGTATTTAATATAAAAACACTCTAAATAGCCTGAGCCTGACGTCAGAACTGATCCCTGCTCAGCCAATTACTGATAATAATTCAGAAGCAAAGGTATAATTTATTGCGTAAGGGGGCTGATTTGAGCTGAAAATAAAGGCCGTTTCATGCCTGAGGCCGGCTCTGCTTCACGTTGTTCACGAACAAACCCAAAACCCAAAAGCCACCAATGCTACTGAGGTTATTTTACATGAATTCACATGAGCCTTATATAGAATTTATTATGTCCTTCACCTACATTATAAAATGAGAAAGAAAGAAAGAAAGAAAGAAAGAAAGAAAGAAAGAAAGAAAGAAAGAAAGAAGTTATTATATTTTATTTGATCATATCTTATGATTTGTAAATCCTCCGGGTATTGTTACTTCATGTTAATGCAGAGAACAGGATGCTACATTTAATAACTAACTGAATATTGCAGTAAATACAACAGAAATATAAAAATGAGCTTTATCAAAAAACTTTATATTATAGAAGCGTGTGTAGACGCGTCCATGTGTGCGTGCGTGTACTCAAAGATGCTCCTGTTATAACACGCTCCAACCCACACATACCTCGCGCCCGCTGCCTCCGCGCTCCGTGCGCTCATGGGGAGTCTGCTCTCACATGAAGTTGCATCACCTCGCTTGATTTCCTTGTTCTCCCGTCGCTTTTAAAGTCCATCATTAACGGGATTAAACAGCTGAGATTTTGGAGAGATGGAACTGGATGGTTTGAGGCGATATTTCCCGGTCTCCTCGCCTGATTGGACCTGGGAAAGATGATGTCAGACGACCGCATGCGCCCCGGATTGGAGAGAGCGGAGTAAACAAAGCCGCGAGGAGGAGGAGGAGAGGTCTCCACATCTCCAGACAGTCCGACCGACACACCGAATCCGACTTTACGCACAGGAGAGGGCGGCCCCGGCGGCGCGTACTCATCTGCTAAAGGCTGAAAGTAAAACACTGACAGTCCCACTTTAATGGGTGACGCGCTAAAAAGACTTTTGGAAAAGCTAACGGGAAACTTACCATCGTCTTTAAATCCGGACGCTGTGCAGTTTTCTCGTTTGTGTAAGAGAATGATTCCCTAACTCAGCGCGCAACTGTTCGAAAGTATCGAAGGAATCACTCGTAGGTGTTCTGCGGTATTTATTCTCTTCTGCGCGCAGATGCAATTATGAAATTAAATTAGTGAAGTTAAATTAGATCAGGCTATGCAGCCCTGCCTTTGGGAGACAGTCGGAATCGTTTGAATCAGGCTTCATATTCAGAGCATGGCCCGATAATCGGAAGACAGACAGAGAGAGAAAAGGGTGTGAAATTAAAAACTAGAAAAGACATTTGGGACACTTTGAGGCGTGTTTGTGGGAACGTCTGCCTCTCACGTCCAGGTGTCCCGCCGAGCGGTGCGGAGTCTCCAGCTCAGGCCGGCAGCGCTGACATGCTGCCCAAAGTCGAGACTGAATCCCTGGGACTCACTCGATCGTATGGGGAACAAGGGCACATGCCAAGGAATATGCAAGGTAAGAACTGCCATTCATTTTCATCTCTTAAGACTACAAAGCAGATTCGTACGCTTCCAGTGAACTCCATTTACGGAGCGTTATCGGGCTGAGAGTCCTCAGTGCGTACCTCAGTACCACCAAAACTTTTGAACACGTTTATATCCAACACGTTTCTGCGGGCAGTGTAGCCTAATGATGGTGCCTGTCACTACAGTATGTTACTGAATGATGAACGTGTTCAATTACCAAACAAATGAAGGTGAGTTTACGCCCATTTTTGGATTGTAAATTTGAATGATTTGGGGCATATGTCTCTGTCACCTTCTCTCAATCTTTACTCTAATATAATAACCATGGTGTGAATGCAGATCAAACTTTGGGACATTATTCCCAGGTTTGGCTTGTGACCAAACAATGATTGTACACAGCTGTCACTCACGCTGGAAGTGTGCGGGCGCCTGGTGCGTAATAAAAACGGTGAGACAGAGCAGATATCTGTGCACTAACTCATATTCAGAACTGACTCGTGATTTTGTCGGAATCCAAAGAGTTGTTACGGCGGTTGTTGACAATTTATCAAAAAGATAAATAACTGCAGAGCTTAAGCATAGAGATTTGATTTATTGACTGATCTCGGGCCAGTAAACTTTGTCCAAATTCTGGTTTAATTTATACTTATAGATAGACTTTTTTAAATGGCTGTAAATCTGTGGCAAATAAATAAAAAGTCATTTATATTTTATCTTCCTAACAAACGTCTGTTCGGTCATTTTTAAAAGACCGAGTTTAAATTTTGGGTCCATTTTCAAAATCGGGCTAAACAAAATTAAAATATTGTTTTTCATGATTTATGATTTATTTAATATTTTTTTGTCTATTTTATTTTTCCATTTCACCAATGATATCAAGGATTTAGAGAATATATTCTATTGATATTTCAATGTGTGAAATTCAGTTTATGATTTGCAAAATGTGCAGCTTTCATTGAGAGAGAGAGAGAAAAAAAACATTTTCACATTGGGCATATTTATTAAAATTCCCCTCCGGTATATATTAAAATATTCTTTTCATTTATCTGATTCCAGAAAGTACACATGAAACAACGAAAATTTGAAACGTGAGTTTATCTAATGCCAAGATAAACTCACGCATCCCCCTCGTGTCATCTCACAGCAATACAAACGGGCAATCAATTAGCCCGGTCCTGCTTTATGAGACTCTGATAACATACACTCACAAGACGAGGAGTGGCTTGTTTGAGAGCCCGTTATCTACTTTTACGGAGAGCTAAAATCAAGGTAGCCCGGCCGGAAAGAGAGTTTCTCTCTGGATCATCAGCGTTTTCCACAAATGTTAAAGCTTTCTTTTTTTTTGGTTTTTGATTTTTTTTTTTTTTTTGGAAATTGCATGAGCAAGTAGCCGTCAAGGTGAGAACCAGCAGGTGAGAGAGACTGTTAACCGGTGTGTCTCCAAAGCATTGCACACACTGTGTTTGCGCTTGTTTAAGAAACATGGGTGCAATTTTCCTACATGTTTACACAAGAAAGTCTGTTTATATTTTACAATGCAGACATAATCCAGGTCCTTATGCTGTGACAATTCCTTAAAAATGTAAACTCATAGTTTATATAGTAACAAGCAGAGCAGCAGCGCAGTGATTGTTCAAAATTTAAGAGAAAAAATATCCCCTAAAACCCAGAAAGACAAATTTCCGAGTGGTGCTAATTATTTTTCTATTTACCACCATCTTATCCATTGGATAAGTTCAACCGATGCGCCGTGCTTCTCCTAAAAATGCGCACAAATCCCGCAGCTATCGTGCGTCATGAGAGCAGGGCCCTTCAAATCTTCTCCTTCGTGCGCTTTAACGCAGAAGAAATGTGGGGACACGGAGTTTACTCATGAGCTTCTGTGGAAAAACCGGCAGCTCGGTGGAACTTGTTGCTTCAGCTGGAATATGCAGCGCGGCATCCCAGCAGGGCAACGCGTTAACAAACCAGAAATCATGTCTAATTAAAAGGTCTAAGTGAGCAGCTGAGTGGGTTTTGAAGTAGAGCAGTAATATGTCAAGGCCTTTGGAAGGCGTCTAAGTTGACAAAATATTTCCACTTTAACAGCCACATCCACTGAGGTTTTCCTGTTTGATCCTGGCTGCTTTTTTTATGATTAGAGCCATAAATGCTTTTGTAACTGTTGTAAATGTCAGCTTGGCTGTTTGCTTAGCGCTGTCACACAGTCTTATCAATGCAGGTATTCCTAATATGCAAGGTAAAGTGGGGCAATAATATATGAATCGTTTGAATCTTAAAAAAAAAACAAAAAAAACGCAAATGTTGTTAGGTTTTACTCTTTTCTAAAATTGATTTTAAATAAATAATTGGAACCACATTCTCCTGTCTTTGTGTACCCCCCGGTCATAATAAGGTTACTTTGGAAACAAGAGAACTTATCATGTCAAAATTAAATTGAAGACTCAGAAAATGGACTAGTTTTTCTTTCCAGCGCATTCAGAAAGTCACAAAAATGTTGCACCACTAAAACCAGTGCAAGAAACTAAAGCAATCGATTTAAAGCAATGCGAGTTATTCGAGAGAGAGAAATGATGTTAGTTCAAGTTGGTTTTGGGTGTTTTTTTTGTTTTTCATTTTTTTTCTCTCTCTCTCTCTTCGCCTGCAGAGATAAGGGCTTCTCTGTGTGTCTTCATTTGTCTGTGGGCGGTAACATTTTCTCCTCCAATCCTTAACTCTAATCTCTCCATTTCCCCCAGCGATTTCACGACTTAGATACATGCATATTTATGAGGCGCACTTTCATGCGCTTTTTGTGTGTGTGTGTGTGTGTGTGTGTGTTTTTTTTTTTTTGGCTCCTGTCTGCAATGCAGAAGAGAAGGCGGTAACAAGGAGAAATAAATGCTTGCGTCCTTTTAACTTTATTCCAAAATCGACCATTCATCGTCTTCACCTCCTAAGATTAAACCTCTAAAAGTCCGACAGAACTTCAAAAAAAAAAAAAATCTCATTCGCTTACGTAGCGTGGTTCCCCGTGGTTCATCTTGATGGATGCAAGTGGGCTTTTGGAAAAGAGATTGCTCAGCACTGAAATAGAATTCTCTCTGTGTGTCCGTCTCTCATCCGCAGCACACCAGATAAAAATGATGGACTACTCATATGACGAAGACTTGGACGAGATGTGTCCCGTGTGCGGAGACAAGGTTTCAGGATATCACTACGGACTTCTGACCTGCGAGAGCTGCAAGGTTAGTGCTCCCATTCTCCCCAGTGGAAAACCATGACACTGTTACAACAGCAGTCATACAAAAAGTTCTCTTATAGTGCTTTGATAGCTCATATTATCCTAGTGTCTCCATTTTTTTTTAGTTTTTTTTTCTTAGTTTCTTTTTTAATGTTATTATTATTATTATTATTATTATTATTATTATTATTATTATTATTATGCTCCTGTGCATGAGTGTCTGTCAGTGTGAGGTTTACAGTGGCTGAACATGGTCTGACTCTATTGTTATCATCTGTGTGTGTGTGTGTGTGTGTGTGTTCACACTCTTCACTATAGTGCAGATGTGGTATTGGTATTTTTACTTACTTTAGTATCATTAGTTTCCTTGAATGTTGCAGGTACGGCCACATTTGCATTGTGCAATTCAAAAATACATTCCATCTATAAACACTCTGGCTCTTATGTTTCTTTGAGGCCGCTTTATTTTAGTGTATTAACCTCCCTGTTCCTCTGTGGAGACGCTTTTTTTTTTCCACCATAAGTATTAAGCCAGCATTCTTCTCCAGAGTGTAATTGTACAGTAAAAATGCAATTACTCATCATTAACATTACAGGAAAACCAAAGAGGCAGAGGGTCCAATATTGTCGGGACAAGTGATCTAACAAACTGTGTCAGGGGGCTTTGTAAAGTGGTGAACGGCTTGGCAAAGAAACAGTGATTCGAAAGCATGCAAAGGGTTTTTTGTCATTTTTGCAATCACCAAACACACGCAGGAGGTGGGGGACGAGGAGTCAACCCAGGAAGCAAATACTGCCTCTGTTTGTACAAGCTTTGTATCCTACCGTCCAAAACTCTCATCACAAGTTCATTAAGAGAGCAGCAGGACTGTGTGGTCGCAGAATGTTTCCACACACGGGTTATTAACGAGGCCGCTGCAAAGCAAACTGTTGCTGCTATTAATTTGAGTTCAGTCAGCAACCTGTTTGTCTCTTTCTGCCTCTTTTCATGAGTCTCCTCAACACCGAGCTAATAGGCATTGCCCACGTTTTTTTGTTAGCCCAGTAAAGCTGTCAGCACAAAATGAAGCTAAGACAAATGTCTCTGTGTTAACACTATTCAGTGTAAAATTGCAGCTTGCAGTATTGATGCCGCAGCACACATTTCTTGTCTATGTGGTCATTATTCAAAGCAGATGTTATAGATTTTATCCAATATTATTGACCTTGAGATGCTCAGCTCTTGCTTGAAGGGAGACGTCAGTGGCATCTCTGCTGCATTTCAGCCTCAGCGCGGGCTTTTCCCACTTTAGATAATGTGTGTGCATTTGTGTGTGTGTCTGTGTGTGTGCATGCAGGATGCAGATGAAGAGGTCTTATATAAAGTGTTGCATATCCTTGTGGACACATGAATAATATTGATGATTACCTGAAGCTTATCATTGATTATCTTTAAAATGCATGCAGTCTATTCAGTAAAAGTATGATTGTCAGGGTTGGAATGATGTATCACTTTGTTGACATTTTTCAGGTTATTATTTGGATTAAATATTCCAGTGCAGTGCAGTCTATCACAAGTGTAATGGAGTTTCTTTTCAGCCACAGCTGTATAAAAACTCGAAAAAACCAGCAGTTAAATTTTATTCTTAGTTTTATTTTAAAATAAAAAAAATACCTCAGTTTCCGTTTTTGTTACATGCTATCAGAAGAGTCACATTTTCCAACTTTGTGGTATGAAGTTTTGGAAATGCTTCAAAATTTCTAGCAAATATTCAGATGGAATCCTCCTTTATTTGCAAGTATCCTCTACTACTTCCATGCATCCTCTCGGGCCAACCTCTGCCTATAGCCTTCACCCCCAAAAATGCAGTTTATTCATGTCAGTCGGTTTGCCTGGGTTGCCAGTTTTAGGCTGAGGAACAGACCCACCCACACACACACACACATGCAGAAAGAGAGAAAGAGGAATAACACAAGTAAAGATTCCTTAACCCCCTCATAATCCTACCACCTCCCCAAACACACACGTACACACTCACACACACACACACACACACACACACACACACACACACACCCTGTATTCACAGACAGTGTTAGTTCATACTACACCCCAGCACACATAAAGTAAACATGGTACCACATCATACCTGTTGGAATAACAACAACAAGCTGAAACGGGCATCATGGTCCTCATTGTACACAAACAGGCTCAATCCCTGCACGCTTCATTTTGGGAAGAGTGAGCTGAGACAGCAGAAGCAGAAAAAATCTTAAGAAGGTCAAGAGTCAGAGCCAAAGTGCACAGTGGACATATGAAAAAAATATATAAGATCTGCAGAAGTTAAAGGAAAAATAATATGGCAAAGCAAGCTGAGGTCAAAGGGATTGTTGTTATTTCAAAGTTAGACAGGACGCATTGCAAGTAAAGAGCATGGGAGACAGGGATCAGAGGAGACAAAGTGGTGATGTGAATTATATTTTTCCTGCTTCTTTGATGGACTTGCTGGCCAGCACTGACATGTAGTAAAAGCAGTTTCCTGGTTGCTCGTTTTGTGCAGAGCGAGTGCAGTTTTTCAGGTTGGAATTCCAAGGTCAGGAATGCCCAGCTGCGTAGATAATTGGTCAAATTAAAATTGGACATTACTTAAATGAATCGCTTGTGCCAACTTTACAGCATACAGTTTCAGATTATGGTGATCATTTTAGATTTTATGTTAATTTGTGACACTTTTTGGGGCAAATGAGAAACTTTGCTGTTTTTAATGGCAACAGAAACAAAAGTTGCTGGTAGGAATCCAAAAAATGAGTCCTGGCGAGTGTTTGGTTCTTGGTTCTCTTGGTTAGAACTGCCGGTCAAATGAAAGATTTTCATTTAAATGTTGTCCGCTTAATCTCCAGACGTGATATTGTGTGGTTTCTAAAGCAAGCTACAATCCAGTTTGCTTCAGATATTTATAGCACACGCTGTGCACTAAATGGAAAATTGGAGAGAAAGTTCTCTCTGAAACATGGATTTTTTAGCACTGAGAAGTCGATAATCCAAAACCGAGTAGTGGATTTTTTTTCTCTCTCTCTTTGGATGGATCAGGCAATGCAGATTGTCAATTAAATTTGTGTTTGGTGAGATATTGACAGCAGCACGTTCTTTTTTATTTTTATTTTTTTTTAAAAGACTAGGTTTAAGGATTCTCCTCCTAGGTTATGGATCTAGAATACGTTAATACCATCTTCGCATCGTTTGATTTTCACTGCTGCTGCTTATAATTAATTCCACGTTGCAGGTATGAATCTCTGTAATCCCGGAACTGTGAATTATGGATATAATTTATTGGATCTTTTGGACTCCTGTGCTCATATATTTCAATAATTAAGTAGAGAGCTGAAAAGATGCTTTCCCTCGTAAATTCAAGAGTCTTTACGTGAATAGGGAATATTGAAAATAGAAAAGTAATTTTCAGGATTTATAAAGGATTTATAAAGTATTATAATACAGTAAAACACTAAGGATTTCTGTTTTGCTTATTTGTTCAAAGCAGAATAAACTGACGCACTGCTTGTGATGTAACTTTATAATTAAAATCCAAAAATATTTCAGATATTCAGATTTTAACATTATGAGAAAACCTTTTTAAAAATTCCTTTCTTTGTATAAAAGTGTGTATTCATGCCATGCTTTGTATTCTGTATATGTGTGTCCATAAAACATCACAGCATCAATTGGAGCAAAGTTTTCAAAACTTCACTGTGTGTGTGTGAGAGTATCCATTAAGCCTGTCCCCCTCCATCTGTCTGGGAGTGTGAATGGGCCAATTACCGTCGCATTGCAGGGGTCAAGCAGGTTGACGTCTTAATTGGTTCTCTCCGTAGGGCTTCTTCAAGCGCACCGTCCAGAACAACAAGCGCTACACATGTATAGAGAACCAGAGCTGCCAGATTGACAAGACCCAGAGGAAGCGATGCCCGTACTGCCGTTTCCAAAAGTGCCTCACCGTCGGCATGAAGCTAGAAGGTACGGCAACATGTTTACATTTTTACACTTGATGTGTTTGGCTTATGGCAGAATGAAGTTTTGCTGTTTTGCTTGTGTACTTCAATGTGTTTCCAGCTTAAACATAAGGTTACAATGAGATATAACCCAGGGAGAGATGCAACAATGGATGAGTAGTAGATAATGTGGGGCTGTCAAAAGTTTGGGTTTCTTGAAAACAGATGAAGAGGACACAGTTTTTACATAAAGGAGAAAAGATTTCCAGTCCAATTATATCGGCCTGGCCACTGGCATTTCAATGTCTTGCTCAAGGGACTGAAGTTCATTTTACACAACATAAAAATACGAATAAGTCCTATTAGAAAATGTCCCCTGTGAGTGATATATTATTTTATATTATGTTATTGTTATTTTACTGTTAGGTAGTGGAACTGGAGCTAATTTTAACTATTTTATTTACTGTTGGGTAATTTAATCTATAACAGTGCATTACATTGTTTAAACTAATCAAATGCAAAGTGACTACTTTAGTAACGAACGTTGTCAATTAAATCTAGTGGAGTAAAAAGTGCCATATTTCTCTCTGAACTGTTGTAGAGTAGAAGTATAATGTAGACTAGAAGAGGAAATACTCAAGTACTTGTGCAGAATTTGAGTAAGTGTACTTAGTTACATTCCATCACTGCCACACAGCTGCCAAACGCACTAGACAGCCTGCAGGCTCACTTCCACCACAAGTCTTTAAAAATTATATTTGATTCTGGGAGAATGTTTATCTTTTTTATAGTGCACATACAGTACTGTTTATTCTGTACGATTTCATGAATAGTTTACCACAGATTTTGTCTATTCTGGGGTTTCACTGTAAACACCTCTCACTAAAATATGATCTAGAACTTACAGTACACATCTGCAGTAGTGGAAAAGCAGATCCAGGCAGTGTTATTGCTTTCTGCGTGCTGCATCATATATTTTTCAAGATTTGATGCCTGTTTGCAATTACTTTCACAGAAAGTTGGGGAGGGAAAAATTATAACATGGAGCAGCTAAAATTGGAGGTTGACTGCTTCTGGACATCCACAGAGGTGTCTTAAAAAGTTCTAGTGAAATGACACAGCTAGTCTTTTTCCATTTATTCACGACTGAATACAGTTAATCGTAGCACATTAATTTTTGTGGAAACTCGGAGTGAAAATATTCATCCAAGAACAATTTGTACATTACAAATAGTTTCCTTCCAAATTGAGATGTCCAACGTTTAAAAAAGGTTAATACCTGTTCTGACATAATGATTGCCTGTATGAAAGGGGAAGATTATATTTATTTTAACATTTAACAATGAATATCTCAGTAACATCTGTTCTAGAAAACGTAAACCACGAACTTTGCGGAGTGAAATCTTTCTTTTCTACCACAGTGTTGAAATCCAGCATTGCTTATTGGTATTTTAGATGGGGTCAGGGGGAGTTGGGGGGTATCTGGTAGCTGTTTTGCACTTAAACTTGCCAGACAGAGTAATAGATAAAATATTAAACTTGGCGGCAGGGCGAGAATGGTAATGATGATACTTTTGGCCGGCTGTTTCGAGGTCTCTTTGTTTAATTTGAACGAAGCTCAGAAGCTTGTTCAAACATGTCTATAGAGAAGTGACAGGACGGCAGGGCAAGACACATTCTACCGATGTTCAAAGATAATATTTAAAGTCAACTATTTTTCCACGCGAGTTAACAAGCCCTATTCTGAAATCACTAATTTTGGAGTGAATAAAGTGACCTGAAGGTCACGTTTCAATAAACGTGATTTAAAATTCAAACACTAAAGGTAATGTATAGTGTATAATTTGTTGACCATGAGGTTAACTTACAGCGTTGTTGTCAACATACGGCGAATTGTTCGACTTTGTGCGGTCTTTTAATAAGAGCAGGTGTTCCTATTCATAGTTTCAGTGTAATATTGAAAGAAAATTCTTCACACATTTGTAATTTAAACCAAATTAAAAATCCCATGCCTACTGAAATGATCACATTCAATTGAGAAGACTTAATGTGTTAAAGAAATAAGACCCTGAGAGGGTAAAAGTAAAGACAGACTAACTAAAATTCCTGAGGCTTCTTCTCCCTTTAACTGCCACATGAGGTGTAATTAATTGCTGTTAATTGTGAATGGCCGCTGGGCAAAATGTCCCAGCCTGTCATTTTCTGGCTGACATGGGTGGGGAGGGAAGTAGCGTTTGATTTGTTTTGCTAGAGGTAGTTTTCAGCTCAGGGGCAAGATGGGCCCTGCCGCCCTCTGTCAGGGTCCAGAAGCTCCAGTGGGCGACTCCTGCAAAAAGCAGTGAAGACGTCCTATACAGAATGCCTGACACCCCTCAGCACACACACACACTATACTGCCTGGTAAACACATACATATATTCATGAGAAGTCCAAAAAGGTGCTTGGAAGGCCACAGGCAAGAAGGAGAATCTGTCATTTGATCTCAAACAAAAATGTGTGTACAATAGCAGTGAATGAGGAAAGGAGGTTTGGGGTCATGTGCTTTGTTATTGCAATCTTTTCATTCCATTACACAGCAGCTTGCAGCAACATGTGAATTTGGGATATTGAGTGGAAACCAAATGTGGACCGAAAATGTGAGGGAAACTTTAAAGTTAACTCTAACTATATGTTTGGACTGTTTATTTTTACAGTTCAGTGTGCTTCCTGTTTGCTGAAGTACAGTTTTAAGCCAGGGTGAGAGCCGTAAAGAAGTCTGTGTTTGTAGTCTGTGTTTGGTAATGTTTCAGCGTTGAGGTGAACGACGTGAAAGAGGCAGACGGGCACATATCAGGGTGACCGTGCTGTTATGTGTCTCTAACCCCATCCCAATACTATGAGATAAGTCGTATTATCTTGAGCTGATTACAAAATGAAAACAGTTCAACTTTGGTGACGTTTATCTTTGCATAAGGAAAGAAAGTGCAGAGGCATATCATATTCTCCTCTGAACAGGATAAGTAGCTTACCTCTGACCCAGTTTGTAACATTCAAAAATATGTTTTCCAAAATAAAAGAACTTCTTTCTTGTTTATGCATCAATGTGAGAGTTAAGAGCAGCTTAAAGTTAATCTGAATATGATTGTGAACTTAAATTTAATTTTACTAATCCTATCGCTTATCATGCAATTATAAGAAAAAAGTTAAATAAATAAAAATAGTCTTATTTTTATTTTATTGTTTATATTAATTTGCCTGTTTAATTTATGAATTCATCTTAACGAGTTACTGTAAAGGGCAAGGTCATTTCATATACACCCGAAAAGGTGATGGCAGCCACATTGAACCACACACACGCCGAGCTACTGTGTAAAAATCCTTTGCTTTTTGATATGCAGTGTAGCGTCTCAGCCAGCGTTGACTCATTGAGAAAAAAGAAAAGCAAAAAAGAAAAAAAAAAAGAAAAAGCCACATCCCACTAAGGTTTGACCCATTAGCACGTCACTCACTAAAGCTGATGAAGCGTGCCGTATCTGAACAGCTCCCAGTGGTATGATTTTCTTTTTATGCTCGCTGGAAGATGCCTTGCATCATATGCTTCACTGAGCTGCCTAATATCTCCTTCACTTATGTAACATCTTAAAGACAGAGCGTAACAGAGGTGTTTGTGATACTTTCGAGTTCGACACTCTGTTTCCACTGTGTTACTGCTATTAAATGAAGCAGAAGTTACATAATGTTTCAAAAGCCTGTAACAGCATGCAACTTTTGCCATCCACTGATAAAATGCTGAATATGCCAAATTATGCTTTTTGTTTTGATTTGGATTCAAAGCTGAACAGCCAGCAGTCTCTTATTTCAACCAAAATGTGTGTTTTTAAAAAAAACAAATATCTCATTTTCCTTTTCATTTTGTTAATGCAGTTATCCCTCGTCAAATCTTTATAAATGAAATACGACAAATACATAGAGCCATTCAGCAGAAATTAGCGACACCATCTGAGTGTTTATATATTCCTCTCTATCTCTCTCTCTCTCTCTCTCTCCCTCTGCCTCCACTTTTTATTTCCTCCCTGTCTCCATCTTTCTCGCTCTGATTTGTCTTCCATCAGCCTCCCAGTACCTGCAGTTGGAAGCCAGGGAGCTGTCCCATTACTTATGCATAGGTATCATAGGTATTCATGTGTGTGCATGGGATAGGGCGCATCCGGAGCAGGGGCCGGGGCACCGACATGACAAACAGGGTGTCAGCAAGGCTCCGCGGGACCCATTAATATGCCGCTGGCCGACAGGGATCTTCACCTACGCGCGCTTAATATTCCTGTATATTAAACAACCATAAATCAGAGGATATAAGCACTGAGGGCTGTGTGTGTGTGTGTGTGATATGCTTCAGTGTGTTAGGGTGTGCATAGAAATTGTGTGCGTGTGTGTGTGTGTGAAGGATGCTGTTGTGTGTATGTTTGTTTGTGTTTGTACATGTTTGAGATGGTGTGTACACGGGGTACTGGATACTTTTGGGGAAAGAGGAACAGGGTTTTTTGTTGGGTCAGTTTGTGAATTTATGGATGCGTCTGTGCCCGAGTGTGTTTTTGAGTGGACGTGCTCTCAGACAGTAAGTCAGGGGAATTCAGAGTGGAAGACAGCGTCAGCCTTTTAGCCTCTCTGCCTGGCTTTAGCCCCAAAGCCTCACTGCTAACCCACAATATCCCCCAACTTAGATCCTTTTCACACTAATAGAAGTTCCTTCTCATATATTCAAACTGTGTTTTTCTTCCTTGTGATGTTTCTTCTTCATATATATTAATTTTTTTCTCTTGCACCCTTTGGTTCACAGTTATATATTTTTTTCCTACGCCAAGCACTAGCTGCACTTTCCAGACAACTCCTGTCAATCAAGCCGCGTGTGCGGCGCTGTAGTCTTGCATTTCTGTTGCATTTCTGTAGGGGTGGCTGTCTTGTTTGCTTGCTCAGCAATGGTGGCTGTCACTGTCATGCTAACTAGTCAATTTGTGTTGTTTATGCCAAACAAACCACAAACATCAAACACATCATTTTCTTGGCACCACAGAAAGACCTACCAGAGAGTTCGAGTTTGTAACAGACACTCTGCAAGCTTTTACGAAAGGGAAATTCAATTACGGCTATGTTTTTATAACATATACAATTTTTTTTTTTTTTTTTTTTCTTGGCATGACAACATTTACAAATTACTACCTTAAAAGCAGCTGCTTTTTTTGGACATGATCTTAACCCTCTAAAGTTGCAGGGACATATGATAACTTTGTCATCATAAGCTAACGGTAACGGTGCAGGGTCTAACCCATTAACATCTCTCCACCGCAGTCAGTCAAACACACACACACACACACACACACATTCATCTTCTCACACACACACACGCATACACTGTCCTCCCCTCTTCCCCTCCCCCCCTTCCATATTAATCTGTGTTACATGCATGCAAATCGCCCTTGTTTAATTAGAAAGAATCTGTGTGTGTGTGTCTATGTGTGCGTGTGTTAGTGAGACCCCCCCCTCCGCATCCTGATATTCATGATGCGATGTGGGTCCCTGGGTCCGAGAGCAGGCGTGAAGGCAGTGAGGGCCTAATTTTGTTTTCCCAGAAGGGCCAACTATTAGTTTCTCAGCTCATTAATTACGCTGTTGTGGAGAAATCATTAATAGTTAAAGCCACTCTACAATAATGTATAATAGATACATTTGACGGCTCCTGATTTCTTCTTTTTTTTTTTCCCCCTTTGATGTATGATCAATTTTTCAACGGTCATGATAATCCCAGAGCCTGGGTAAGTGGGCACTGGAATTGACCTCAAGCATGTTGGGAAATGGTTGTGTGTGCGTGTGAGTTAGATCGCTGTATGAATTACATACAGTTTGAGCTGTCGGGGGCTCTGCAAGGTGGCGGCGTGTCTGGCTTGCTTCCAGGACCAGTGTGTGATGCTTTCTGTGTTAGCCGGTGTGTGTTTGCGTGTGTGTGTTTTCTTTAAAAATGTATGAAAAAGAGTCAGCATGTGGGTGTGGGTGTATGTGTTTGTATGTGTGTGTGTGTGTCTCACGCTCAGATCAGTGACAGACACTTTTTGTGACGGAGGTCATTAAAATCACTCCCAAGGCAGCTCGGAGTGTGTGTGTGTGTGTGTGTGTGTGTGTGTGTGTGTGTGTGTGTGTGTGTGTGCCCATTCTCTCCACCAAACTCAAACCAACCACCCCGCCCCCTCCACACCCCCTCTTCAATTTTCTTCTTCTGTTCTTTCATTCATCCATCAAGACATGATGAGCTGGAGTGGACCAAGGCTGACAGGCCATGCTATCTGTATGATCAGGGCTAATCTATGTGCATTTATTTACATATACAGCTAAATATGTGGGTTTCCTAAGTGAATACAATAAATATAAGTCTATAATAAAATACAGTATTGGTATTAATAAGTGTTGTGTAGTCTCCCAGACATCCGTTAGCTCGTTGCACGCTGGGCTCGGCCAGCCTCGTCAGAGTAAGAGGTAATTAAGTATGAATAATTAACACCAGCGGCCCCCGACTGGGAGACAGCAGAGCAGCTTCCCCATGGCAGCAGTTGGCCAGATCACACATGATCCTCGTAGCGGTCCACTTTGTGCCCGGCTTGTTCATTAGAAATACCCATGGCACAGACTCGTTGTGATCCTCACCACAGGACCCTGCACCGAGGGGCGAGGCAGGGGGCATTCGGTTCATCGGGGAGAAAAAACAAAAACCCAATTTATTTATTGTTAGCCTTTTGTAGCCTTTTGGGTTTTGTAAAGAAACATATTTTGGAGTTTGTAGATCTTGCATAATCATGCACTATTTTAAAGCGTGTATGTGGAAAGAGAACTTCCATTTTCTTTGATTCTTTACCAGCTTTTGAGGTGTGTATTTCCTGAGTGGTAGACAGAGATAGCCAGCTGTACAATGATCATTTAGCAGAGCGGTGCATAGATGTTTGTGTCTCTGGTCAATGAGTAACAACACTATCTGTTAGACCTGTGGAGTTTAAGAGTCAACAGGTAAATGTCAAGTGTAATCACCACAGGAAAACCTTTGCCCTACATACAAGTTACAAACGAGGAGTTCACTTCCATAACACAATGCATATATGTATATATATAAGTGTGAATTTGCCAAAAGGTGGTCACTATATAATTACGTGTTTTTGCATAAATACTGGCAAGAATAGTAGCTTTAATATATGAACTCATAACTTTTTTGTCTAATTCTTCCATCTCTCTTTTCATCTGTTTGTCAGCTGTGCGAGCAGACCGCATGCGTGGTGGACGCAACAAGTTCGGTCCAATGTACAAACGTGACCGAGCCCTAAAGCAGCAAAAGAAAGCGCTGATTCGAGCCAACGGCCTGAAGATTGAGGCCATGACCCAGGTGATGCAAGCCGTACCCACTGACCTCACCATCTCCTCAGCCATCCAGAACATCCACTCGGCCGCATCCAAGGGCCTCCCACTGAGCCACCATGCTGGCCACCACACTGGTCATCACCACCATCATCACCACCATCATCATGCCACAGCCCTGCCCCCCACAGACTACGACCGCAGTCCATTTGTCACTTCGCCGGTCAGCATGGCAATGCCACCGCATGCCGGCAGCCTGCAGGGCTACCAGGCAGCCTACGGACACTTCCAGGGTACACGCACCATCAAGTCTGAGTACCCAGACCCGTACACCAGCTCGCCGGAGTCCATCATGGGCTACGCCTACGTCGATGCCTACCAGTCAGGCTCGCCGCCCAGTTTCCCTCACCTGATTGTAGAGCTACTTAAGTGTGAGCCAGACGAGCCGCAGGTACAGGCCAAGATCCTGGCCTATCTGCAGCAGGAGCAGGCCAGCCGAGGAAAACACGAGAAGCTCAACACCTTCGGCCTCATGTGTAAGATGGCCGACCAGACACTCTTCTCCATCGTGGAGTGGGCACGCAGCAGCATCTTCTTCCGTGAACTCAAGGTAGGTTTGCATGATCCATGTGATGAGAGGGGTTTTGATATTGAATGTGACGACCTTATTTCCCTGGTGTTAGCTATCATTCCTATCAGTTAAGTATTGCTATTTAAGCTTTAATTCTATTTGCAGTTACTCTGCAGGCCTTTAATAAATTATCCTTGTTTCGATTCTAAATCTTTCAGCACGTTGTCATCCATAATTGACAGCGCTTTTCACAGTTCGTGAACATCATCTGCTCAATCCTTTATCTTCAACAGGCCTTTAATCTTCTTTTATGCACTGGCTCAACACTAATGCAGAGTACACAGGGCGGTGTTGGGGGGGGTCTGCTCCTAGTTGCCACTGCTGTCTGTCCTACTGCCTGATCAAAATTCAGCAGCCAGGCACATTTACTGTGTGTGTGACACATTTTGGCTATGGGTTGTGGAAAAACTTTGACTATGAGCTTCAGGCACTTTTTAAACTATCAGGGTCCTAGTCTGAGGGTTTTACGTGAACTGAAAACTGAATGCCGCCCATCTCCCCTTGAAATATTCCTCAGATCAGTGGTGGACACACACTGATGTGATGATATGAAATATTGTCAATTTGTATAATGGTCAAACAAAATTCAGAGCTAACAATATCACACAGAGGATAGAGTCATAATAGCAACAATTAATTTCAGTTTAATTAAGGTGGTGTTTAACCTTTAATTATTTGTAATGGACATTTTTATTTTGTTCATATGTAACCTACTAAAAACTAAATTTAAGCCTGGTAAACACTTTGTCCTCTGAGATTGTAGCAATCAATCCTATCTGACCAATAGTAACCGTCCACCAACGCCTCACTGCAAAAATGTGATAATTCCCGCTTATTCATCACGGAGCCCAAGGGAGAATTTCTGGTGTGTGTTTGCGTGCTCCCGGCTTTATTTGCTCTGAATGAAGGTTAATGTTCGGAGCGACATGAAAGGCGTTTGATTAGTCCGTGCTTCACCTGTTTTTCTTCCCGTTGTCTGACTCCTTTGTCTGTTTTTTTTTTTTTTGTTGTTTTTTTTGACATCACATCGCCAAAGGCTCAGCTGCATATTCATGGGACGGGGCCTGTTGCAAAATTCTTTCCAAATATTTAATATTATTTTGTTTTCAAAGGGGAAAATAACACATGAAATAAATGTAATATTAAAAATGGAGCCAATTACAACACAGACAAGAGTCCTTGAAAAACACATGTTGACATTTAGCACGCGTCGTGTCCCCGCTATTGACATTTTCGAGGTCTGTATTTGCATTCAACTGGGGTGCACAGTACTTCACTCATACACACACACACACAGACTCGCATGGGTGTGTCCATGGGTAATAATTGTGTGTGGTTTGTCCATTAGCTTTGAATGATCATTTTTGCTCCACTGAAAAGCCTCTCTATTTCTCACCCCCTCGTCCTAATTCAATTATCGTACCCACTTGTGTTTGTCACTCGCTGATTTGCTGCTGAATAAAATGTCATTATGTTTGCCTAATGACTACCCATATTAATGGAGCTTAATAGTAATTGAGCTGGGTGCCTGTTACAAAGGTAGAAAATGACCTGTGAATACAGGAGAAACCTCTTGCTACATCCACGAAGCTCCCCCCCAAAAAAGCCTCTCCTGTTGCAAAGGCTCCCATTGGTTTAGGGGAAATGTGGTGGGGGCATATTTCACTTAAGTGAGTGAGATAATTAAACTAAACCCCCCCGCCACCTCCCTGTTTTTAAAGAGCCATTTAAAACACAAGGGGGATTGAAAAATAATGCGCTAGCTGTGGCTCTGGCAGTTTTTCCCACATAATCCTCTACCCCTTGCTTGTTTCTCATTAGCAACTACTGGGAGGACTGCAGAGCCAGGCTTACCGTTAGTGTCGGTGTTGCTGGTGAGGAGGATAAACAAACCACAGGCTAGCCAAACTGATCAGCTTTCTTGATTGTCCGACATATTTGTACTGGCATTGCAGATATTGTTGTAATACACTTTTGATTTTTAAAATATCTCAGCAGAGCTTTACTGAGTTCATCTGTTTATTAATCATAAATGGAGAGTGTGTGTAAATGTGTTGTTATTCAGTTCTGGTGCTGGCTTTTATGGGTTTGCTACTGCAGTTCAACACCAAATTACCCAGAAAAATCCACCAGCGACCTTTGCCCTCCCCACTTCATCTCCTTGTGAATACGCCTGCTTTTGTGTGTGTGTGTGTGTGTGTGTGTGTGCGTGTGTCTTCATACATACATACATGCATGCTACTGGTCTTGTACTGCTCAAGCATGGCAAACATTTCCAGTGTTAGGTGACTCATTTCCATAGATGCTAAAAATATATACGCTTACTTCTTACTGTATGGTGTTTATATGGCATGTGTCCCATTGTTTTCACTTATAATAAGTAGTTTAATTAAAGATATTGTGTTTTGGAATCCACCTGACCTTTGACATCTCTTGTTAATATAGATCTGACTATTAGATATAAGGTCGAGCCTGGGACCAAAGAGACAGGAAGCGGAGTAGAATTAAAGATTTGTCATAGGAGTAGTGTGGCGCTGTAGGAAGCTATAAATACACTTTCATCTCATAGACACACATACCCACATTAAGATACAGACACCGCTCACACATAACGCGCAGCCCCTCTCACTATTATTAGCTCCGTAAGAACAAAAGAATTTCTCTGGTAATAGAGCCAAGCTGGGAGGGTGTGTGCAAGGCGTCTGCCAAAAAAAGTGTTTAAAGATTTAGTTTCCATAAGTTGGCCTCGGTCACAGGACTCATAAATATTTAGCCATTAGGAGTACCTTCTAAAGAGCTCTCCCTATTCTTTTCCAACGCAGCACGCTGCCGCTCTCTTTCTCTCCCTCTTTCTGGGAATGAGGCATGACGTGAGGGACGTTTATTTCTAACACCTTGGATCCGAGAAGTTGGGGTGGGCTCTTACCGTCAACCCTTACCCGGTTATGATTGGTTTAACACATCGACAATTAGAGAAAGTCACGTCTGGTGCACTGGTTTTGAAATCAGTGACTCAGTTTCATGATCGCTTGTGGTTATTTTATAAATGTTTGAGCGAGCTGAAGACAGGTGCGTGTGTGGATGTGTGAGTCCATAAGTTTGTCTCTTCAGCCCTTAATATGAGTTCCTTATCACAGAGTTGTATTTTCAACATATTAATTTAAAACTTTAAAACTTTAAAAATTACAAAACAGCATTTACATTTTGCAGATGGTTGTTTCCTGTTTTGTTGGTTGTTTTCTGTATTGATGAATATATATTTCAGGTAACTTTTTTGGATTATCAGTATTTATTTCATTTTACAGGTTCAATGATTTTTCAGCATGAATTTCTGCATGAGTTCTCTTTCTGAAAATGCAGGAATGGTAATCCTTAATCCAGTATATGAATGTGCGTGTCTATTTATGAGTATATGCCAGTATTTGAGTGTGTTCTAAGGGGGGAAACACATGTGTTTGTCTCTCAGTGACATTTGCTAGCACAGGGCTGGTACTCTGCCACCCCTCCCCTCCCCATCCTCCCCTGTCCTGCCGTGAACCCCTCTCCGCCTGCCCTAATGCCAACGGGCAACCTGGAAACTTTGGCTGTTATGACATATCCACTCAAAAAATGTTCTCTAATGACAGCCACTGTTTGATCTTGACTTCTTCCATCATGAATTTTTGAAATTTGGTGGTATTAAAGATAACAGTTTCTCTGTATGTTGTTTTGCCACTGACAAATGTGTCCAGTGTTTTTAAAGTTTTGTTGATGTCAAATTAAAAAAAAGAATGAAAAAAATGGGAAATGTAGCAATTCTCTGACGGATGAGGGAGATGGGGCATTAGACTTCACAACAAAGGTTCACAAATGCATTGATCATCATAGATCAATGATGCTTAACAGTATGGACTGTACATCTCAGAGTATTTGAAAGTGGCAGATGCACAGATAATCTGTATATTATTATTTTTAAATGATTTCTAATTGCCTCTGACCTTATATTTTACGTATTAAGCCTGTGCATCAAACCAGAAAAAACTTCTCCTACTGTTTGATAAAAATTAAACCACGATCTGCATTGCATTAAAACAGGTAAAAAAAAATAAAAAAATGAAAAAAGAAAATGAAAAAGCAAAACAAACAAAAATTAAAGAGGCAGTAAAGCAAACTGACATATTACACAAAAGAGACAAAATGCTGCACAAAAGACAAGAAAATGCAAAAAGAAATGAAACTGCCCTTGTAGCAGATTATCTTAGAAACTAGTTTAAGTTGGTTGACTACATTTAAATACTTTAACATTTGGAATTAAAAAAAAAGAGATGCTTTCTTTGTGAAAACTATAAACAGTCTTCTTGGAAAACACCTCCTCTGATGTTCCTGTTTGTGCTGAATATGAGAGTGGATGACTGTTTGAACATGTGTAGTAGCACTGTGTGTATGTGCGTGTCAGGATGACTCATACTGTAGTGGCTCCAATGCTACCCTCTCCTCCATTGTTCCAGCGTTGGGATGGCTGGCCTGACTCCCACCACAAACACAATGAGAGGGAGAATTTAGGAGGGCAATCGGGACTATTGATGATTCATATGTTTATATCTCACCTTCCTAACTCTACTCCCTTTTCACCACACCCCCCCGCCCCCTCGCTCCCCTTCCTCTCTACACCCTTTAATAAAAAGGATGTGTGTCTGATGTTGGGACAGCGAGCACTTTTGTGTGCCTTGTCAACGCACAACACACAGAGGCTGATGAAGTAACGGAAATGACCACGTCAAGTGGTCTAATCCAGTGTAATCAAATGTAATAAGGCTGCTACAGTTCAGCCATATTACAGTAAAGAGAAAAATACACTTTCAGATAGATAATGTATCATTGTTATAAATATGTTTTTATTTCCTTTTTTTCTGTATCAGCCACCTTTCTACCTTACACACTGTTTACTATACACCGAGAACAACAACCAGAGATATGATCTTGGTGGAGTCAATGAGACATGGATGTTATGAGCCTGCAGTTTGTCAGTTAGTTTTGGATTCTTGATGTTCTTGATGATCCACATTTATGGCATGACCTTTTCCTAGAAAGAACAGGTCTTAAAAAAACTGCGGTCAGTGTGAAAATGTGTTCTTAGAAAGAAGTGCCTCTGTTCTCATTTTTATGTTGATTGATTTTGACCGACCACGATATATGAATGCTATGAAACCTAAAGAAAGCAAATAGTTCAATGCAGGTGCATCACAGACAACACAACAAAAGTGTTCAATAGTCTAGAAATACTTACAACTGTTACCCACATATAAAACAAGACCGGTGTTTGCAGGGTTAATCTGCAATCTGCTAAAGATGGCATGTTGTTTAGAAAGTGTCTTGAGTAAAATGATGTGTAACTTTATACATATATTTAGTCCATCCACCTGATAAAAGTGCAGCAGAGAGGAAAATAGCCGTGACGTTTTGAAATGTGGTTTCACTGTTTATTTTAGTCATCCAGGGACAGTTTTTGGGGGGATCCAGACAAGTTTTTGTACTTCTCTGTCTCTTTCATTTTTTTCTGTTTTGTCTCTCCGCATGTAGCGGGAATGGCAAAAGCAGAGCTGAGGGCCATTAAGTTGAGGAGGAACTGTATTAGAAGTCTTGTTCCCTGGGAAAGCTCCCAGCTGAGATGGGACGGCCATATTGGATAAACAGATGGCCAGGGAGAGGAAAGGACAGGCGAGGAGAACAGAGGTGAAACAAAGAGGGGAGATGAGAGAGGAGACGAGTAGAGGAGGAATGTGGAAAGAGCGGAGGAGAGGACGGGAAGGAGAGGGAATAACAAAGAGGAAGAGGTGAGGGAGGTAATATAAAAGGTGATGTGATGAAGGAGAGGAGAGGAGGTTCCTAAAAGACGGAGGATAAAAAGCAAAGGGAAAAAGAGATATGAGAGTTGAAAAAAATGTCAACAGGAAGGGCTAAAGGGCAGGAAGGGGATGAGGTAATGCATGTAAAACATGGAACAAGTCAGTTATTGTTTAACTGCTGTTTACATTTGACCCGATCAAAGGCAAAAACATATTTTGCTGCAATATAAAACACAGAAAAACACTTTACTGTGCAAATGTTTACATATGGTACACCTGCTCACAAATTGGGCTTATGGCATAGTTTGATATGGGTGATATGGTGGCCTAGGGTGTAAAATGCTGACACATGATGTTCACACCCAACCTTTATTGCATGTCATCCCCACCTTTATGACGTCACATTTTCATCAGCGGTCAACATTTTCCTATCAAACAGAAGCAGATGGAACTTAACAGGAATACCAAGCATGTTGGGTAAATGTCACTTTTTAAGTAAAACTACACTTATTTTATTTGTATAAAATATTAATTGTATTTTATAT
This sequence comes from Larimichthys crocea, assembly GCF_000972845.2. Taxonomy (NCBI): domain Eukaryota; kingdom Metazoa; phylum Chordata; class Actinopteri; family Sciaenidae; genus Larimichthys; species Larimichthys crocea. Next base: position 24,343,220 of record NC_040027.1, read on the forward strand.
AGTTTAAAGTATGTACATTTCTAATTCTAATATTTTTTTTACATTTTATCTGACATTTTTAAACAAACATTTTACACATTTTGTATTTTGCATTTATTGCTTTTCTGCAAAAATCAATAAATGAAGCTACCACACTGTAACTGTGGTGTTTTAGAAAGAAAAATACTAGTAAAATGTGTTAAAATTATTTTAAACTCAGAGGAAAATGTTTACTTGGTCACAAATCAGTTCCAACTCAAATTTCAAAAACTAAAAAAAAAAAAAAAAGTCCCAAAAATCTGCAGCAATCTAAAAAAAAAAAAAACTAAGATGAGCATTTTTAAGCAGCAGAATAATTTACAATGCAGACTCTCCTCCGCCAGTTCATTCGACTCCTCTAAGCGGCTGTACGTCAGTCAATCATGCAGAATGACAGATCCCTGGGGTGGGGCACGGGGGGAGGCTGATGTTCACATCTCACACCTGAATATTCTCCACTTATAGATTTACCTGAGTGAATAATGTAAAGTCCTCTGATGCGCCCCACTCTGCCCTGCTGCATAATTTCACCCCCTCCTCACCGCCCCTCTATCTACATCCATAAATATTACATGAATTTACTTTAGTGAAATTATACTTACACCACCCACCTGCCCAGTTTAGACTGGAGGGTCTTTTTTAAGAGTCTTAGTTATCCTCCTCTCTCTCTCTCAGACACACGCACACACACCTTGTTTTCCATGACCTATCCACGAGCAGTTTAATTTTCAAGGTGCTACCAAATGTGCGTGTGTGTGCATGTTTGTGTGCGTGTATACGCGTGTGTTGGAGAGGGAGGGGGTGTATTGCCCCTGCCCTGCTTTGACCGCTGATTGCACCTTTTCTTTTTTTTCTTCACACCCCATAACTGAGGTGAAATTAATAAGCCGTTTTAGGCGTGATCGAGTGAACCCTGGGAAGTGGTATATCTATACCACCTTTCACACATACACACAGATTCAGAGGCTCAGTCTGCAGTGTCTGTCTTGTCATAGAGGTCAACAATCCCCCACACCCCACAACAACCTCCCCTCCCGACACCCCAATCCTGACAAACTGCATGTGTGATGGGGTTGGCGGCCGCACGCAGTTGGCAGAGATTTGTAACCGTGTCCCTGGTCCATTGCATTTGAATTATTCGGCAGGCTGTACTGCACCACACACACACACACACACACACACACACACACACACATACACACAATAGCATGCTTGCTTTACCTTAGTTGGGAACAAATAGGTGCAGAGAAGGACAGAGAGTGAACTGGGGATGTAGGAGAGGAGACATAGAGTTTAAATGAGTTACAGAAGGAGTAGAAGGAGAGAGAGAAGAGCAAAAACTGCGACATGAGATTGAAACTGAGATGCAGAGAGAGAGAGAGAAAGAGAGAGAGAGAGAAAGAGAGAAAGAGAGTCGGTGAATGATTTAGAGTGAGAAAGTGACCATGAGAGAAAGAGGGGACAGAGTCAGAGATGGAGTTAGAGACAGAGAGAGATATCGCAGCGAAAAAAGGAGGAGGAGGAAAAAAAAGAAGCAATGACCGTGAGAGATAAAGAGAGGTAAAAAAGAGAAAGAGAGAGAATTGAAGGACAGCCAGAGAAGGACAGAAAGAGGGAAATGGGGAAGAGAGGAAGGTGGGGGGTTAAATGGGAAGATGAACAAGGGGCTGTGAGAGGCAACGACCAAGGGCAAGAGAAGGAGGAGGAGGAGAGGGGGGTATGGTGAAGGACAACAGGGGAGCGTGCGTGTGTGTGTGTGTGTGTGTGGTGTTGTGTGGCATGGGGGGGGGGACCGCTAGTTGGCTGTGCGGTGGGGTGGTAAGGGGGGAACAGGTGGAAGGTTAATGGGCCTGGAGCGGATCCACCAGACGCTCTTGGGCTTGATATATGGGCCCAGGGCCTGGCGCAGGCGTAGGCTTTCAAAGATATATTATTTCATTTGAGGAGCAGCACCATTCTGGCCGACAACACCCCCCCACCACCACCACACCCCCACTCACCTCACCCCCATTTCCCCCACCACCCCCCCACCACCACCACCACCACCACCACCCAGCATTTGTCCGGTGATAGATGACACACACACACACCCCCTCTCACGACCCCAACACACATGCACAAATACATATACAGTATTGTTCCCCCCCTCTACCTAAACACACACTCCCATTGCTTGCATGCAATCTTTTACTTTATGTTTTTAAGGAGACTTCATTTTCACTTCATTTTTCTTCGTCCCCCCCCCCCTTGCTGTCAGTCTTTCTCCCAGGCTGCAGGCATGGCCGCCTGTGTGTTTTTTTAAGTTGCTATTTTAGTGGTAACAATATCTGTTTGATCAGTAGCACTGGATAGGAGCAGGAGCTTTGGGGGAGGGAGGAGAGGGTGGATGGGGGGTTCACAAAGGCCTCTTTTCATTCATAAATTATTGACCATTGCGGAAGACATCAGTCTCTCTTTTTCATAAATACTGTAAAAAGGCCCTCCTGATTTTTTTTTTTTTCAATAGTACCAATACAAAATGGAAAAAGTCGATTTTTTGATCTGTTTCAAAGACACAGTGTGTGGCCAGTCCAAAAAAAAAGAGCAGGAATCAAACATAGCAGAGACTGTTCTCTACCTGGAAGGCTACAGGTTGGAACTTCCTAAATGTGCTCCTGTAGCAAGGCACTGAAACCATGAACCACTAAGCCTACAGGTCCCATAGGTGAAGCATATAAATACATTCATACTGCGTGTGTCTCAGAAGGATAACGGTATGTCAAAAAAAATCCACTATGTGCAACATGAAAAGATGGCAAATGCAGACATGTGTTTAGTGTGAAGCTCCTATGGTGTAATATTTTTTCTCTACATCAGTATTTATTTCCTGCCAAAGCCAAAGTCTGCATTTTCCAATAGCATCTGCCATGCTTTGGTTTTTTAGTTCTTTTAGACTGCAGGCGACCACTGATCTGACAAAAATCAAATTTTCCAATGTCCTCCTCATGTCCCCTGACGGCTGTAGACTGAGCTTTAAGATACAGCCTTTCCAAATACTGGAATGGTCCCGTAGGTCCAACCCCAGGGGACCGCAGGAGGCCGGAAGGAAGAACAGGAAACTTGTTAAAAGAGAAGATTTAAGGTCGCCCATCCCATAGGACCGGCAGCTATAAGGAGACAACGGGGGATGGGAGATTTTAGCATGCGCAAAGTCTGCTCATCTACTTGTTGCTTTGATGAGGGATGAAAGGCTGTCATGAAGTACAAGTTTACAGAGCTCTGAGCAATGATAGACTCAACTGTCCTCTACAACATTTCCTCGTTCTTGTACATCTACACTCAGGGAATTTCTTCCTTTGACTTTTTCACTATTTCAACATTTAACCAAAATTCTCAATATGTGAGAACAGGTAGGGGAGTACCATTGCTTATAGACAGTGACAAGAATAATTGTTGGACAGGTGGACATTGTTGCATGGATGAAGAGTCTGCACCACCTTTCTAAACCTGTTGGAGAGATTGCTTCCTCCATCTCACCCTCCTCTTGATGAAGCAGCAAAGAAAAGCAAAAAATGCCTCCACCTCTTCTTCTGTAGTTTTTCATTTTCAAGCAAGTTAACCCAACCTGATTCACATTTGCGAGCACTTTGGGCATTCTCCGGTAGAAAGAGCAGGTTGTGTTTAAGTCTTGTTTGAGGACGATCAGGGTAAAAGCCTTTTTATTGGCAGGTCATGCTGCTTGTTAAGACGGTGACGCAGGTGACTAGGCTGTGCTGTTAGCCTCGGTGGCCCCGAACTAACACAGTTGTTGTTTCACAAGTTGGCAACAGTCAGTCCAATCAGCAGGGAAAAGGGAGAGCAATTGAAAGGCAGAGAGGAAGTGGAAATGAGAGACAAAGAAAATAAAGAAAACAAAGTGGATATGGGGACTTGATTTAGTGGGCTGGGTTGCTAACAAATCAACTTAACAGCGAGCAAACACTTTACACACTCCACCAAAGTACAAAGCAACTTTCCTTCTCCCCGCTCTCCTCTCTGCCGTACTTATAGTTATGAGCCGTGTTAAATCTACAGTTTATGCGGGAGCCCTTCCAAAATGCCTCACATCTGAAACTCAAGCCAAAAATGTGGTTCCACAGTTTGCAGAAGCAAAGAACAAATTATAAGGGATCCTTGTAAAAAGTATTGTCATCTGCATGCAGGCTTGGTGGCTGAGGGCAGCGATATGTTGTCCGTTGTGTACAGACAGAAGTGCTGGCATTTTGCTTCTAAATAGCTCCCGGCTATAGGGTTTCCCAAAGGTCAAAAGGGGATGTGGTGTGGCTGCTCCAGCCTTACACTGACCCTCAACCTCTAAACTAAACTCACCACACAAAACTATGCAAACCTGTCACCTAATTTATCTTCCTCTTTTACGCTTGCCTGCATTTCATCTTTGCAAAATACAGTTTATCAGAGCTCCAATAGTTGCAAAAAGGGCATCCAATCTAAGGCTTTGACTTTGATTTAAGAAACCCAACACTTGATGGTGACACCTATTCATATATTCACATATGGGAAAATCACTACTACCACTAGTCACTAGCCACAGTGATTAGCACTTTAGTCTCTCTACTTAAACTTTGGTAAACATGTTGGTTTAGGTGCATTATGGGGAGACAATTATTTTTTTCATTTTAAAAAATGACCCATTAAACATATAAGATAATAAAAATTTATATAGTTAAGAAACTAAATTCAAATAAAATATTCTATAATGAAAAAGCAAGGGGACATTTATAAGCCAAATCTTGTGTTCCTTAAGGGAAACTACATGGCAATCTTCCTCAGGCTGTTCCCCAAAAGGTCCTCGGAAACACAATGATTCAACTGGCTTTTCGAGTAAGTGAAAAAAAGACAAAGTGCCTCAAGCTTCTTATGTTCAGATGTTGCGTGGCCTCAATTATCTGCATGTAATCCAGTCTGCCTAGAGGTTGTGCCTGTCTGCCGCTTTCGTCACCGGGTTGTCAACAGTTGTCTCCCAACGTCTATTTTTGATGCTTATTTATGGCTTGTCTATTCTGGACAGGGAGTGGGGAAGCATGGCGGGGGGGGGAGGGGGGTTCCAGGAGACAATAGATAAGACAGTAGTGGAGTGGGGTCAACAGCTTGCCGGCTAGTTTTACACTTAAAGACAGGACGGGTATTTATATTCAACTTCGAAGGAGGGTGATTGAATTTGCACAGCGATGACTGATGCATAAAGTTCATAGGAGTAACACTAGACATTGTGGTTGTGTTGTGACGACGAGTGAGAAAATTTCAAAGGGGCAGCACGCCAAACAACACCCCGGCCGAGAAAATGGCTTTAGCCCCACCAGCAAAGTAGGACAAAGACACCTGTTCCCTGTCTCCACTTTAAGCATTGCTTTCTTTGCTGGTTTTAATTTTGCTCTTGCTCTCCTTATTTAATTTACACTACATCAGGACTTTTTATTACTCTCACATCATTCCCTCTTCCTCACCTCTCAATCTGTCAATCTTTTTCTCTATGTCTCCCAAAACGCCATAACTGCAAACCTGGCACGAGCCACGGATAAATGATTCCACACGTGTGAAATAAAGGCATGGCACTAATAATAGGCAATACAGTCCTGCGTTCTTTTAGGATTGCGCCCTCTCAGAGGGGGATAAAAAGAGGCTTTTCAAGCAAGCTGAAACAATGACGAGTCATAAACCAAATATGCTGAAAGGAGACTTTGCTGAAAAGGGTGTCGACAACACTGTTAAACCTCTAGAAATGAACCAGGGATGCTGAACAAAAACCAAAAAAAAAAGACAAGGTTTTCAGGTGGCAAGCCACAGCCTCACCTTCCCTGAGGCCAATATTTTATAGGCCACATGTTGCACTGCACTTCCCATCAGCAGCAGCACCACTAGGCCTCATACTGCCGCAGCAGTGCTATGAGAGACGTCTTTCTCCTAATACAGATGCATTCATGGCAGTTTCTGTCAGACGAGGCCTGGAGATGCACTTCAGGGAGAAGCACGGCTCCATCTGTTCTGCGGCGTTGTGGTTTTGATGCCTCGTCTTCCTTGTACTTGACTGTTTACATATCACAGGAGCTCCGGAAATGCTCAATTAGTTAATTCAGATATTTAATTTGTGCATCAAGGGCTGTGATCCCTGTGATCTCTGGAGCTGTGCCACGTTTGGATGTGGATTCACAGCTGTCTGCTCTAAAACCCACCACCCAAACCCCCACACAACCCCCATCAAAAAAAAAAAAAAAAAAAAAAATCACAGCACTAATGGGAATCTGTGTCTCCCGCCCTCTCAGACAGAAAGCATCACCGCATCAGTCTCTGCATTTTAAAACAGCTCTGGTCGTCTATGCTGCGTTACGGTATATTGCATATGTTTGTCTGTGGGTATGTGGTGTAAGTGGGTGTTTGATAGTCTTTAGTCTGTTGTCTTCTTTGTCTCCTCTTTTTCTCGTCCTCGCTTCCTCTTAACGCACAGACAGCCGGGCGATGGGTTATGGCGTCATTTCCGACTGTCTGTCAATGGAAATCACACAGGCACACATGCAGTTCTACAAACACACCCACACATCTACATAACATGCATCCACAAAAATCCTCTTTGTCACTTACATCTGACAGAGTCATGACCGTATAACCTCACTTTTAACCAACACACAGAAAAATCTGTACCCAGTTATATCCACACCTGGATATACACCCTCATCTCCTCACCTCCTCATATTGCCTCCGTCTCGCATTCAGCACACAAACACCAAGTCATAAATTGCAGCATTAACTCAAATAATGATTGCACGGCATGAAAATTCAATGGCCGGGGTTTAATGCCTGGTAGATTAAGCTCTTGGTGTGTGTTTGTGTGTGCGCTGGGGAGTCTGTAGGTTGAGGGGGTGTTGATGGATCAATAGGACTTCTGTGATCAGTACCTCCCAGCCAGGAACCTTATAGACAGTCTACTTGCACAACTCATTTTACATTTGGCATGCATTTACTCTGTCTGCGAAGAGTGGAGTGGAGTGGCGGGAAGAGAGCACGGGATTGCTTGTGTTTGTGTGGAAGTGTGTGTAAGTATGCAGGTACAGATATTACTGTCAAACATTTGTATGCATGTTTCTGTGTAAGTATGCAGGTCTTGACTTGCATTTCTGTGCGTGTGTGTGTGTGTGTGTGTGTGTGTGTGTGTGTTGGAGTGAAGGAGAAGGAAGGGTTACTTTTGGGAGATGCTGTTCCCTGGGCTGCATGTGTATTAGCGGTCTAATGTTCATGTGAATAATTGATTATGGCCTCTCTGTGTTTTTGATAATTAGTTGATAGCTTCTTAGCTCTAAGCCCTGAGATTTCACATGTATGTTTGTGAGTATGAAAGCGTGTGTATGTGGTGGGGGGTAGGTAGTCCACTTCTGAGGTATCCTGAAAACAATAGCTCTCAAAAAGAAAAGACTCCTTTCCTCTAAGCCATGTGCGCGCGGATTAACTTTTCTCAGAAATAAGGCATCGGTACATCCATTTCTTTCTCATAACCTCATTTTTTTTCTGGAGTTCTCCTTCATTTTTTTTCTCACCTTTGATCTCTAAATAAAGTTGAGACCACTCACCTTTCATTAGACACTGTGCCATCTAGATACTTATTAAATTATTATTAAAATGAAGCCTCTCTGACATTTCAAATATGATTATAATAAAATAAAGTTGGCACGCTCGTAGCAGACAACAATAAACACTGCATGCATGAAAAGAAATTGAAATTCATGTCTGGCCTCTCACTGGCCCGTTCTCTTGCCTTATTGATTTTTCTATCTTTCATATGCTTATGCATCAAGTAAAAACAGAATAGGAAAGTTTGGGCGCGCTTGGTTCATCCTCAAATCCCCGCACTAATATCAGACAGAGAAAAGGGTTTGTTGCCATCGTCAGTGACCTTGAGAAAATAAGACGTTCTTCCCGTTGCAACACACAGACCCACGGAGATACTTTGTTTTTCCTGCCTCATGAATGTAGTGCCACGCTTCTTGTGGATTCTCACAGATGTGTGTGTGCATTTGTGTATGTGTGCTTAGCTGGCTTAAGTTAACAACTTAAACTTACGTGCTGTGATCCACCCAAGATTCTTCTGCAACTTTATTACTTATTTATTATCTATTTACATATTTATTAAGCACACACTGGTTTGCAACAATAGACAGCTACTGCATTTCCTGTATCAGTAAGGGCCTTATATCACTGGTATGTTGAGGCGAGGCCCAAGGAGAGCAGGAAGACCTTATTAGGACCTTGTCTTATTTCCTCTCGCCTCGACAAGGCTCGGGACAAAAGGATGCTGTACAGGATGAAAGGACGGATAGGAGGGAGAGGAGAGAAAGAGGTCATGTCCAATCACTGGCTTGGTTTTTGTTTTCCCTTTCTACCCCATGCCTGGGACATAAAGAAGAATGTCAGGATGTGTAGACGGGCGAGAAGATGTGAAGGTGGAGAGAGTGAGAGAGCATGGCCAATCGAAAGCAGAGTGTTCTCAGGGTCAAAGGTCAGCCTCCAGAGTCTGTTAATGCAGTCACCGTGGGAACCGATCAATCTCAGTGCCGCGGCAATATCGATCAGACGCGGGCACACACTTGGATTGGTTCCGACACACACACACACACACACACACACACACACACAATAAAGCATTCATTCAGTTCATATGCATTGGCACATATGCTCAGTACAAACACCTTGCCTTATGCTTTTCTATTATGCTTTTTCATGCAGCCACCTCAGTTCAGTATTAAAGTCATAACTGTTTTTCTACTCTACTTTCTATTTGTTCATCCTCTAATGCTAAGATCAGTGTATGGGGACAGAAGTCCTCAGTTCCAACATGTCCCATAGGTGACAATAGGAATAACAACCTATTACCATTTCTATCTAAATTTTGTCATAAACATTTCAGAAGTCATGTAGTAGTTTCGGTTTCAGGTCTTTAAAATATCACACACCAAGCTCTCATTACTCTTTACTCTTACTAGTACACACTACAATTCTCATGCACTATGTGTCGTTTCTATGCTGTTTTCTAAACTGTTGAGTTTGTCCATGAGGCTATAGAACCTGCTTTAGACCCTGAACCTTTTTACATCTTAATAAAACACAACATTCTGCCTGTACACTAAAATGTCTTCTGTGGAGGGAAGAGTTGTCTCTGTTACTTCACATTTCACTTTAATGACTTTGCTGTCAAAGAAAAACCACATTACTAGATTACACTTAAGATGCATACATGTGAATATGTATTGACAGTACCATGCTGTACACACGGTTAACTGAATAGATAGTGTTGGCTTTAGAAGGAGCTCATTGCAAAGAGCAAAATCTGTTTGGCTTTTTTCACAAAAGAATCTTTTTCAAGTTGGAAAATGACTTTTCTGCAGACACAAGGCCTTCTTGTGACAATGGTGATATTTTCTGAGCTCACAGATGGCCTGTGGCATCTCTATGGCTGTTTGGGGACATAATAACAGTCTAGGGTTTCTGTGTGCTCAGTCGGAGATAAACCCACAGGCATTCTCCACTACCTGATATGTCGGATTAGAGATACATGCAACCAACAAACAGGTGCCAGTGACATGAAATGTTGATGGGCCTGCACGCAATGATATACATATAGCATACACAGATAGATAGCATACATTCACGTGGCATATCGCAGTGAGTGATATCAAGCTGATGTTAAGTCTGCTAGCTTATGTCTTTCAGAGAGATATGTAGTAATATTTCTCTGAATGTTTTTTTTGTTGTTTTTATCTGGACCCATGTTGGATTCTGATTAATCTGGATCATATGACATTAAAGAGATTAGACTGACCACTGTAGACCACTATAGACAAACTGAATTAAAGTTTCTTTCCCAGTGTCTAATAGTATGAGAATGTTTAAAAAAGGTGTATTATATGAACATCTATCTGGCTAATCTGGCGGTGGATGGTAAAAAGAAATTCAGTTTTATGTTTTCCTGGATGCCCAGTTCTATGGGGAATTAAGAAATTTGCTTATCGCGTGGACTCACAGTGTGATTGTACTACCAGTAGCAGTAACTGCATCCTAAAAGTTAACTACAATCAACCAACCGACCGACAGGTATTCTGGTAGCTTTAATCTTCAACCATGTCTGCTGGCTGACAAATTGAGTTTTGCTGAAGTTAGTTCTTCAGTATTTTATCTCTAGTATTATCATTCCTCTCTGCGGTCACCCTCCCCCTCGGCTAGCAGCGTCACCTGCCACCTGCTTGTTTTCCCAGCATTCTTATCACCCCGCCAGTGTAGTATCGAGGCCCATTTGAACTGTGTGCTGTGATAAACAAGAGCTGGGTTTTGGGAAGAGGTGGGGATGATAATGTGTATTCTCATCCACTTGTGCAATGTGCAGGACACAGAAGAGCAGGACATAGTTTGGAACATGGACACGCAAAGGTCACCTCTCCCCTCCCACCAGGTCACATAGCTGGAACATCCTGGGGATTCTGTCACTCACTCTGTCGTTTTTTCTGATGGATGTGACTCTATTTGTGGCGTTTAAAAGTTATGGCTGCCAAAAATGATATGCAGCGGGAGTCAAGAGGCATTTGCTGTTTCATTTCAAATAAAACACTGAGTCAGTGGTGACTTGTGTGTTTTTTTCCCATTCTTGCAATCCTGTATTTGTAAGGACAGCAAGATGAGTAATAAAGAAATTAACAGACTGAGCCGCACCAGGAAAAAGTATCAGCCACTCCATGATTTGTGATGCGTGAATGACCAATTAGTTGGATAAAATCATATTGTTGGCGATGGAACCACACACTGAGAGTCTTTTCAATTAAATTACCAAATTAAACTGGAAAACGAGCTACAGTACGTTCAAGCACGACATAATTAAGTGTTCGCAACACTCTGAGAACAACAGGAGCTGTTCTAGGTGAATTAATGCCTGTTCCCAGGTGAATACAGGGCCTGTTTGGCTCAAGGCGAACAGATGCCAAGACGGGACTGCACCAAAGGACGGCTGCTAGAGACGCACGAGCATTGATGTCAGCTTCAAACCTCACCTGTAGTACGAGACAGCATTGATTCTTGTCCAGCATAGAGAGACGGAAAGATAGAAGCGCAGCTATTGTTTAGGTACAAGTCGTTTGAGGCAAATAAACTCACCGTCTGTGTGTGTTCGTGTGTGCGTGTGTGTGTTCTCCCCCCTGTGTTAAAAAAAAAATAAAAAAATAGCATGATTCTCTCCATTCATTAAGGCTCCACAGAAGGAGATTCCATTAATCTGTTCATTAGGCCACATCAAAAATGGAACTACTTATTAAAATCAGATCCAGCTGTGTACTCTCGTTAAAGCCCGCCGTACCATACGAAGCTTAACAATGCTTGTGGCACTAGACCAAAACCCGGCCACAAGAAAGGGGGGAGAAGATTCTACTACATTGGCCTGTTTTGACTCAACACACCATGATAATTGCTCCAATCTTAGCAGGGGGCTATGAATAAACATTACTTTTGTCAGCTAGCCTCTGAATGCTCCATTTCCAATTAATTTACATTTGCCCAGAAATGGAGGGAATATCTGCTCTTAATGACTATGTTTTATTTTCTCAATTTCCCCCAAGTCTTTTCTCATTCTCTCATTCCCCGTCTGACACTTTCATTCCCTCTCTCACCCACACTCTCTTTCTTTTTCTACCTCTCTCTGGAAAATCCCATTAATCTTAGGCTGTGGTTTTGAACAAAAGCTATGGGCTAAGCGATTGATCCTGGCATTGATCCCACTCGCCTGAACGATCATAAAGGTGTTAAATTGGTTTCTTGGAGGATATGTATTTTTCATTGCTGGCTGCCGCAAGTTTAAGTTCCTGCTTGGTATTTCTCGCATTTTTTTTAACCAAACACTGGTGATGATATTAAAATATTAAATAGATCACACCTTGAAAAGTAGCCTTAAATGTGGATTTTGAGGCCGGTTTGAAGCGATTTCTGGGGAGTGTGTTTTCTGCATCGGCACAAACCTTAGAAGCTAAATCCTTATAATGAGTTTTGCTCCATCCAAGGACAGGTAGAGACCTGAGACTGTCCACATGCATACAGTATAAGTAAAAGTAGAAAACATCTTCACTTATGTTGCTGAAACTGAATTTATACAACTAAATTAGAATTTTTTATTTTACCTACACGATTCTACTGATGATGTACCATTTCATTTTCCCATCAGGTCATGGGTAGCTGACCTTTGCCTTATTAACTATTCCAGAATGGGACTTTAGCATTATCATAGTTTAGCAAATATTTTTAAGGCCTCTAGTTTGAGAAAGAAAGAAAGAAAGAAAGAAAGAAAGAAAGAAAGAAAGAAAGAAAGAAAGAAAGAAAGAAATGTTCTTTTGCATTTAGTTGATTTGCAACTTTAAAGTAAGCATTCAAAGACTAACCATATGAAAAGTATTAAACTGACATGGTTCTTTTGTCTGCTGTCCCAGAGACAGTATAATATACAGATTTTACAACCTTGAGTGTTCTCCTCCTGGAAATTAAAAACAGAGTGAAAATCCAATGTTATCTTAAAAATATCTCTTATTCATCTAGAAGGTAATTCACCTACAATTAATTAATTATATCTCTAAAGTTTTCTATAGTAAATTGAATTTCTTTCAACAAAACAAATGAAAACTGAAGAAACAAGGAGCTTGAGCTTTGCCATAGATTTTTAGATTTCTTTTGTGTCTTTTCAAAGCAGTACAGGAGCTATAATACCAGCATTAAACTCATCATACACTTATCATTAACAAAATAAAGCTTGAAAGAACCTCTTTGAAGAAGTGCACCTGAACTTCACCCACTTCAGCAAACATAAAAAAAAGACTTCATATTGGTATTTTCTAGTCCACAGAACACGAACATTTTGCATTGTTTGCTGGAACATTTCTACTCTTAGACGCTCCTGTCAATAAAAAACACAGTGATCTGTTAGTAATAAAAAAGCAAACAGTGATAGCAGTGATAATAAGTGTATTGTGTAGCACATGGAAAAGTGGTGACGTGATAAGAACACCACAACAAGTTTGTTTCCTACAGAGTCAACATTGCAACAGCAATGTTGACTCTGCAAAACATTGCAACAGCAAATAAGCAACTCATGATTTAATCTAAATTTTCCATAAGATAAGAATGGAGCAATTAAATGCATCACCTGTTTTATTGCTCTGCGTGAGATCAACGTTTGAACTTTGAGGTGTTTTATTGTGAATAAATCAAATTTAGAAAGCTTTATAATCATCCACTGGTAATCAGCCAATGTTTTATTGACTGTAGTGGCTGCATTTCTCCTCTTGTATTCAAGTAGCACATGCATGAAAACACAAGACGAAGCGGCCGTCGACTCCATGTCAGAAAGTTCATATTATCTGAGCGAGCAGGCAGCAGATCTTGTAAGATCAGGCGCCATGAGTGTGATCATTTGACAGAGCAAAGGAAGAGCTTGTCAGGGAAACAGCTCGTGTCGCTGGCACTTAAAAGGTCAGGGAACTGAACCCCAACCCCTGGTCTGCCCTCACGCCTGTCTGTCTGTCACCAGTCCCCCTCTTCCAGGCGGGTGTCCCCAGCCCTCGTCTAGGCTGCTATCACCCGCCGTCATCCCCTCTGAGCTGCCCCCCTTTGATGAGCCAGGCCTCTTGTCAGAGAAGAGCTTCCAGGCAGGCAGAGTGAGGACAGCCCTTTGATGAGGACCCCGACTCTTGCCAGCACTGCTGACATGCAGGGGGGGTTCTTTGAAGAACCCGGGCCTTACATGTATACCCATCCGTCCAAACACACACACACACACACAGTTACACATGCTTCCAGGGTAGATGGAAAAATGAACAGAAGAGGATTGGGGCACAGTATAGAGAACTGCCTCCTTTCACTGCGTTTCTTTCTCTCTGATGGTTTTAATGAAGGCATTTGAATTTTTTCATCCTGTGCTTGAAACGCCTTCAGTGTGGGACTACAAAAAATAGAGGTATAGGAAGGAGGAGGAGGGTAGAGTCTATGATACTGTCAAAAATGCCTGAAAAGGTCGCTTTGTTGTATTTTGTCATTTGGCTTTCACTGATAAAAGAAAACTGAGACACTTGAGGCAGTACAGGACTGGATACTGAGACCTTTTGCTGTATAATTTTATCATAGTATTTATCTATTTCTATTATATTTTCAGTTTATTTCAGTGTAGGCCTGATTGTGTCATGATTGTGTCAAGGGGCCAGTGCCCTTTAGTAACCCTAATGATCTGTATGGTGTCCCAGGCCCTCTTCAACAACTTAAAAATATACCTTATATTGTTGTATCACCTTGATACTTAATAGTTTTTATGAATGTATCTGTGAAACATAACAAATATATTTGTCTGTAAATTATTTTTTAGTAACCAATGCAGCACATATTTAGCTCATATAACATAGCTCATATAACATATAACATATGAAATAGTTCCTAATTTGGTGTACTGACAACATGTTATGCTCATATTTTGTCATCTTCAACTGGAGGGTTAACACTTTTTTTAAATTTAATTTAATTTTTTTTTACAAATACAAAAAAGCCATTCTAAACAGATAATACTGACCGCTCTCATACAACCTAAAATTTACCTAAATCATAGCTAGTACAGCTACCACACTGCAGCTGTGGCCAAAGACAACCATAGCCAGGCAGTCCAAGTGTTCATGTCTTCCTACAGTGAGTGTGGTTTGGCTTTGCCACGTCAACATTATGGCACAGCTATTGTTATGTCTGCCTTGAAGGTAAACCGATACAGTTTGACACCAGCCCTGAATCAACAGTCATAACAATCTTCATCAACAAGCAATAGTCTTTACTCTTGGCCACAGTCACCGCCATTTCATACAAGGTAATAAAGTGTTGGGTATTTGTTGGCAGAGCGACAGTCATTGACATCAGATTAGTACTTAAGGTCATTGTAGATTTCAACAAATAGACCCCTGTAGAGCATAAAAAGAAATTCCTTTTGGCGTTGTTCATGCTGCACCTGCCTGTGTCAAAGTTTTAACATCGATCCGAATTCTTCACACAACAAGTGACATTGGTGTTGAACATCACAGACAGTTCTCACAGAATCAAAGCAACAAAGTAGGTTCACATTACCACAAAACCCACACATTATTCCCAATGATACCACAAAGAGGACAATGTTTGTTGATAGAAAAAAAAAGGGAAACGGAGGAGAAAGAAAGAACCTCTCATACATTTTCCTCATTCCTTCCTTTTCAATGTGGCCCTTTTTTTTGTCTGGCTGCCTGGAGTAATGATTAACACAGCCAGGCATGGGAAGAGACTAACAGTTACAATGGATGGGGTTGTTTGGTGAAGAGAACCACCGATTGACCTGCCTCAGCTTCCCAAGCTCACCTGGTGGGGTCCCTGGGAGCCAGCGGCTGGCATTCAGAAGGAAAAAAAAAAAGGCTACTTAATCATTATCATCTGTGGAATCACTCAGAAGCGGCTGGCAATGTGCAAACAGATAAACCTGGCAACATAGTTAAATCAGGCACGTAGCAGAGTACTTAACTGAGTGTGGAAAGGTTCACATGAGAAAGCTTCAGAGTGTGTACAGGGGACTTTAGAAGCTTTGTGTAAGGTTGAAAAAAACATTGTCTGTGGTGTGAAACTGACTGACCTATGAGCAAGCTTACTCACCCACTCACTCACAAACAGCTGCCCGTGATAGAAAAAAGCTGAGACGGTGTCTCAACTTTTTGGATGAGTGGGACTTGATTTTATCCTGTGTTTGAGTGAAAGCTTTTAATGCTTCAATTTATACATAAACAGGATAAAATGTATTTATTTAAATGTAAAACTGAAATACAAACAAAACCATAAACATTGTTTCTAAAGTGAGCCTTTACGTCTCAAGGATGTGTTTGAGTTACCGGCATTAAAAAATGTTTATCCACCAAGTTCAATAACTGTTCAAAGATTTATAATGTAGGGACAAATCAACAGTTTGCATTGTACAAGTACACGTAGGCTGGTTTCCAAGGACATATTCATATTAAGAAAAGAAGCAACTAGCAGGAAACCAATAAAAACTACTTTTTAGAGAATTTTATATGCAGCTCTCCTCACATTCATGTCAATTTGTAACTAACAAGGTAGGTTTTCTTTTCCGCACTGACTCCTACAGGGACAACAGATACTGAAACACAATGAAAGGAGATATACAATCTGCAGTGTTGGCAGCATATACTGTTTTTTACAGTTTTGTAGGGGATGAAAGTCAAGTAGCTGAACTGATGTGTGTGTATTTCTTACCAGGTGGACGACCAGATGAAGCTGCTGCAGAACTGCTGGAGTGAACTCCTCATCCTCGACCACGTCTTTCGGCAGGTGGTGCACGCCAAGGAGGGCTCCATCCTATTGGTCACTGGCCAGCAGGTGAGTTGGTTACACCCCGCTCTTAAAAACCCTTTTCTTATTTCTCCCAAAACGAAGCCAACCATGCATCAGTGGTTCATCAGGGAGCTGCAACAGCTCCTCAACATTTCCCTTGAAGCCTTATTGATCACTCAGCCACACAAGAGTTAGTGCTTCATTAAAAATAGATGATGCTTATAGATAAATACTATTGTCACCAGAATAATCAATTTTGCATTTTTTTTTTCTCGGGCAGTGAATACATAAGACCTCCGTTACGCATGCTGCAACATAGTGAGTGGGTGGACAGATAAAAACATGTGTGTTTTTTTGCTTTACTGGGGGTCTTTGAGGAAGTTGGTGGGAGCTGATGCCTGAGGCCTGAAATGGTAGTCCTCCATGCATCAGGATACAGTGTTTCTGTTTTTGCTTCACGCACACACTTGTAGAACACCACTGTCAAACGGTGAATGCTCAAACGCAGAGCGCGTAGTGATTTTCATAATTTCATGCACACACAAAGAGATGAAACTGCTCATCATGAAAAGGCCTCTGACCAGTGGCATGGCTGTCAGAGAAGTCATAAATTATTGATTGGCTGGCTCTCCAAAACATTGCTCTTCAACAAAATGTTTTACTACAATAGATGCTGGTATAAATATTGAAGCAAGCAAGTGTGTTATATACAGGGAAGTCCTGCTTTAATTCCATGATCCTGAATGAGGACAAGGTCAGGGGTAGATTTTTAGAATAGGCAAATAAGTACTGCCTGTGGTTAATAAGCAGTTTTACTTTTAGGGTTGAGTAGTACAACCCACAGTAAACAGTAAACTATCATAGTGGAAGTATTAGGAGAAATACAAGTACATTATATTAATATAAACCTTTTTTAAGTTGGTTACAGTTTGGCAGTATTAAACCAGTCTAGATTAATTTGATGCAGGAGGTGAGTGATGATGAAGTGACAGGTAAGAAAAAAGAGAGAAAGAGAGAAAGAGCCAAAATGAGGGTCACAGGTGGTCGACAGGACAGAAAGAACTGATGGAAGCAGAGGGCAAAGGGTTGAGGATGAATGCAAATGAGGGGAGAGTTGTGAGAGGTGAGTGAGATTAGGACAGCATGGCAGAGGAAAGGAAAGACAAAGAAAAGAAGGAAGAAGGAAGAGAGAGAAGGAGTGTAAAGGTAGGGAGAAGGCAGGAAAAGAAAATGTAAAGGAAGAAGATGAGAGAGAAGAGACAGTCATGTCGGACTAGATAAGACAAGAGGAGGAAAAAGGTGGTAGTGGACAAGGATGGAGAAGTAGAAGAAATGATGATGAGGCGTAGAAGACGAGGCAGTTTGAAGGGACCAGAGCAGTAAGAAGGAGGAGGAGGAGGAGGAGGAGCTGATAATCAGGGGAGGCACAGGACGGCAGTTTCGTATGCATACTTTGGTTAATGAACAGCTGGTGTTGGGGGTGGTGTGTGTGTGTGTGTGTGTGAGGCTCTGAAACAGTTCATTATTTCCTATTATTCTCTGCCTGGCCAGGGGTGACAGCGCAGCGATAACACCAGGGATATTTAGAACACAGTAGCAGCATCACCTAAAGCAAATGCTACACACACACACATACTGTACACGCATAACAAACCACATAATGACTGTTTGAGCTGTGCAATGGCCGCATTGATCTGTAATGCGCTAATAACATTTGTGTTACAATGTTGCGTGAAGACAACTGTGGAGGCTTTATCTGAGATGTCTGATTTTCACCCAAGACACTCACCAGTTTCACAAAGTGTTTCGTAGTCTTGCCTTAATGCACTGAAGTCACTTATTTGTGATGAAATCACCTATTCTGTTGACATTTTTCGTGTAGTTTGCTAAATTTGCTCAGAGAGGGAGAATGGGCGTTATTCAGTACATACAGGTAAAGACAATTTTCCTCTTAGGGAAAAGTCCATGTTATCTTCTTGTTCCATTCCTTTGTCTATTTTCTGGATATATAAAATTGTTATCTTGGCATTTTTGTCTGTCAAAAGGTTTGAACTTTTAGTTACAGGCTCAGTAACAAAAATCATGATTCAGTGTAGTAATAACATTCATGATACAGATCGGGCCACTCATATCTTTAAAGAAGTTTAGGTTGATATGTTGGGAATAACCTATGTGTTGTTCCATTGGCAGATATTTTCAGTTTGAGATTTGTTCAAATGGAAATGCAGACAGATGTTTCTCCCCTTTGCTTTGAATGAATGCGTCTCTTTGCTCTCAGTCAGTTGCACGTCGCACTCCTTTGAAAAGAAATCCAATGCACCAGCAGATTTACTGTTGTAACCTGTCAGTCGGTTTCTTGCTCTGTCTGTCCTCATGTTTCTCGCTTGCTAATTTCTGTCTTTTTCTCATCCTCTGTCTTTCTCTGAACTGCTGCATGTCATCATATCACCAACAGCAGAGAGAAATGGCCATGAGTCTTTTTAGTTTTGGGTGAAAGAAAGGAGGCTTTTTTTTTCTTTTATCCTGTCATAGGATCAAACACAAAGTGTTAGAAGTACAAATGCATGCAAATATGAAATGACAAAGATTGGACTGAACTGTTGAATGATTAAGCAAGGCCTCACAGCTCAGCAGCCAGTTTTCAGTATGAAAATCCTGATATTTTGATAGCACAGCGCTCCCGGTGTACATGAAATTCAAATGACGGAGAAATAATAATAATAAAAAAAACAACTTCTTGGCTTCTTGGCCAGTCACAGATTTCTCTGCTTTAAAACGGTACATTCTCCAACCCTATCATCCACACACACATCAAAGCTCCCTAATGCATCAAACCAATCTCACCTACCATATTCATCTTTAATGTTCTGCTAAGATTGTTAACCGCATTCATGATGGGTTAAGACTTGAAGGTTTATTCATATATTTACTCTCTATGTCTCTCCAGGAGGGATAATAAAGTAGTATTGATTGATTGACTGATACTCGGGTCACCAGGGTTAGTGCTAAGTCTGCTATAGTGACATTATAGCGTTTTTTTCTCCTCTCTTTTTACTTAAGGCTAGAAGGCAATAACCCAAGGCATCGCCATCAACAGTCCAATCCTTCAATGAAGTTATTTCATGCACAGTTGATTTTATGTAAATTGATTGACACCTAGGAAGGGGGGGGTAGTGTCTGCCTTTCACCAAGTCATAACTCTTACCGTCTCGAAGGTGGGAAGAAGAAAAGAGAGAGGGACAAAGGAGTTAAGGATTAACTGGGAGAGGAACAATAGTAAGAAGAAATAAAAGGAGAGAAGAAGACAGCAGAAGAGAGGAAAAACGTGGTGTATTGTTCACATTCACTTTACTTTGACTCTTCCCTTCTTCAGACAGATAAAAAGGTGGCTCCAATCATGCTATTTACACGATAAATAAATTCCAAATCCAGGGGTGTTTGTAATTGCAAATGGGGGGCTCACAGGGACCCTCTGCCTCCGTGAGCTTTAGGAACTGCGCACGCCAACATCTACCTTCCTCTGGAAACCCTAGCACAGTCAATTATGGTAATGAATTGTCAATAAATATAAAAATTTAATATGGTCCTGCTTACTTTGAGTGGCAGCTAAGGACTTGCCTCCCAGACAAATGTGCTGCGGCTGCAGATACGGAGTGCACCTGAAAAAATGTGCATGAATGTGTGTGTGTTTGTACAATGGGTCGCACCCAAGAAAGATGGGTTTATGGGCTATCTATCTATCTATCTATCTATCTATCTATCTATCTATCTATCTTTTGTTTGTTTTGCTGTATAAAATACAGAGAGAAGTCAAATCTGGCAGGTCCAGTCAGTTTGAGGTGAACTCCCATGCTCTCTCCATATGTCCACAGCATGTTGTCATAAAAAAAAAAGAGAAGCTGTTAAACTGCGTGAACCACCGTGCTGCCTGCATCTGCTTTTTTTTTTTTTTTTTTTTTTTTTTTACACAACCACCAGTGTGGATCTGTCTGACAGACAGACCAAAGCGGCTGACTCCGTGTTGAGAGGTGTAGAGATGTATTCAGGGTACAGCCATGTATTGTATAGTTGTCAATCAATTTTGCAATTTGGGGTTTTAGATATATTTTCATTGGTTGAAATAACCCTTGAATGGGCAGAGATATGCCACCCAAGAAATAACAGATATCAACAGTACATAGTCATTTATTTAGCTGGCTAACCTGGCTACCCTACACATTGATAACAACCTATGGCTATCTTGATGAAACATCCATGATTTAATAAAATTTCTCTACAGAGTACCTTTAATCCACAAATCTTTCTATGTTTCTGTGTGGTTGTAAATCTTGTTAAATCCCTCTCTGCCTTCTTCTTACTTTCCAGGTGGACTATGCAGTGATTGCATCACAGGCCGGAGCCACCCTCAACAACCTGTTGAGCCACGCCCAGGAGCTCGTGGCCAAGCTACGCTCCCTGCAGCTGGACCAACGGGAGTTCGTCTGCCTCAAGTTCCTGGTCCTATTCAGCCTAGGTAAGTCTCTGAAAACCGTAAAGCTGAAAGATTAGAGAAAGAGGTAGAGTGATAGAGGAAATAGAGGTTTGTGGTCCTATAATGGCGTCTTTAGAACCATAGAAACTTTTCTAGGAGCCTTTTGAGGAACACAAATTAATTACAAAGTAACAAAGTAGGAGCACAGGATGAGGATCACGGTGATGTAATGTGATAGAAGCAGGAAGGATGGGAGAGAAAGGAAATGGAAGGATAGATAGGAGGAGGGGCAAAACAGGTTCCTGGTACTGGTAAAAGATCTATAAGGGGAAGAGGGAGTTGGTGGAAAGGAGGAAAGGGAGGAAGGAAAAGGAGAGGAGGTGGGAGGGGAGGAAGGAAGGGACCAGTGGTCTGGAAGGGACAAAAGAGAAAGTGAGGGAGGAAGGAAGGAAAGAGGGGAGGTCCTCAAGATTTTACACACAACTATGCAGCTTCATGCAACAGTAAATAAAAGCTTAATAAGATTAGGTTCTTGTTTTGAGACATTTCCTCACTATTTCCGACTAAAATCACTGGCAGACCTGATCCTTGAGTTGGGAATGTAAAATTAATATGAACAATTTGCATCTTTGGAACTGAGCAGTTACTCTCTAGTGGTGTATAATGTGTGCAGCAGTGGTAGAATAAGCATAATTAGCTGAATCAACAATATTAGATGTAATTTGCCTAGCCATTTTACATAACTTTGAGACAGAAACAAGCCAAGAGGTGAGCTGGTTGGGTGAAAATAATCTGAAAATAAGAGTAGAAAAAGAAAGGTAGGGAATTGGAGAGGATAGAGGTCAACTGAGAAGGGAAGAAGAGAGCAAGGAAAGCATGAGGCGGAGGAGATACGAGGATGATGAAGTGGAAGAGAGTTGAAGGCATGTACTGTGAAGTATTTGGGATGGACAGGTGAAAGGGAGGTGAGGCTGGGAAGAGAGAGAGGGAGCACGGGATTTGGGAAGGGAGGGAAGTGGAGGGATAAGTAGCCAAATGAGTTAAGGGACGAAGAGAAGGGGGTACATTGATGTGTGTGTGTGTGCATGTGTGTGTGTGTTCATATCCCAAAGCTGCTCTCTACGCTCTAAGCCGAGGTCAGACATTGCCAGGAGACTGTCATCTCTGTCTCTTTCCTAACAAGTCTGCAACAAATGGCCTCTAAGGAATACACACACACACACACACACACACACACACATACGCGCTCGGCCAAATCTACTTTAACATCCTACACTCCAGAAGCTGATGATGTTAAGGTAGCTTCGCTCAACCTGGCCCCCGCTATGGCACTGAGAGCAACAGTGGCATGATGAATATTTACCTCATCCTCACCTACCCCTCCTTCCATCCATCTGTAATTCACAAGGGTCACGCTTTCACTTGTTTATCTCCTCTAAACAAAGAAAGAGGGAGTAATGAACTGCCAGGAAAAAGCGCACACACGCGCTTACAGTACACACAAACACACTGAGGTGATCAGGCAGGATTAATGTTTGTGTTAGTTGTGTTTGTGGTACAGCAAAGAAAGAGGGAGGGATGGGGATTGCAGCGGGGGCTTTGGAGTGTGTGTGTGTGTGTGTGTGTGTGTGTGGCGGGGGTTGATGCTGGGGCTCAGGGTCTAAATAATTTGGCAGAAACATCATCCATAATGAAAGGCTCACCTGAGGGATGTGTATCGCCCCCGGCAGTGCCTGTTCTCCGGCGTGCCCAGGACTCCCGCAAAAGAAGCCCGACACAGACACCGTAGAGCTGGCTGAGGGGATCGGGGTTGCAGGAGGAGGAGGAGGAGGTGGTGGGGTCGGGGGATGATGGGAGGGGAGGGCTTGTGTAATGTAAAGCCAGGAGAAATCGAACTGATCTGATTAATATCACACGCAGCTGAACAGAGATGTGCGTGCGACTGGCTGTTCGAAGGCAGATGAGATACATGGATTTACCTGAAGGAGGGCGCATAATGCGCACGGAAATTAAAGAGCGCCTGTGCATCTGTGCACATGTTCACGCAGCAGCTTCAATTAATAAAGACTGACAATTAATAAAGACTGAAATGAAATGAGGCATGGAAGTAGCTCCGCACTGACTGCTGGACTCGACTTCATTTTATTAGCTTTATTTCATCTCACTGCTCACTCATCTGGGGCTAATATAAATCAGATGTATTCATTATGGCACAGGTTTGATGGTGGGAACTACTGTTTGCACTACTTTACCGCGATATCCTTACTTACTTTGATACTGGAAAGCAAAGGTGTAGAGGTCAGACTGTTTGGTGCACATGTAGCAGGAGACTGGATTTTACATCCCCTCCTACACCGTGCGTATTGTTGCATTGCTTATACTATGACTTTCCTAATAGCTTTGCTAGTACCACTACTATAAGTACTGCTCTCCTAGTTATGGAGGAACTTTAGTGATTTAGTCTGGATTTCTCCCTGTTTTTCCGTTTCCTACATTCAATGTGTGTCTTGATTTCTCTCTCTCTCTCTCTCTCTCTGTCTCTGTGGATGAACAATCAGTCACCTCGTCCCTGCCAGAAGAGCTCTTAGTTCAGCCAGCTGTCGATAAAGACAGAGATATAGATGTCACTCCAGCTAAGAGGAGACACTTGTCCTGATCCGCTCGTGTGTTTGTTCTCAGGGTTAGACGACCTTCTTTTTTAAACTTTTATATATTTTCTCTCTGTCTCTTCCTACTGCTTTCTTTCTCTGTCGCCTGTCATTCTTTGGTATTAGGCGAAGGCTTTTCACCCTCCATCAAGAAGGACATTAACACTCTAAGAGCATTGATCTCTTGAGTGTTTGTAAGACTTCCGAGTGATGATCGTGTGTGTTGGCCGTTGTGCAAGAGACACACAAATCGGCAAAGGGAAAGAGTGAGTGCCGCCTGGGTCAGAGTTCAGTAAAAGATTACTACCGGTACTAGTTGTTGTAGGGTGTCAAAACACTGTTAATGGGCCTTTGATTTCCTTTAAAAGGCTTAAAGGCCTAATAGAAAGACTGACAGGTTGTTTTATATATGACCAGGTGACACAGAAGCCCAGAGGTGAGAAATGGGTCACAAGTTCAAATTCAGGCTAAGGAAAGTGGAAAAAAAAGGCCATCCACATCCACGTAGATATCTTAGTCCCACATATATGACCAGCAGAAATCAGAGTTTGTACCAGGCAGCTCCCAGATATAAAGATATGGAGGGAAGACATATTTTAAGAAGCAAGCAAGCAAAAAGGAGTGTGTGCCCTAAATTAAAAAGAGTAAGTTTGATCATACTGTTCTGCTTGAAACCTGCTTAAAAAAATACAAGCTATGTAAGTGAGTATACCTGATGCCTGCCACCACACAGATAGTTTCCATACCGGCAAAGCAGACCCAGTGACAGAGGTCAGAGAGTGTTCAGCCAGCAACTAGTTAACCCAGCTCTACAGGTCAGACCCCATCAGGTGTAATTGGGTCAGACAGGGGCTGCCAGTCCTTGTCAGCAGAGAGGAGAACCAGAGTAGCTGTTAGACCAACGCAGGGTGGTAAATGCTCCCAGCGGAGAGAGCAGATTTGTGGACACAGCCCTAAATAATGTTCCCATATTGAAGCTTTTAGAAGGAACAAAGCCAGTGAAAAGCTGATAAAATGTGCCAAGTTTAGGCTTGTGCTTTATTCCTTTATAGTAAAGGTTCATTTAAATAAGTTCACACACAGTTCTATCAGCTGGATATAAATCTAACCTCCAAGTGTTCCCCTTTATGATGATTTAAGTGTAAACAAACATAGGTCCAATAACTGTATTATACATTAATTTTATGGACTATAGTACCGTGGGATTCCATGTTTAGTCTGCAACCCCAAAACTCTGCAAATGCACTCATCCATGTTTACTTGAACTGTATCATTTAAGCATCAAGTAAGGCTGCAACTAATGATTATTTTCATGATTCATTAATCTGCTGATTATTTATTTATTATGTCGATTTTCAAAAGTCCAAGTTGACGGATTGCTCCAAAAACCTAAAGGTATTTAGTTTAATATCATAGAAGACAAAGAAAACCTGCAAGCATTCACATTTCAAAAAGATTTGGGTCAATATATTCATCAATTAATAGAATAGTTTCAGCTCCAGTCCAGAGTCCAAAACAAGACATCATTTTCTTGTACGCTTTAAACACAAGGACAGAAAATTATCTACATTTTTTCTGTAAGCATAGTTGGAAAATTGTTGGTCAGGTTAAATTTATACGCTATTTAAAAGTCAACCAACACACTTAAAGCATAAAACATAATATAAAGCCAATTAATACAATGAAATAAATATTCAAAACTTGATTAAATGATGTGTAATGTTGGCTGTATTTTATTCCAGGTCACTGATCAGAAATCAGTAATGCTGTCCATTCATAAGAAACCAAGACAGCCAGTGATTCAAGAGCTGCCTCAGCACCACATTAGCTGTCTGTCAAGTGATTAGTCAGGCTGTGAGGCTGGAGTTTAGAGACACCCACCTATCCATCCCTCCTGCCCTCCATCCCTCACCATCCATCCAGCCCCTCTGCATTGTCTCTTCTCTCATTGCTCTGCCCTCCCTCTCTTTCTTTCTCACATCCATCTCTGTATGACTCGATCTATCACAACTCCATCCTCACATATGCCTCCATCGCTCCTCATTTGTCTTCACCCATATCTGAACTGCCATTTATCTCTTTACCTCCCTCCCTCAACTTTTCCTCCACCCCTTTCTTTCCTTAAAATGTCTTAACTATGGTCATTTAAACATTTCAACAGAAAACCTTCTGTAAGAAGGGACAGAGGTTTGCAATAAATGAAGCTACTCGTATATATCTTAAAGACATCAGTTTCAATATTTTTTACATCAATATTTAGATAAGTTGAACTGTACTGTCACAAAAACATTTCAGAAATGATTCGATTTCTTCATTGCTCTAACCCACCTCTACGTTTACCTTTCTCTTCATACACCTCATCAACTCCCACACCACCTAGACTCCTATGGTAGGATGTCTTTCATTAGCATGTTTAGCACGCCACACACACCAAAGGCAGACCTTTTGTTTTGTGCACCGCGAGGTCAGACACCAATCTGCTGACAACAACACAAACACAGCAAACGTGATCAACCTTGATGAAAAAAGAAAAGCATTCTCTCTCTCTCTCTCTCTCTGTCTCTAATTCTCTATCATATTCATCCCTCTACACAATGAGAAAAAAAAAACATAATTCCCAGACAGGTACGTCCTAATTAAGCAACAGCCGAGGCTGCTCAGAATCAATGCCCTGATCCCCGGCCAGCAAGGGAGCTGGCTAATTCATGTAGTGCACCACCCTCCCTCTCCCCCCCCATAAAGCTTGGCAAATATTCATTTCCTGAAATGAACCGAATCATTTAGAATTCAGTCGGGGATTGATCAACATCAAGAGGCAGTGACGGTTCAATATTTATACCCATTGAGACCGATGTAGGGGCCAAACAATGGAGCACATAACCGGAACAACACTTTACAACTTAATTAAACAAAACCTAAGAGGCACTTTTTGTGCTGCTTGCTGTGTGGGACCCAAGCTTTTTTACTGGGCTGTAAGTCAACAGAATGGAGTCATCATCTGTACCTTTGATCTGATCAATACGTGTATAAAGATACAGTTGGTGTGTGTATGGGTTGTTAGGCTCTGGCCTATGGGAAGCCTTGACTCAACATGAAATGTGACCGTCATTTCCTCTCAAAAGGGACCAGGCGATATCAAGATCAGCCATAAAAACATATATTTCCCTGAATTTATGCAGTGTTGAGCGAGAGCCAAAATGACAAATAGTGCAAATATCTTAGAGAAACTCCTAACTCAAAGAAACAGCAGCAGTTATAAGAGTAAACAAAAAGACCTCCAGCCACATATGAAATGTTTTAGCTCATATGCAATTTTAATTTCATTTTAAGAAATACTGTGATGTCCGTAAAAGGTCGCATAAGCCATGCTTCTCAGTGTGTGTGTTTCCTGCAAATGCAGCCCCTTTGACTAATGTTGGTGTGTCCCACAAATTACAGACTCAGTGACTGGATTGGTGCAATGACAGCAGTAGCAGAAAATACAGTAGTGGTGATTGCAGTGCAGCTAAGACAATAAATGTGTGTATAAGGTTCATAAAGTTCAATCAATGCACAGAGCGACCGCATCTAGTGCTTTTTCATCACTCTGCTTTAGAAACTGGGTGAAGTGCTCGGCAAACACGTGCTGATTGAAAAATATTGGACTCTCATCTGTCAAACAAATCTTTTTACCCCCATCAGTTTCCGTCAGGCATCATGGTGACCTAGGAAACAACAACAACAAAAAAATCCACTCCAAACTTTGTCCCCGACAGAAGGGCCAAACCCAGCTAATCATGTTTGAGTGTCCTGACTTTTCTTTCATTTTCTTTCATATTATCAGGAGTAGGCGGGAGTGTGCCCTAAAGCAGCGATGAACTTCTGCCTATTTTCTGTCAATTTTAGCCTAAGAAATCTAACATGGCGTGCAGTTGCCTCCTGACACCGGCCGCCACTTTGTAGGAAATTCTATGTAATGAGGCTGCCTAAAAGGCTTTCAGACTTTATCAAGCAATAAAAGCTCCAGGTTTCCAGCCCGCCACTATTACCTGGCAATACTGCAGGCTGTTGTCATTAAGCAGCTCTGAGTTGCGGTGGTGGCGGGGATATTGAGGATCGCTACCTCTCACCCTTGACCTGACTCCCCATTTAGCCTCAGCCTTATATCTCGCCAGAGATACGTTACAGTTTCCTGATGGATTTCGACATTTCCCAGATAATCTCGAAAGTATGTCTCCAATTTACAGCTCAGGCTTGCCCCTCTTTTCTTCTCTTTTTTGGTCTTATCACACTCTTACAAGGATTTATGTGGTGATTATGTTGACACTGTTCTTTATCTACTTTTCAAACAAGGCCAGTTATCAGAGTAAAGCAACATAATATGGGGAGGGGGTTGTTTAAATGGGGGATTTGTAAATTGACTCACCCCAGTAATACACACTTCAGTGATAAATAAGTGATAAGACAAAAAGCCACATCATTGTTGTTCTCCACAGGAGATCTACAAGATAGAAAGCAAAGTCTATTGCTGAGTCCAGGTAACATATCTGACTGAGGGAAACACAACTAAAGAGATTTATGGGGATTAAATACACCTGTAAACCATTGCAAAGTAAGAATTGACAGCAGACCCAATGTCTCACATAAAATACACTTAATCTCCAGGTCTCCACAAACTTGAGAACCAAAGTCGTGCTAGGTATACTATTCAATTGTCTAAATTTGGATATTTGTATGATAGCCCAGTGGAATAAAGAGGTATATTTGCTTTTTTTATATACTTTGTTCAAACTTATCAAGATGGAACCAATAAACCTAGTTTTCAAATGTAGTAAAAGAATATAAACTTTATTCTAACTCAAACAAAAAGGTGAGTAAAAATACTTTTTTTGCTAAAAGATGCACAGTGCACAAGTCATATAAACCCACTTCATCACAACAGAGAATTCCTGCAGCATTGTGGGTCAACAGAGCGGCAATACAGTAGCAAATTCTCTCACCATCTCCCAGTAGTGTTCGAAGAGTAGCAATCTCTTTGTGAATTTCAGCATTATCCACACCCAGTAAAAGTCAAAACACGTGCAGCCCAGCCCTGCACTTCTACCTGAGAATGGTGACATCTGCGCGGTGGCGGTAGGATTTAATACACACTTTAACTCACTGCCCCGCCAAAGCAATACAGGACATATCCCCTAAACTTCTGCTCCCCTCCATCAATACACTCTCTAACTACCGTAGCAGTGAGTACAACCAGACAAATGCTCCTGTAGAAGTTTTTTTTTCACTGAAGAAAAAACCTTTTCCTCCCTTCCACCTCCTCCTCTGCTCCTCTCCTACACTCCCATGTGGGGTGATTTAAGACGGGCAAGCTATGGAGAAACTGTTGCCCTCCATCCCTTCCCTCCTCCCTCCCCTCTCCTTTGGCCTTATTACAGGCTGTCAGTTTATTATAAAACATTAGGAAAGCAGAGGGACACTTGCAGTTACTGTCCTATCGATCGGCAGGGATAGATTCTGTGATTTAAAGTCAGCCTCTGCTTGCGCCCTCCACATTCTTGGTCTCCTATTAAGGCACCAGCGCTTTGCTTTGGCTATTGATGTCTCAACATTAACAGTTACAAGCTGCTACAGAAAATCAATGCTCAACTTTTATTACCGACTGCATAACGCAGAGGACCTCCCACCAGCTGGTACTTAGCAGTCAAAAGGAGGTGCGGATGGTCCACCCGGCACATCAGGTGTTTTCTAAGTGATATCCGCAGTAATATGAATCATGTGTACATCATATAGGTGCTTTCTGGGGCCAGTTGATAGCTTAGACTGCATAGGAAGTTATAGCTTGCCAAATAAATTAGCATATGCTTGCAAATATCAGTTTCTGTACCTGGACAGAAACTTTAAAGTGTTCATGTAAAGCCAGCAGGGAAGTTTTGATCTAAAATTCACACACTGGTTAATGTGCACATCTCCACCTTTCTTGGATCTCTTTCAACACCTCCAGATCTCCTGCACACACACACACAAAAAAACACATACAGTGCACCCCCTAAATGTCATCAAGCTAAAATACGATCGATCCCTTCAACCACAACCACCGACCAGCCATCCATCCATCACCAGCATCAACCTGGATGTGTGTGTGTTGTAACCCAGGTAGCGTGGATCTAGAGCGGCTCAGGCCTCTCAAACATTTATGAGGGGGCTACTGAGCAGCGGTATGGCAGCCCTTCTGGGACAAATAGCCCCCGGTCCTGTACTCTCAGTCCCGATCAATGGAACTGAAGTTCATTACACACACTTTTCAGCCGAATGGCGGCAACTGATTTTTTTCTTTTTCCCGTCCTCCCCCAAACGTCCAGTGCTGGGGCTGCTGGGGCTGCATTACACTTGCTTGTTTACGTGACTGCGTGTGCAGGGGTAGACGTGGAAGGGGGGTCAGGGAGGGTGTACCGGCGTGCATTTGTGTGTGGAGTATGTGTTTGTCTGTGTCTGAACGGGGGCTGCTCCCAGTGGCCAGAGCTTGAGGTTATCATTATGTACAGGTTGGTCCGCTGCAATGCTAATGCTGATGCATTCTCAGTGGCCGCAGTGCAGGTCCCAGTGCTGTGCTAGCTGGGTTGCTACTCCTCTCCAATTAAAGGCTGAGGGGTGTCTGTTTGGGGTAGGGAGGACAGGCCTGGGCTATCCAGGGCCCTGTGGAGAACAGGCTCACATTAGTGGAGGAGAACAGACTCAGAGAACAAATTGTGCATACATTGGAGTGCTGCAGAAAATCCCACTCTTGATTTGAATGATTTGTTGACTGGAGATCATCTATTCCCTGGCTGTGATTTCATGGGGCTTAATAATTTCTTTAGTGGATCTCTTTTTATTCTACATCACGCAACCTTACTGCTTTCCCACTGGCCCACAAGGCTTCAAACTATCTGTATAACCTACTATTAGGTTTAGTCAAGGAAGACAGTAGCTATTTTACACTTTCTACGATTATTTTCTTGAGTCAGAAAACACAATCTCAAGAGTAAGCTGAGAAAGACAAACTGTCAACGAATCTGAGACGATTACAACAATCCAAAGAGCATCAGTGTCCTGCAGCTTTACATGAGAGCAGGGAAAAAGAACAACTGCCACAACCATGCAGCGTATTTATAAGACCGCCTGCCTCAACCTTACCTATACATTACATAGAAACAGCAGCAAAGTGTTACACAACCCTCCCAAAGGAGCTCTCTCACGCGGTGATCACTCTTGTTCTTGCTCTCGTGCACTTTAGGAAGCCTTCACTGACACACAAACACATACATGCATGCGCATTCAGTATCAATCTCGAGCCAAAGTCGAGTCACAGGTCAAACGCTCAGTAATACAAATGCACAGCGGAATCGGATTGACCTCCAGCTTTTAACATGCCTTTCTTGTCAATCATTCGTATAGTTGTAAACGCGAATGGCAGCCGTCACTCCTATAATCAATGTCTCAGTAGTAGTTACAGTATTAGTGCCGCGACTGTGATTTTTTGCTGCAAAGACAAATCTTTATGACAAAGACGTTTATGGCCACCATAGCTCGTGATGTGTCATTAGTGTTACTCATTGGACAATCATTACTACACATGCATGGTCAAAGACAAAGGCGTGGAGTGAACTCAGAGGTGTAATGGTTGAGCAACATGAAAGGAATGATACACTAAGCTGTTTAGAAATACCTAATGCCCATTTAGGATACTACTGTAATAGAAATTACTCATGCATAATTAAAAATGTTCTTGTTATTAGACTTTAACTTTTATTTGTCGCTGATTTCCAACCGTCTTTGCCCTTGTGTGTGAGTAAAAATAATCCTGTACATTCACCTACCCCCATGATATTGCAAATGGAGCTCGCTGGCATTACAGTACTGCCTGGCATGTGGATTGTCAGCCATTGTGTTCCTGTGTGAACGTGTACAGCGCAGAGGTATGTGTTTAAATTATGGTGGTGGTAAGCTACATGGTAGTCAGGTGGCTGCTATAAGATTATACACCCTATTCCCTTTGCTCTTTGAGCTTCTGTGTGTGTGTGTGTGTGCGTCTTTTGACAATGTGGTTACAAGATACTTCTGCAGAGAACAGCGGAGCTTTAAGGTGATGTGCGTGTGCAGGCTGTGGCGTGTGTGTGTTTGTGTGTACGTAACCAGAGACAGCGATTAAGCGTTTTAAAGCACAGATGATCCAACAGGTGCTGGCTCACTGTCTCTTGTTCTCCCACCCTTTTCTTGCTCTCTCTATGTTGAGCTCCCACCCACTCTGTGACCCCCCCTAAACCATCACAGCTCCTTTCTTGTCTCTTCGTTCGTGTCCTGAAGGATATTTTAAGCAACAAAGCCCTGTAAGTCCACTGTCTTACACACGAAGGCACACATGGTGTGCACAGCTATTCCTTGTATTGCTTTGGAGAAAAAAAAAGAAAAGAAGCAGAAGTGTAGTGCAATGGAAACCTTTAGACCTGCTGGCAAATGTTAGAAACGAGGCTCAGGGAGCCAACAAATGTTGAAACACAAGAGGGCATTAATCAATCAACCTTCTCTTCACAACCACAAACCTACAGTACACAAATATATCATTGGAAAATGATGTGCAATGTAAAGGAATATTACTGAGCGTTGCCAGACATTTGTCATGCCAG
This sequence comes from Larimichthys crocea, assembly GCF_000972845.2. Taxonomy (NCBI): domain Eukaryota; kingdom Metazoa; phylum Chordata; class Actinopteri; family Sciaenidae; genus Larimichthys; species Larimichthys crocea. Next base: position 24,375,391 of record NC_040027.1, read on the forward strand.
GCTCTTGGACTGTGCAAGCTGCCTAAAGTTGCACTTTAGTGCCACCTGGCACTGATATCCACAGCTACTGTTGGCATTACGTTGTATGCCTGTAAATTCTTACAGCGCTCAGTGATGAGAAATATTTTGTCTGACACATGGACAGCAGACTCACAACCTTAATATAAAACCTTACAACAAAAATCTGATAAAAGAATCCAAACCGGTAGTCAGTTCCCAGAAATCCCCTAATTATGTCTTAGTTCTCTTATAGAGAACTAAAAATGATAAAAAGAGAGCAGCCACCTTAAAAATGAGCTGATAATTTGACACATCCATGATCTTTACTTCACTTGTCATGTTCTGTTGTTTTACTATTACATTTAGAAAGTGCTCCAAATATGTAACAGGACACAAACGCATACTGACCCAGGCCCTAAAAGTTTTACAATAAAATTGGTAAAAACTTTCAAACCGCAGTGGGTGTAGAGCACAAACAGACACCCAGAACCACAGACAAACACACTCCACAATATCATTTGTTTTATTAAGTAAGAGTCTTTGTGGCCTAGCCTCAAAATTACTCATTTCCTCTAATTTCCTTGTATTGTGCATTTGAAAGTCCTAACATTTGGCACTGTAGAAAACATCCACTAAAGCCCAAGTTCTCTAAATCAAGTCCAGCTTTTGAGAAGTAGTGTGCAAACATGTCATCTTACATCAACCCCGAGGGGGAGGAGAGAACGGCCACTACCATCTAGTCATTTCGAATAAATTAAACTCTGAATTTGCACTTGAGTTGACTCCAGTTGTCACATAACAGGGGAGAAAAATCACACAGAGAACAAAGAAGTTAAAAGACTGTGTAGAAAACGTGCGGCACGCTCTTCTCTTGAGTCCGCACTCTACCTGCTGGCTTCCATCATCAAATGAGAATGAAGCAAAGGAGGAGGGAGAGAGTGGGGTAGATGTGAAACGAGAGAGTGTGGAAGAGAGGAAAGAGTGAAAGAGAGAGAGGGAGGGGGGAAAATGACGCTATGGATTAACTGTCCTTCATGCTGAAAATATACATCCCCAGGCGCTTGGCACTGAATTATTAATTCAAATTTGTCAGAGAAAGAATGAGAGAAATCTATTGACGGGGAGACGGGCCCTTTAATGGTCTCATTAAAGGGGAGGCTTCCCACACCAGGCACCTTCTGTACTGCTGCAGGAGTTTTTCGGGGCAGTGGAGGGTTGGAGGGGGGTACTTGACCCCCCAATGATTTTCTGTCACTTTATCATAAACAAGAAAGGTTGACATGCCCCTCCACTCTCCACGCCCTCCTTCCACCACCGAACAAACCCTGTGTGTAATTAGCCAACGGGTGCAAAAGTGCACTGAATGCAAAAGAGGTTCACACGCATGCATTGATACAGACAGCAAAGACACACACACACACACATTATATGCCCCTGCTTCTACTGTTGCTGACAGGTACAAATAAAATGAGAGGTAAAGTCTAGAAGAGCCTCACCTCACAGGTAGAAGCATATTGATTTCTAATTCATTATATATTTTTATTTTCCATTTCACTGCTCCATAGATCATTTCCTCAGATTACACCGAACACGGTGACTTCTCCTCTGGATCGTTGTCTATTAGATTAGAGCCTGTCAGTCAAGCGTTAGCGTCATTAGCTGCATACAGCTACATGACTGGGAGCTGTTTCAGTAGGGTAGGGTAGGGGGGGGTCTGTACTGTCTGTACAATCCAGACGGCATTAGGAAGGTGAGAGAGCAGGGACCTGTGGGTCCATCGTGCCGTCCGAGGTCGGCTCATTGAAAGACATTTGGTTCCGCCTCCAGGGGGACTAAAAAAAGGGGGCAATAAGAAGTGGAGAGGGGAGGACAAGAGGGACCACAGAGGGCTAAGCACTAGGTTCATTGCTGATTCAAGTCTCTCAGTATCCCTCTGGCAAATGGATTTTCATAATGCTGAGACAATGTGATTTTTTTTTTTCTCCCCTGCAATATGATTTCTATCCTGGCAAGTCTGCAGCTTGTCAGGAAAGAACAACAACGGTAAATGAGGCCAAATGACAAAAAAAATATTTTAAGCCACAACACAAAACTAAAAAAAAAAAAAAAATACATACCAATGAAACAAGTAAAAGTTTTGGGGAGTGAGTGTACTTTTGTCCCATGTTTTGCCTCACAAACTGTTGGCGGCTCACTGGGTTATCTCTAAAAAACAAGATCTGCAGCCTAAGTTAATATCCAACTAATAGTCTGAAAGCAAAACATATTCAGACATTTGGAACCGACAGAAAAACAACAAACCCTGATGTGTGAGAAGAGGAACCAGAAATTATAAGGCTATTCTGCCTGATACTTATCGTTATCATTAGTATTCATTTTACAGCTCATTTATCTGATGATTGATTCATTTATAATGTCAAAGAACAAAAAATAATAAATCCCATCCAAAAAGTGTTGTTACCAGTGAGTTCTTCCTTGCTGTGTCCATCTGTACTCAAAGTCCATAATAATACAACCACAGACAGGCGCAACAAATACAGGATGTAAATTTGTTTTCCCTTTCACCTCAGGATAAATCCCCAGCACCTTCCAGCCAGCATAGGCAATAAGAGAAGCTTGTCTCCTTCCCGCTCGGAGCGCCTTTTCTCTTGTTTATTTTATCGGACCTAAGGCACTTTTCCCCTCCTCTCAATATCTCTCGACCTCTCCATCGCCACGCTGAGCCCGCCAACCCATCCTTGGGCGACAGAACTCAACCAGCCACTACCTGTTTAGCTTAACAACAATAGCAATGTTGTCAGAGGAGGTTTAGATTTGACTTAATATATCCCCAACTGGACCATGCCTGCTTAATTCTCTTTCATAGCCGCCTGGAGTTTGCCCCCCACCCCCCCAAGGTGGCTAAAGGGAGGGTTTGATGAGTCGACGGGTAAATTGAGCCTTCATACTTTATTCTGACACACTGACAAAAACCCGTCCCCATTGGTGGCCTGTTTCCAGAGCAAGGAACTGTGAGACAGTTGTTATTATGCATTGTTAGCGCAGGGTATATTTGGCCTCTGGACATTGGGCTCGATGTTAGCTTGAGGGCATGTAGCAACAGCATGTTACTGTATACCGATGAAATAAAGGGTCACTTTTCAAGATGAAGGGTCACTGTTCAAAGCTTAATGAGGCCTTTAAATTAGTAAAAAGTTAATGAGGTCCTTTCACTCTATTAAATACAGAAGAAAATAAGATTTGGCTTCTTTGGCTAAAACTGTCCACCAGTCCAACTGTCCATTGTTGCTATAATAAACATAAAGTTATTAATCAATAAACAAGAATAAGAGAGGCAATAACCAGTATGCAAACTTTGAGCTATTATTTTTAACACCAGTTACAAATGAAAAAAATTCTTGTCACATCAAAACAAGAATCAGAAAAACCACTCGATGTGGATGAGGCATTTCAACGTTAACCCTAACCTAACCCCATTTCATAGCCTAAGGGCACCACTATGCTCCAAACAAAAAGCTTGTTGGGTAGGCGAACAGCATCTGAAACCTCTAACCCTCACATCTTTCCAACGTCAGAATAATCGCACCGTGTTCATCAATTTATATAACTTAACAGTCCGACAAGAACACCCACTTCACTTTTTGGAGATTGGCTAGGAGGCCAGAGGTGATAAAGTAAGCACTCTCACTCTCACTTTTTTTATAGTAATTAGCACAGCAGCACAAATACCGTCACTGTGCTCCATTATGCCTAAATGAATATTGAGTCTCAGTCCTTTCTATAACGGACGTTCTTTTGACAGTGTGTCATATGTACAACTGTAGTCTTTTTTTGAGTATATCTCCACCTTAACCCCCGAATGGTCTTGCGTTTGCAATATCTTGCAGTGCTTGTCTATAGTTCAAGCTATCATTAGTACAGATCGCGATTCAGCTGATAAAACTGACAAGACATAAACTCTAGTGAGCTTACACATGCTCCTCTTGTATCCTGTCATAGGATAGTTATGGTGCTAGTTATCCTGTTAGCCTTTGGTGTCTCAAGTCTGAAAGACACCCCATTAAATGTTAAGGAGGATACATCTCCAGTTCTACCTCTCCTGCTTTTTTTTTTCTTTTTTTTTTTTCACTCGCCTCTAACGTGGAGGCGTCATATCGGAGAAAAGGAATTCCCCAAATGGGACACAGGGGGGAAACAAGGAAGCGGAGAGCTCCAGGGAGCAGGGAAACTTGTTTGCTGGCAAGCACAGATAGATGAGGACTGAAATACTCTAATGGGGAAGCAGAGCCTCCTGTAGAGGAAACAAACACACACACACACACACACACACACACACACAATCCATGTGAAATGCTGTCAGTGGAGTATTGATGGGGTACTGTGGTGATGTGTGTATGTAGCAGTAGTGTTTTTGTTTGTGTACTTCATGACTTTATGGTGGTGTGAGGATAAAATGAGGGGTAAAGGAGGTTGCTTTTCTCCAATACAAAAGCCCATCTTACGTATCAGGCGCAGTGCACCGCAACTCAGATAACAGCCTACTTAAGCGATACCGGTAACCAAGCGGCCATTGCCCCTTGCCCGTGAACCTTATTTGCTTTGATTGCCCTTGCTGCCCTGTTTTTTAACACCACACTCCTACACAAACACACACTCCACATTCTCGCAACGAACACATAGCCTTACATGTTGCTTATTGTAGGGAGTGCTCACTTGGTCCCTTCAACCTACCCAGAGTTAAAGGTTACTGGGTTCTCTCCTTCAACGCCCCTGCCTCTGATTGGAGCCAGGCACTGAGGCAGATTAATAATGAAAAAAGTAGCAGTGGACATTGTTGACTTGATAACAATCCAATACGGTGCAATAAAGATGAACTGGCCAGGACATTTGGGTTCAACCACTCGCTTTTTTTGAAGCACCGCTGGCATAGTAAAAGGTGCTTCAGCTTTCATAGGCTCATATAAACACCTGTGAAAATCCCTATTGGAAGAGCCATGCGCTTAATTCCCACCTATACAGGAAGTGACCAGTTTGTCTTCCACTCACGTTTAATTGGCCAAGTTTACTGACAGCACTTGACTCAATAACCATTTATGACCCGAAAGTTTTATGTGTTGTTTTTGGACCTGGCAGGAAACATGTTATGGAGTTTTGGAAGGCAGAGTGAATTGGCAGCATGTGACTGAGGTTTATTGATTGGGGCACTAAAAGTGTTATGTGAGAGACCACGGTGTTATTTTGCATTTTGTCTTATATGAAGATCGGTAGATGAAGGTGGTTGTTGCTTTCAGTAAACATGACCTTACCCTTTAACACAGTGTTAGCTAAAGTTGTTGACTAAATTAGAGCAGCAACAGGAAATCATTTGTGAAAATTGTGGATTTTTTTCTTTCTTTTCTTTTTTTTTTATTAAACGTTAGCTCATTGGACATGAAAATAGCATAACAGCACATTTTTGTCTGAACAAAAGTTATTTTAAGTGACTAAATCTAAGGAAATAAAGCTGGACTTCTTATGTGGCAAATCACTATTTATGTGCATACCAAATAATGTGCCTCAGTATTTTATATGATTTTACATTTGACCTGCACTATGGACAAACACAAACTAGGATCTATTCTCATACTACGTTACAGTGCAGTGTTTTTCTTTGGCCTCATTCAGCCATAAACAAAGTGATGGCCGTTTGCTTTTCCAGAGAATGTTGAACTTTGACACTGAGTCATGTTTTTTTATTTTTCTGATCACAGTGTCCACTCTGTGAGGCATTATTGAGATCAGAGTGAAGTAATGGAGCAAGTATTTGCATGACTGAATGTGTATCTAAATGCTGTGTTTGTGTGTGTGTGTGTGTGTGTGTGTGTGTGTGTCCCTAGAGCAGGTTGATTGTAAGGGGCAGTGAAAGAGCAAAGAAAAGCACATGTGGACAACCACACACACACACACACACACACACACACACACACACACACACACACACACACACACTCGTAGCACAGAGCAGATCTAGTCTAATTAAAAAGCACAGCGGTGATTTCAGGGGCTCTGTGAGAGAAAAGAGAATGAATGGTTATGTGTGTGTGTGTGTGTGTGTGTGTGTGTGCATTAGGTCGCTGGCTTCAGCATGATCGCCCGTCAAATGAAACAATGTATTCCGCAGGACCTCGGGGTTTCCATTTGAGTATTCAGACGCGGCGCTGCAACGAACTGTGGCTGTTTTATGTAAAAAAAAAAAAAAAAAAAAAAGTTGATAATTAGTCCCACAGTGACTGAACAATGAGATGGAGAGAGAGAGAGAGAGAGAGAGAGAGAGGGAGGGGGGAGGAGGGGGCATTGAAGGAAGAGGAGAGAGCGCTTAGCACACTTAATGCTCCGACCTGACTGTCTGGGAATCACTGATCAATTGTTGATTTTTTTTTTTTAACATTTTTTTTTATTTACCCCTTTTCACTCCTTCATCATCCTTCTCCTGTCTGAATTATCATTAAATAAGAATCGATCCGTGTGATTTGATTATGAACAGAATTAGGAAAAAAAAAATTCACTTGCCCATTGGTTTGGCGAACAGGAGTAGATTTAAAACTATTGTCATTTGCTCTTTTCTTTTTTCTTTTTTGGAAGCCCTCATTCATTATTTTTTTCAAAAGGAGCCCTGGTAATAATTAGCAATTAAAATGCTGTCTTTTTGCCTCACTTTCCCCCTAATTAGCTTTGAGAGAGACATTGGGTACTATGTACACCCCCCCTACATCCACACATACACCCATCAAACTCCCCTCCACATGCACACACTCGTCCACACACATACACGAGCACAGACAAATATTTCTGAGAAACCATGGCAACACCTCACATGTTTTTGCAGTGATCTGAGCTCACCTTGTCATGTTGCTGCCGAATTAACCAAATCAAACTCAGGAGAGCCTCTGACATCCCTCAATTAATTATTAAGTAGCATGAGATGTTTGTTTTAGATGTCAGACATCTGTGCTGACATTCGTCCTGACTTGTATGACGTTATATTAAGACATTTACATCTTTTCAGATATTGTGGAATATAAACATGTTATGATTGTTTTGGTTTTTTTCCACTGAACAAAATACATCAAACTGCTCAAATCATGTGGTAAACAAAATACTTTGCAAAAACCAAATACAACAGAATACATAAAATACATTTTCTGAATAAAAAATCAGAAAATATCAGATGAATTTCGGAAACTTTCAGTTTGTATTGAGGATGTATTTAGGACTTTAGTGTTTTATCCTGGGCGGTGTGGAGACAGCTTTGAAACTGAATAATTTACAGAAAATACAGTTGACTTAATAAATAAGATGTGCCAAAACTGAATAAATTAGAAAAAAAATAAAAAATTAAAGTTTGTTGAAGGGTTGTGGACTCCTGGCTACAGCCTTCATCAGCAGTAAGCATGAAACTGACTTTCGGAGCAACTCGGAATAAGAAGAATGTCATTTCTTTAATGTGAAGATGAAAACAAGTGTATTATTTTTCTTGTTGACCTGCGTAGGACGTCTGTGTGTTAAAGCCTAACGCCCACACTCTTACTGGGTTTAGCTTATGTAAGGCTATATTAATGCTTCTCTGAGGTTTTGGTGGTGTGTAAGGCAGTTCAGGAGTCTGATAGGGGGTCAGACAGCTGAGTGGCAGCAGGAAAAAGCACATGTCATGTTTGTTTGGAGCCTCCTTTGTCACGGGCCACACCCCCTCCCCCTTTTCCTGCCCTCCTCTTGGCCTTATTTAGCCCCCCGCCGTGTCACCCAGAGGTCAGGGTGAGCATGTACACACTACACGCCAGCTCATACAGGCAATACAAGAACACACACACACACACACACACATACAGATTGTAATAGCATGGTAGAGTGCATCATAGATGGAAGTGCCTTGAAGGACCTGCTTCTCATTCTCTAGACCTCATTAGCTGCTGATTTATCTCCCCCTCCTTCCTCCTAATGCTCTCGGTGGGTGGATGGGGTGTGTGTGTGTGTGTGTGTGTGGGAAGGGAATTCTGTGTGAGACAGACAGAAATATTATGTGTATTTTCAATGATTAGTTTCAGTGTATCTGTATGTGTGAGAGAGAGAAAGGCAGAGATTTGGTGTGAAAGATGGTATATTTAAGTGTGTGTTACCCCGGCGATGTCAACTAGACACAGGGACTCTGTCATTTCACATTAGATCGCTGTGAGCACACTCGACCTGGGGTCAAACAGATTAATAAAAGATCACACACACACACACACGCACACACACACACACACACACACACAGCTACTACCTGATTAAATATTCTGCAGCCCTGCGCTTCATAATCATGACTAGTACACACAGCGCTCTGGTCCACCATTATCCATTTAGCAAATTTTTGCCTCGTCTTGCAATAATCTGCTCAAACCCCCAGTGAGCTTATTATTGTCAAGGAAAAGTGCTTATAGCTGCGCGTAAAGGTAGGATTTTGGAAAGATGCAAAATGTATTTTACACAAGGAATTAATAGTGGAAAAAAAAAAAAGACTTCCCACCAAGATGATTTTTTTTTTTTTGCACCATGCAGTTGAACTGATTAGTTTTTCATGAGATTGAAACTTAAAGTAGACGAATAAATAAATGTTCTATTTTTTCACAAATAATTATGACACGTTCTGTTTTGTTATGATCTAAAAAGGACAGTGAAGGCGTTAGGTTAAGGAGCAGCTCTGGTGCTAATATGACTCTAAGTCTGCCCTACATAATTCATGGACTCGTGGGGAATGAATCTCTCAAGAGAACCTTTCTCTTTTCTTTTTTTTTCCGCTTTTACCTGATTCCCTCTACGTTGCAGTCTCAAGAGACGAGGAAAAAAGAGAAGGAGAGGGGGGAATATTTTGTCATGCTGTGCAGTCTGCAAAGTCCTCTTTAGTACAAAAATATGCCACAACCGAAGATGTCAAGTTGTACCACTGTACACTTCTAACCTTTGTATCTTTGAAATATGAACTATTATAGTTCATTTATCTCCAAATGTGACACTATTAAAGCATCGTAGGTTACAGTTTCTGAGTTTCAGTTTCATAATATAATACATAATATTCAAACGTTAATTTAACAAAGAAAATTATGTTAATAAATCTCACTAAATGGATTATCATGGACTTGGTGTAAATATAGGACTGTGTGCACACAACTACCTTTCTGCAATGAACCTAACCATAGCAGGCTCTATTATTAATCTCATTATGTATAATTCTCAACATCCCCCATAGAGGTTGTTCAAGTGTCATTTTATCTAACCTTATTTTTCTGCTTCCTTTTGTAGATGTGAAGAACCTGGAGAACTTCCACTTGGTAGAAAGCGTCCAGGAGCAGGTCAACGCAGCACTGCTGGACTACGTCATGTGTAATTACCCGCAGCAAACGGACAAGTTTGGCCAGCTGCTCCTCCGGCTGCCGGAGATCCGGGCCATCAGCCTGCAGGCCGAAGAATACCTTTACTACAAACACCTGAACGGCGATGTGCCGTGCAACAACCTGCTCATTGAAATGCTACACGCCAAGAGAGCTTAGGAAGGGGACTGCGCTACCCACAGTGCAGCTGTGCAGACATTGTGAGAGTTTTGCACAAAAACTCCAAATAAATGCTTTCACCAAACTGAGTAAAGTGTGTAATGTGCGCACACAAAGAACACATGGATCCCTTTATTCTAAGAAAAAAAAAGAAAGAAAAAAAAAGTCAGAGCCGCTTCTCCTCGACCACACAGACAATATTGCAAGGTAAAAAGAAAACACTTGAAAACTGCATTGACACTTCGAGATAGGATGTAATCGTCTGCACTAGCACAGACTATCAAGACTGGCAGGCTGCAACTTAAAGAATTAACAACCCTTGAGTGTTTTAGCGCTGGTGACACTGTGAGAGGCTTTTTTTGTGCTGAGAGTGGAATCTGAGTAACGCAGTCAATCTTTCAGGCGGCTTTGTGACAAGAGCGCTGGCTTATTTTGGTTCGATGATCCTCCGGTGTGCTCTCACCGAATGCCGTTTTTAGCTGTCGTTGGTACTGTAAAGACAAACGGAGAAGCGGTCAACCAGGCCAGAGACTCTCACCTACTGTCACGTCTGTTTTTTGAACTCATGTAAGTCGCCTGCCACGGCAGCTTGACCTCACTGAAAAAGGGAGAAATGACATTTAAAAAAATAAAGGTCTAAAAAAGGAACATTCTTTAATGAACAAAATGATAAATAGGCCAATAAGAAGAAAAATAAAATGTTGTTTTTTTCTCTTGTAATGGAAGTCATCTGCTTCTCATGGTCACCTTGTGGTTTCCCTTTCTTATCCCCCCCTCCCCAAATCATCTTAAACTATGTACCTCAGAAAGACCAGTGTTAAATAAATTCAATTAATAATGTCAGCTGGAACAATTGTATTTATAGCCCTTTATTCCTGCAAAAAAGAAAAAAAAACCTCCTTCCCTTTTTATTATTTCATTACAACTGGAACAAAACAAAGTGTGATTCTGGAGATGGAGAAGGATCGACCCTGCCTTTGTCCAGAAAGACCAAAGCCTGCTGCAGAACAGAAGAAGGAAAATTACAAAAACCTTAATAATCAGTATTATAAGAAACAAAACAAAAAAGAAAAAAAAAGATTTGTGATGTCACAGTTATGTGAGTCTTGCCTTATTTCATTACCATGCTAGCTAACCGTGCAGATGTGAATGGAAATATGTACAAATATATATATAAAGTATTAATGTTGTAAAAAATTTAAAAAAGAATAATTCAACAGGTGTTTACATTCATGTGGTCATATGGGAGAGAACTGTGATGAAGCATAAATTGCAAAGCAATGATTTCCTAAAAAATGAAATCAACGAAATGGAAAAAAAAAAGAAAAGAAAAAAAAAAGATCCCTCTGGTTTGCTTTCTTTGGTGTGTGTACAGTGTTTTATTTTTTATTTGTTTTGAGCAGTACTTAAATTATGTCGTGAGACACTAAAATCAAAAAGGAATAACACTTAAAATATTAATTTCTATCTGTGTCTGCTGGCATTCAAACATTTGTTTCTTAAGCATTTCTGTATAAAGGTTTCACGTTCAACCTTTTTGTAGACTTTTTTTTTTTCTTTTTTATTTACAGTGCTTTTACCTTTTTGATGTACAATATGTCACTGGTTACGCTTAATAATGAAGATAATTTATTGCGTCTCTGGGTTTCCATCTATGTGTTACATGACGTGAGGTGTCCGCGCCAGAATAAATTTGTTTACTGTAGCATGTTCTTGTTTTGTTTCCACGAGTAGTTCAGAGATTCAGGTCTGGAGCAAAATAATGGGCTTTCAAAAAAGGAAAGAAAAAAAAAAATCACATTTTTCTTTTGTCTTTTTAAATGTTTATGCAAGTGTATACATTGAAAAGAGTATTGTATTTAAGCGAGTAGGTGTGAAAGATGTTTGTGCATCAGTTTTTCTTGGATTTCAGCCTGCATCATTGTTCTGTCCAGTTTGCTCTTGTACCAAAGACTGCAACTTTTCCGCTGTGAGCTGACTCCTAGTATTTTGTCCAAAATGAACAAAACTGGCTTGTTTTTTTTTTTCTTTTCTTAAAACATGCCACCCTAAATTATTTTCATGTGGATTTTTTTCCACATGCACAGTAGTTGTTACAGTTTTTTTTGAAAATGTCCCAACACTTGCCTCCCACACCGACCTGTGGTGTCTGTTTATCGGTCAGCAGCATTTTGTTAAGTCACAGGATGATCAAAAATCTCAATGACATGTTCAATGTACAGAAAATTAACGTAAAATCCCATGTCATTAGGCAATTCCTGGTCCGGAGCTCCATTTTCTCACACCCTCATTACTTGTGTCTATTGATCAGACAATCTTTTATTACCCACTTCCTCAAATTCTGTGTCTAGGTTCTGCAGCTGCCTTGGACTTCCTATAACATACAGGTGATCCCTATACCACATGCAGGCAAAAGAGTCATGCACATTAATGTGGTCCCATTTTTTGACTGCATGTTTGGTGAAACTGCTGCAGTCCTGCCCAACTGTTTGGAGATGAAGTTTGGGAAAAGCATGGAGGAATAGTTTTCTACTAGTTTAAGAGTAGGACGTCAGGACAGAGTGGTATACAGGATAAATGCTTTAACAAGGACTACCTTTGTGCATTCACATGCTCATGTACACTGTCACTACACAATGCATCAAAATGCTATTTCCCTCCAGCTTGTCTGTGACATTTGCCCCTCCTGCTGACATTCTGACTGCCCCCATCACTGCCCCTATCCTGGGGAGTGTCTCTCTGATGCTAACTGAATTCTTCTTCATATTTCAATAAATAATTATTATGCTTCTAACACCCGATTCTCGCTTCCTGCGCACACTAACGCTGTCCACTTCAATTACATGTGTTTTTATGTGGGGGGAAAATGAATAGCTCTTCCAGCATCCCTTGAATAACATTTTATTAATCAATTAATTCCCGAATGAAATTCAGATTCAGAAACATATTATTATATAGAGAAAATATTTGGTTCCTGTTGATGTCGGCATGTAGAGGGAAACACATGACATGAGACTTTTATTTGTGTGTATGTTGTGGAAAAGATCATTTAAACAATAGGTACTCTCATTTCTCAAGACGTATTTGTGGCTCTGGGACATTGCTCTTTAAACACGTTGTCTTGAGATTATAAATATCAAGAAAAGGGTTTTATTGTGCAGATATATTCTCTTCTGTTTCATGGGTAGAATCAAATGTGATACAGAGAAAAATATGACTTTACTGTTCCTTCTTTTTTTATGCCATTCTGGCCTTTTTGTTTGATAGTAAGAAGCAGAGTGACAGGAAACTCTGGGAGAGTTGAGGAACAGTGAAAGTCAGGAAAGGGAGCTTACTTGCATTTTTGTTTCGTCTGTGAACATATGCCTTCTTGTGTACGCATGCAGAATCAAGAAAGATGCTGTAGAATATCACTCAGCTGCTCTGCTTCATCTTTGTTTCTTTTCATGCCATTCTGGCCTCTGTGTGATAGTCTATCAGGGGAGAGAGAGGGCAGATGGCATGTTTAAAGTGTCCACCTGAATCAAACCAGGGCCATTGCAGTCACATGATACGCATCTCACGCTAATGAGTCATAAGTATACCCCATTACTCGGTTCACGTTAATACAATGCAGTAATACCGCACACTTTACCAGACAATATACAATAACGCTTTTTACAAGCAAATGTACAGCAAGTAAAGTGATGAAAAAGAAATACACAATAAAACACAATAAAACATACTAAATGCATAAAACAGCTTTTTGTTTAGATTCAAATTATATTTAAGGCATTTAGCTTACATAATTATCCAGCGCTTCTTAAAAGAAGAGCTAAAAGCAGAATGAGTCCGAGAAAATACTTACAATTAGTATTAATGAACGCAACAATATCTGGACGCAGATGTACCAAATAATAATGCGCTAAAGAAACAGGAGCTATAATACAAAAGAAAACATTTCACCAACTCTGTAAAAAAATGAATCACGATATAAAACTACAATCACCGTCACCAGCCCGCTCAGTCGACGTAGACAAGGCCGTAGCTTTTGTGAGGCGCGGGGCTGCGAGGGAAACAGGAAGCGGCAAACTCCAGCTCCATGGGAACATGAAGACTACACCCAGCTGGCAAGGCATCCACCTCCGAGGGAAGAGGCTCCTGGGTGGGAGAAGAGGATGGGTAAGTGGGGGGTGTCAAGTGAAATTAAGAAAATAATATTTTGTTACACAGGACTGAAATCACGAAATATACTGGAGGATGTTGGGAGAAGGCGGAGGGACACTTCCCACTTCACAGGAGGACAGAGTTAAATTACAGAAAACAGTATTAAAGATTATTGTTTTTACACATTTCATTGGAGCATTTTGTTTGTTATTAAATGTAGCCACAAGTCTAAATATAAACATAAAAAAAGGAAAACAAACAAACTGCTGTTGAAATTGGCTGAATGAGTTTAATATCTTTAAACACAGGGTCCCTCTGTTTGACATGGACTTCATTAGTCAGTAACAGTGTAGGAAGTCTGCATTACTGTATGACATTGACCTATACTTTGACTCTGATGCCTCATATGGACTTTCATCCTTGGCTTCAGTCTCGCAATCAAACTGCCTCAATTATAATATTTACAACAAGTCTTTTTAGATCATGGAGTGATTAAATATTGATTAAACGTTGATTTTCTTGTCTGTCAAAGCACTTTGTAAACGCTGTTTTTAAAGGTGCTATATAAATAAATGGGAATTTCCGAAAAAATAAAAAGTAAAAAATACATGTTTTAAAATGAAACCCTCAGTTACTGTTGAATGAATGACTGAATTAATGTACACAACTGAAGTCTTCAAGCTTAATATTGAAACTATTTAAAGAGCAGCTCTGTTCACTCTGTCAACAACAACCTTCAACAACCCAAATGTAATACAAATTAGACTTCAATTATTTGTTATAACACACTTCTGCTATTACAAAGTGATGCATTCATCACTTTCCTTAAAGACACAGTTTGTTAAAAAAAAAAAAAAAGGAAGAATGATTGGACTTTATTATTGGATGTTAGTACACAAGACATGACATCAGACTAGACTGACTAATCAGAAGTGAACAGCAGCATATAGACATGCCTTTCCTTCTCCCTTCCTGTCTCTCTCAGGTGCATTCAAGTCTTTAAACATTTTGTTTACTACCCAATACATAAAAGGTAAAATGTACAATTTGCTCTTCTGAAATAAATACATTTTTAAAAGGTTGATTTTATTATTATAATAACGCTGGGATTGTAAGGGTCTGCAAACTTGACCTGAAAGCATCACAGTGCAGCAAAAAACTCTGTAATCCAATACTGTATATACAGCAGGCTTTTAACTTTTAAACATTTTCAGGATTTCAGAGGACAAAATCCAGCAATGATAGCAAACAGGTTTCTTACACGTCGTCTTGTAAATGTAAAAGCAAACCAAACTTTTGATAATGTATTCTTTTTCATTTTTTTCTCCATGAAGCAAATCAAATCTGTGATCATTCAATTGCTGGGGTGATGATGATAATGTTAGCGGTGTTCTCGTGCAGCATTAAGGATGCTGGTCACAGTCGGGCAAAAGACAAGCTCAATCCCCAGCGCACAGCGATGGAATCCTCACTTGGAGCTTGGCTTGCAGTGCCTAGCCTCCTGTCTGTAAATGTGTTAAACCTGCTTTCACTCGCCTTGAATTTGTATAAATAATGTATATACATTTATCCACAGACTCTAACAAGTGCAGCCTCAGGTGAAAATACTCAGAAATGCATGCTATGCGCATCCCCGAAGGTGGACATCAGCTCCAAACCGACCAACTCAAAAGATAACCACACAGAGAGCAAGAAAAAAGAAGAAGAAGAAAAAAAAAAGCACAAATGAATAACTTGCCAAAAGCAACATAAACACATATACACGCAGTTTCTCTCCCTCACACACACAGACACACAAACACACACACACACACACACACACACACACACAGACGCAGTGCTGTCAGTTTCTAAACAAGTTTTCCTTTCCATCACACAAACAGCCCCAAGTTGTGTCTGCCAGTGTTATGTGAAGCTTTTAAACTCTGGAACCACATCACTTGTGTTTACCGAGATGCGCTTGTATGTTTCCCTGCATTGTCAAAGCACAGTCAAAGAGAAAGAGATTGAGGGCACAAGAAAAAACAAAAGCTTTTGGAAGTGTTCCAAGATTGCAAGAAAAAAGGTGCAACTGAACACTGGAATGAACCAGTTTGGTATTCAGTCCTGAGACAGGCACAACCAGTCTGAATAAAATGAACACCGGCTCAGCGCCACATGGTGGCAAAACTCGTCTTTGCTGGATTCATCAAGGATATATAGTTTAAAATTGATCACTCTATATGAAATCTGAATTCTTTGCCTTAATTTAAAACTTTTTTTTGCCACAACTTCTAAATAAACACACCAAAGTATTGGTTTCTGCACAGGTGTGTGCATCGGCTCGGACATTCCTGGTCATCAAGTAGAACGTTCTTTATTCTCACCTCAGTATTGGCAGTACTGACAACACTAGAGATAGTGGCATTTACCCCGATGAACCCAGATCCTGCAAATTAATTTAAACATTATCACATAAAAGCAAACAACCAGAACAGACACCGCATCCGCTGAGAAAACCAATGTGCACACGATATGCACTGACCATGATCCTATCGTTCAACAGTAACCACAAGTTTTTACTGGTACTGTAGTACCTGGTACTGGCAGAGTCTATAGCATCACTTCATATCAAATTTGATCATATAGCAAAAGATAAGTTTTGGCAATTATTTTAAACTTGTGTGTTGAGTCCAGGTTTCATAAAGCAAGCACATATGTCAAATGAATCCAGTCGCATTTTGCCTCATATATCAACATACTACTACAGGTTGTCTAAAATGAAGGGACGTTATGTTTTCTTGCATTTTATTGATGAGTTAAGTGTGGGGTTTTTTGTCTGTTTTTGAGTGCTAAAACTGGTAGAGGCTCAGATGAAGAACAAGAAGGCTAAAAAGAAACAGTACATCTCTTCAGAGAGGCAATTAGCCAACTTTCTAATCACTTATACCAAACAGCAACTGAGGGACCCACTGTTTGGCAGCCTGATGGACAAACTTTAAAAATGTAAAGATCAAATTAATAGGCAAGTATTGTTAATGGGAACACTCACTATTGTTATGCAAACGCCTCACTGTGGCATGCAAAACAAATACACTAAGGTTTGGAGATGGAATGGTTCGAAGGCCGCTGCCGTTTCATTTCAAAGCATGCATTATACATCATTGTGCATAAAGAGGAAGCCTACAGCATTATGATGTTTTTTTTCTATGATGATTATCCTTTATTAGTCATTAAAAAGAGAGCGAGAGAGAGAGAAAAAATACAACTTTTAAGCACCTGAACCTCGCTGCCAGCATTCCATTAATTGCCTGCACAATGGGGAGAGCCTTTGGAGATTTTTCAATTTCAAAAAATGAGGAGCATGCATTCAGTCGTGCTCATGTTATACCGGCACTTAAATCCTACAGAGCTCACATAAAAAAGGACTCAAGGTTGCATCCAATTGAAAGCCTCCAACTACAGCCACTTCAGAAATCCATTTAGTAAGCGGGGGGTTAGAACATCTAATTCAAACAGAGTCGCCCTGTTAAAATGGTTGCACCAATGTCTTTTAAAAACACACACACAAACACACACACACTTTCAGGAGCATACTTTTCTCCTGTGTTTGCTTGGATCCATTGTAAGAAAGATGAAACTGGCGCATAGAGAGATGGCGAGACACAAAGAATTAATCTTGGCAGACCTCAGCCAAGTGGCGAAGGTGAATGCTTGACAGCACGTGGAATCTTGACCTTTGCTTCAACAGTGTCAAACAGAGTGCTCTGTGGGAACGTCAGAAAAAGAGGTCTGTGGCATCTGTAATAACAGGACAACCTGAATGTCACGACACTGTTCATCAGCTGCAGAATCCTAAGCAAAGTGGGTTTTTTTTTTTCTTGTGACAATAACCAAAAGAATAATTTTCATTTTTTGTAATGACCTCAAACCATTTTCTGGGAGACAATACAAAAAAAAAAAAGAAAAACTTTTTTTTTTTTCTAAACCGAGGAGGGGAAGAAAAAAGCTGATAGTCATGCGAAGCTGAGGAGCAGATGACAGATTATTTCAGTGTGAATGTTGGAGCTAATACTTTCCATTACAATTTACAGTTAATATGAGTTAATTCGTGTATTTTTTAATAGCGGCAGTGACCCTTAATAGTGTTCAGTAAAACCTCCACAAAATTTCATTCTATCAAAGGATTTAAGCTTTGCTCATGCTCATACTAAATTACCAATTATGCAGTTCTGTTCATTGCTCAGAAAATGCTCTTTTTAGGGCAGGAAACGTGAAATTCATCACTGTTTCCTGGAAATGATTACAGACTATTAGACAACAATATCAGTCTGTCTTGCACTCAAAAGTAAAGGCCGGTATGTGACAGGTGCTTGGCAGAGAAAAACAAGCTACCGGGAGTCAGGACACCCACACACTGTCATTACTTGCTTATATATTTACTTCTCAGAAGTGTTTTAGTGCGAAACCTTGTTTAGAACAACAAAAGTAGAGAGGTTCATGAACTTGGAACAGCTCGGACAAGACAAGCACACACGTACAACTTAAACTACTTTTTTTTTGTAACAACATTGTATTGAAGTTTATTTACAGGATGCCTCATGTACAAACACAACATGGGCCCCGGGCTTGTCTTATTTTCACATTTGTAGTCCTATACGTAAAAGGATTAACTCTCAAATAGATAAATGGTTGTGGAGACCAAATTTTTGTCCCTAGGGGGTAATTCCCCACGTGGGTTACAAACTTACCACTAAAATAAGTTCCATTAAATTATCTGTCATGCTGATCATGCTGTTGAATATATGTTCTGAGGTCCCATCACATAAAACCAGAGCATTTTTAATCTCACTGGACCACCAGCAGCCTTGCAGCCTGAAGAGCTGAGGAAGCAACACAGAACAAGACCATTGGCAACCATATACTAGACTCACACATACTATGTAGCTATTTATCTACAAAAGTAAATTAGGTGAGCATACAAAGATAAACACTTAACGATGCCTATTGTGCAGACAATAATGCCTACATTAGTGAGCTGAGAGGCTGAGTCTCAAAAAAAAAGGCAGCAAATTGTTTGGCCAGCAGTGCTTTTACTAAGAACTGAATGCTTTCCATCAAGGCCCTGTGCAATTTCAACCAGATGCTCGAGCAGGTGACGTTCAGCATTTGAAAACACATTTTTCACAGCCTCACCATAATGTAAGAGTTTTCATTTAGCTGTCTCTACCCCTTAACTGTCTCTAACATCAGTGTTTGCTTGCAGTGTTTCTTACTAAAAGTGCTAGAACAAGAACAAAAAAAGAGTAATACATGTAAATCACAAATCAAACACAGCACATCCTTGAGTGTGCTGCATTCCATACTCATGACAAAAACAAAAGATTCAGCTTCAATTAAGTGTGTGTCAGTGTGTGTCTCTGTGCTAATGTGTACATGTGTGTGTCCACAGATGGATGTAAGTATTTGTGCACGTGTCTCTGCACATACATCTGCAGGTCTGTGATCAATATCAAAACCCTTAAGAGGATTGAATCAAGCAGAAAGAAACTTTCCTTTCATCTTTCCCTCCCTCCATGCCTCCTTTCTTTCCTTCTCTTTTTCAGAACGTCACGGACAATTGCTGGCAGGCCTTCAGATGCAAACAGCTGCTCGCACATTGTCACTGTGATGGGAAACTGATTATTTAGTCTGCTGTCCGTCCTCTGGGATAGCAACAGTTTCTGAAAGCTACTGAGGAGTCTTAAGAGGCTGGGTGCTTTGCCAGAGGCAGCAATAACACTGTAATAGAGGCTCTTATAAATGAACATCACAGACTTAAACATAGCAATGAAAAGGGGGAATATGAGCCCCAGGGAAGATCTTTGGGGAACATCCCCTCAGCATCTGTTTGGAGCTGTGGCTCTGTTATAGAGAGGCCAAAAGTTAAGTGTAACAGGGAAAAGGCTGCCTCTCATCACCTGCAGTTCTAGGTTTGTCAGCGTTGATCAAGCTAGACCTGACAAGGCCTGGATTCACTCCACCGAATAGCTAATTTTCCCTGTCACTTTTTTTTATTAAATTGCTGATCATGCAAACGTTTGAGTCTTGCAAATCTGTGCTTTCTTGTTCGAGGGCTAAGAGGAAGAAAGTTAGGGTGTATACAAGCTCTATGTTGGCTGGACCTCTGTTGGATATCATTACAACGCCTTATCCTGGTTGCTGAAGCAGCTGCAACCCATATTACAAGACTAAGTGGCAATGTATGCTCTATGACTATCAAACCCCCGACCAGGGCACTTTATCAATCCAACTAAATTCCCCAATTACTGAATGACTTTAAAGCTACCATCTTAAACTCTCCACCTCTCAAAACTACAGCATATGACGCACCACACATGGAAGAATACTGCAACAAGCTTCAAAGGCTCTGGTCATTTTGTCTGTCGGACTACCGATTCAGTACTCTGCTGGGGGCAGCAGTGTATGGAACAAAGATGAGCAGTTAGCTGAAAGCCTATTGTATCATTTATTTTTCATCAGGTGTGATACTGCATCCTCAGCGATACCCTGAAGTAATGCCAGGACATCATAAATACATGAAAGGCTGCTTCCTTTTTATCTGGATGGCTTAAACTTTTTTCAGTCTTTCATTTTGTGCTTTTTAGCGTGATTTTACTGATGATTATTTTTGCAAAAAGCCACCAGCTTCAGTCACCAGTGTTTGTCAACCAGGGACACTTCATTACTACTAGCTATAAAATGAATGAGGAAAACAAAAGACCTTTTGTATAGTATGTAACTATTTCAGAATTGGACAACAAACAAAACAAAGAACATAAATGATCTGTGCCTAATCAAGGTTCTGCTAACAATAGAAACAGTTTGAAAATTTCAAAATACAAATCTCAGAAACAAAACTGTATAAATAGATTGCACAGCATTGTCAAACCGACCTCCAGCACCTCCATGCAACAGGGACAGCATTCTGTTGGAGCTCATGTTAACTGGCATTTGACAAGTTCTCTCTCTGGGAGTGTACCAGAGCCTAACAGTGCATATCAAGCTCAGAGTCTAATGTGAGGTGAGTGATGTAAGGTGAGGTGAGGCTGTGTGAAGCCTGAGGCTGAACACCAAAGCACAGGGCAGCGGTCGGATCAATACTGGCTCAGCCACAGACGAACGAGGTCGGAGTGGGGGGCTGCAGAGAGACGATGTTTCCTGATAGACCTCAGCTGGTCATTCATGTACACAAGCAGAGATTCATAACAGTAATGGTAGTCATTGTTGTGTTTTTTTAAGCATTATCCTGCTTTTCTTCAGGGTTATACATTAAAAATAACTACATATAATCAGGAAAGTATAAAAAGTAATGTTTAAGTATATTTCATAACCAACTAATGAGTGGATTGCTAAAAAAACTCAGCTTAATTTGTTAAGAATAGTTAACCTTCACTGTGCAGTCTAAATGCTGCCTGAAAAACTTAAGGTCATATTTACTTTACAGTGGATTTGGCAATACAAGCTATAGAATAGATCACGGGTGATTATTAGCCCATTCTTTGTGTTACAACCTAATATGTCACAGTTATAACCCTTCACTTAATTCAAATCAAATCAAATCAAATTTTATTTGTATAACCCAAAGTCACAAAGTACATTTGCCTTGAAGGGCAATCTGTACAGGGAGTGACACCCTCTGTCCTTAGACCCTCGGTTCGAGTGAGGAAAAACTTGCCCACAAAAAACCTTTAACAGGGAAAAAAGGTGGAAGAAACCTTAATTGCCATCCACTCTGAAACCCCTGTAAAAAAAGAAAGCATACAGGCAAAAGTAATAAGAAACCTGCACAAACAGTGAAATACTTGTATCTGACCAATATTTTGTTCTTGTTGGGGGGGAGGACAGACACACCCAGTGTAGCCAAATCAGAAACAGACATCCAGAACTGATAAAAATGTCAGCTGAAATTTGTAAAAACTCATAAATAATGGATGCTCCAAGTAGGCAGGGGAGCATCTTCAATGAGCACAGAGTGCCGAGCATGCTTTCTCATCTCCAAACCAAGGAGCCATCTTAATGACTGCGCCCGGAGACCTAGGGGTCTCCGCCAGCTCCCCCAATTTCCCCCTACCCCACCATCGGACCCCCCTCGTCAAGCCTGTCCATGCTCCCAACCACCACATATCGTACAGAGGGGGAACATGAGCTCTTAAATTAAACATTCACAGCAGCGGCTGCTGCCTGATTTAAGCAAATCAGCAGAAAATGAAACAAACAGGGTGCCTCAGGAAGATCCATATGTGTGCAATCGAGACATTTTTTGGGGACACTTGGAGGGTTGTCTTAAGTCTTGTGGAGTGCAGAAAAAGCAAATAATGTCATATCTCCTTTCTTGTGTTTTGTGGATAAAAGCTCAATTATCCATTTGGGCGTGTTGGAAGAAAGGGAAGTACGAGAATACTTTATTTTGTTTCTGAATTGATGGGGAGGGGCAGAGAAAGGTGAAGAGTGTATGTGATTATTTATTATATCATTATATTAAAAAAATGTATATACATCAGTAGAAAGACAGATATTTTGTTGTATAGCATCCTGCATCATCAGGACTGGGGTCACCTCTAGGGAAGGATGGCGGTGGATGACGGTGGGTGAGGTAGCGACCACTATCCGCCTCTATTGACCTGAATTCAGACATAAACAGGAAATTGCCTACAGGAAGGAAGTCATATTTTTTACAGCTGTGCCCTGGATGAGGACAGCTACATTTTCTATATACGTATGAGATTTACTCAAGATGTCTGAGGTCTGCAGTGATCCATTCAGTATCACACACAACCTGAAAAATGACAAAAAACAGTCAGAGAGAGGCTAGTGTTTGTGTTTTCGAAAGAAAACCGTGGTCATTGTCTTTTCCTGTCACCATTAAAAAGGCCTTTTCCTGCTCTAGCCACAGATAAACCTTTTTGTCTCTTTGTTTTGTTCTTGGATGAAGATCAAAGCACTAGGTCCAGACTCGGGGCTTGTGATCCGTCAGGGTGCAGGGATTTATATGGCACTTACATCCTACGATACTCATCACATCTGCAAGTCACAGCAATAAATCAGATGCACGGCATCGCATATGTATACGCTGTGGCCGTAAGGCAACATGTTCTAGTTTTGAAGCAAAGGTGTTTTGTATTGTTAAAAGATAAAAATACAGTTGTTCTGATGGGGGTCTCAAGGCTCTCCTCTTCGTTATTGATGGGTTATTTGACTCATCAGTGCAATACCTGAGAGACGTACCCACAAGAGCATGCACACTTTTTACACACATAGATGAAGAGACTTGATCAATTTCTCTGTCTGCCAAAAAGGGCGGTTGAACTGGACTGAGAGGTGGAGGCTGAGGATGGTGGGGGAGGTAGCCCGGAGCCCTACAGGAAGTGATTTAATGTCCAAAAAGACATGCGCTTGTTTTTGCTCTGTCTCTTTCCTGTTGTGTTCTGATAGGGACTTCCTTTCCCCAGTGGGGATGGATACGGGTGTCATCCGTCCATCCATCCCACCCACACCCACACACCCACAGTCACGGAAATATCATTCCTCTGCCATGCAATCCATGCAAAAAAAAAAAAAAACATCAAACTCTTTGGAAATCAACGCAAATGGTCATAAAGAGTGTGTGCGTGAGCGCGTTAGTGTTTGTGCATGTGCATGTTCATGTGCGTGTGCGTGTATATAGCTGGACAGGCAGTTATTAATACTTGTGGACACATTTTACATTTTAGGCATTCATCAGACGCTTTCACAAACACATGATGAGTTATTGTGAATGCAGCCGTTAGAAAAGGTTACATTTTTCGACCATGACAATGCCACCCATTAACACTGAAAAGGTAAAGAGGTCAAGAGTCAAGAGGTGAGAGGCCAGACATCACATTCATTTGTAACATGTGTACACTGGCACCTCCATTCATTTCAATGTGTGTAAGTGTATCAGCAATAACCTGTGTGTGTACTACGTATGGGCTTGGAGAGCCAGAGGGCTCAACCCCAGCCATGGTAACACCGGGATGATCTCTTCCTGTCTGCCTCAGTATCTCTGCGACCAACTCCCTTCCTTTCCGCTAAAACACGCAGAGATACAAGCGCACACGTTTGTGTTAACAGGGGCATCTCCTCTTGAAACATTCTCTCTCTTGATCCCTATCCTTAATTCCCTAAACCTTGATTCTAATCCGAATGACAGCTGTTGGTTGTGTCTTTTGCTTAGAGCCCTTCAAAACTGTCCATAATTTACTCATGAGTGGGAGGAACAACACCCAGAAATTATGGACAAAATACTCATTAATGGAAGTTCCAACTTTTGAATGTCCATAACATGAACCATTTTCTTCAACAATCAATTAATAGATTGTTAAATGAACACTAATTTTAGCAATATAGTTACGATAACTATAAATAATAATAATTATTAAAACAATATTACACAGTATTGTGGTCTGATATTTAAACAGGATATCTAACCAGACGGTTGAATGAACCATGTATCTAACATTAGTAGTTCTCTCTCAAACATTAGGCCATGATGTTACCTAAAATCAGATTGAACCCTACAGATATTCAACAAGAGATACTTAATGTTCAAAATGGTATGACAATTGAAAACATTTCCTATGACAATATACTAAAGTCAGGTGATAGGTTTGATTTAAAAAGACAGAATCAAGTGGTATGATGTGTTACTATCATCACCTATACAATCATCTTTGACTTTAGTCATAGATAAGATTGGATACAGCCTTCCTGTAGCAATAAATGGCTTACTGTGTGGGTATGTGTATGTCACCAGGTCTCTGTGGTGTTTCCACCAGTGACCAAAGTACCTCATGCCATAGTTCTTATCTGCTCTCTTCTCTGTTGAGCGATTTAATGCCATTGCACATACACATGATCCACCCTCCAACCTCGTCTCTTACACATTCATCCCATCTACCAATACATTTTTATCGTGTTAGCCTCTCTCTGTCTCTGTCTCACACGCACATACACACCCATGCATGCACACGCACACACACACACACACACACAGACACACACACGCACATTCACATTCACCTACAGATGGAGGAAATAAGCTCAGCGCTGCCTGTGTCTGCTAAGGATGTGAGGTGCAGTGATGGCACATTAACGATAGGACCCATGACAGCAGTATGCATCGGCCTCAGTGAACAAAGCATGCGGCCAGCTTTTTAATTCAATGAGGATTGTTTAAGTGAAACAATGGCTCTGTGCCCCATTGAGGGTTAGGAAAGGGTGAGAAAGGTGAGTTTGTCAGTGGTAGCTGGCCGGTGTTTTTGTATTTTAAGCTACGGATGATCCCGTGGGTTTGATGGGGTCGTGCATCAGAAATATCGCTGTAGTGCAGCAACATCCGCTGTTTTTCAGGTAACTAATAAAAAAGGCTGACAATGAGTGGGATTAAAGACAAATACTACCAGACATGCCCATTATGGTACCATAAAGACTATTTGGAGGCAATATGACTCATGGAACATTATTTTTCCGGCCATTCTTATCAAGAACATCCCACAATGAATAAGAACATGTATTAAGGGCGACTTTCCTCAAAGTGTCTTTGAGAAACACTCAAGCTTATGAGTGCTGTTTAACAGGACAGTCTTACTTAACAGTTGTCGACCCATAATCAATTTAGCAGAATAATAAACCAGTGTTTTCCTTAAGGGAGCGCTTTTCTATCACTGAGTAAAGTGACAACCCCTGACTGACACATTTTATGGATATTTCATATTATATTCAAACATAAGAATAACAGCACAGAATAACCAACTGATAAATTGTGCAACTTTCTAATTACTGTACTTTTCTTTTTTTTAACCTACCGACTGAGCTAATACCCCGATTTTAACTGTACTTTTTCGATGAAGGATGAGGCTGTTTAGCAGAAAGTGAACACGCTGTGAACATATAGCTTGTGTTCAGCTCTTCACTACATCGTGTACTGTAAGTTTACATTGTATATATTAGTCCAAATTTAAAAAACAACAATTGAATTTATATTTTAGTCAAATGCTGAGATACAGACCTACTGTTAACCCACTTAAAATGAAGGCGATCCACTACTTGGGAACCAATGTACTAAACAATGTAAAAGTATCACCTATAAGGTTCAATTCTGCTACCAATACCGTCAAACTGTTTTAAAGGTCCTCCTATGTAAGTCGCTTTGGATAAAAGCGTCTGCTAAATGCAATGTAATGTAATGTAATGTAAAAAGGTATCAAATTATGTATAAAACATATTCTGGGTGGATACAGTAATTGTATAATCCAATCAAATTTATTAATGTAACCTTACAAGAAATGTTAAATTTGTAATTATAATTCACAATTTATGCTAAGATTGTTTCAAGTTGTTTTCTTGAAAGTTTTTAAGGAAGTACCTTGCACCAAATCAGATGGTTTACATATAACTTCCTTACAATATAATCCAGTCTACAGCACTTTGGCATATAACATGATAATAACATATTTAAATAGATATATTTCCTTTAACTAACTGCATAGAGCTTGAAAGGATAATAAAAATGTGTGCACTATCAAAATAGTCACAAAAAAACGCTTTGTAAATGACATTTTGTGTAATTTTATATATAATCATACATAAATACTAAATATCTGGCAGAGCTATGCAGTCTGAGTGTGTGAGTTTTCACTCCAGCATTTGCATTCCTCACAGCCCATTTTGTCTATGCTAATGGAATCTACTCATGCAGAGCAGCAGGTCTTAATGAAAAACCTTTGGCTGGTGATCAGTGCTATTGATCAGCCTGAGCCCCAGCCTTAAGCAGGGCTAATTGATCAATCAACACCGGTTGCTTCGGATTAATGGAACATGACTGGTGCTGCCTCCAAGACATACTCACCTCTCTGAGTGAGTGTTTGTGTGTGCATGTGTCTGCCTGCAGGTGTGTAGGAATTATAAAAAATGTGCGCATGTTTATGTGCAATTGTATGTGAGAGTGCAAAGAGTACTGGATTACCCCTCTGAAGTGAAAGTAAAATTACTTTTGATTAATACTACACAACAGGGACAAAAGTAAATCTTTAGATTATATATAGTCTCTATAACAGCACTATATGGACTTCACCAGAAATACACCAATTCTTTCTTCTTATAGAAATAAAGAGCATATTTCCTTTTCCTAAAACTTTAACATCTTTTTGTGACTTTAAAGTGGCTTCAAAATGTACAATTTACTAAATGTTTTTTAGATGTCCTGGTACGTATTTCAAAGTTAGTTATTAGTTATTTAAACAATCGGTCATCAGTCTTGGTTTTATATACAGTATATTCAGTATATATATAAAATTTTACGTTGATAAAATTGTTTTTACAATTTCTTTAAACAAATGGGTTTACAGTAAAGTGAGTAACATCTTAGACAATTACAAATAATATTTACAAATCTGGTTAAACCTAAAAAAAAGTGTGTGTTTTAGTTGCATGCTCTGGTCTAAATGCTTTTCATACTGGAAATAATATAATGTTGACATGTAAAATGAGATATCAGATGCAAAATCCCCATATTAGTTTAATTCTTGTGTATATTTAATGAGTCTTGCCTGTTCCACAGCTGACAGACATGACACCAGCAGTCCCCTGGCCAGGAAGGACTAAAGTAAAAAGGCCAAAACAGGAAGCCCAAATAGCACCCCCAACACACACACACACACGTTCATATCCCTCCCATTGAATGAGTGACAGACTAGCTGGCCAGTGGGGGCTCCATTGAGGATTTGTGTCTGTATGTGTTCATGGAGAGGGGGCGGGGGGTGGACTGAAGGTTCCAGCTGGCCTGTCATGGGACTCCCAATCGCGTGTGAATGGTACTCAGAGGGAGTTATGGCGAACTGGTCCAACACTGAAACACTCAACAGGCTGGAAAAGGTCAACTGGGGTGAGTTCAGCAGGGCAATGCCAGGAATACTGTTTTTCTGTTTTATGCAACAGACCGAAGAGCCCATGGGTCCTTTTAAAATGTTGGTTAATATTAGTTCGAAAAAAGTAAAATAATTATTTGAAGAATTCAAAAAAATATTATATATTAAGTAATACCTTAAAGACATGTATGTCATATCTATAAAAAATAATAATTGCAGTGTGGAGATGCTATATTACTAATGAATCAGGTAGCCAATCAGGTGGCCAGAAAAGTATTATTCATTTATCCTGATAAGACGACAATTTAAAACTTCACCAACATTGCAGCAGGTGAAAACCTCAAGTACATCAACTTTGCATTAAGCACAAAATTCCCGACAACAATCTAGCAATATGAATTACACCATTAATCAAACACTGAAAACAATACCACACTTACTAAAACCTTATATCCGATTGTGACTGGACAGCACAATCTGTCAAGGCAAAGTCTCTGATGGCAACAGCCAATGAGTACAGACTCCGACTCTTGCCTGAGCTGAAACCAGAGGACTGCCCCGACAACAAACACACACCATCTCCACCTCCTATCATTTAGTTAACTTTGACCAACTAACCAATCACACATAAACACTCACACCCTCCTATCCTTTGACTGTCTCACATATTTTGTGGAATGAGACCACACTTCCACCCAGTGACCTCTGGTGTGAACTTAATTGTGTATACTCTGGTATTGGGTTTCGGACCCCGTAGCACTCAAAGAGAAACAGACGCTGTGAACTTGACAATGAGTGAGAAAGAGAGAGGTAGAGTGTGAGAGCGAGAGAGAGAGAGATAGAGAGATAGAGAGAGAGAGAGAGAGAGAGAGAGGGAGAGAGGGAGGGAGCGAGAGACACGGACCACCCAACGGCTGCGAAGAAAAACAAAGCTGGGTGGAGAGCAAAGTCAGCTTCGATCAGATCGGAGTTAGGACAGTTGGAAGTCGTTGTGTGGTAGCAGTTCACTAAGGGTGAAAGAGGCAGAGAGTGAAAGAAAGTGGAGGGCTGAAAATTTCAATTGATCTTGGAGTTGGTTTTTGTAGCATTTGTCCCAAAGCAAAAATGTTATATTTGCTATTTTGTTTGATAAAACCTCTTGTTTAGTTTCAAATAAATGAACATAATATTCTCTGTTGAATCAATTATTTCCCTTTCTTTGCTTGGTATGGTTGAAAATTAGGCTATTGTGTAATAATTTCCTGTGTCATCAAAGCAGTGGAGGTACACAAATGTTCCACTATAAGCATCGCTGCTTTCCATTTTTTCACATTTATCCAGTTTTCACTTGTAATTCAGAGCTGAGGGTGCCTTGCTTCGAGATAAAAAATAATTAATTAATTAATTTAAACACCTGTTTAATTCATTTAGTTTATCAATGATAATAAATAAAGTAGGACGTCTCTTTTCAAACCCCTATTTTCTGTTAAGTCATTAAACTAACATGGATGCTCAAACAATCAACACTATACAAAATATTAACAGTTAACTATGTCTACCTTTTTCCAACACGGCACACACAATTCAGAAAAATAATGTATCTACTCACTGAGACAGAATATCAGTGTTCTTTGTTGCATAAAAAACACTGCAAAGGAGGTTTTTAGAAGAAGGCTTTCAATCACTAGATCAACAGGAAAAACCTGTGTAGTGATTATTGCTCTCACCTCTGTTAAGAATAAACATTCAGGTGCCCTTGATCTGGGTATTTAACTTACATTAATCTAAAGCACACAGGATGCTCAGTAGACTCTTGTCTCGCTAAACAAAGGCAAACACACATAAAGTGTTCACTCTTACTTACAGTTATTTCAGCAACATCTACATTATATAGTTTATTCATTATCAACATTGTTATGTTTCTACAATTTGGAATATGAAACACTATTCATTTACATAATTAAACTATGTTGTTAAAGGAAATATGTTAACATGTGATGTGGTTCTAATGCTGGCCACCAGGGGGACGGGGATATGCAGAGTCTGTTAAGGGAGTCGGAGCCTTCGATTTATTTCAGAGGAGAGGCAGTCAGTCAAGCACTGGTGAGCGTATGTGAGGAAGTGTGTGAGAGAGTGAGTGCAAGAGAGGAAGGGAGCTCTGGTAAGCCCAGTAAGTAGGAGATACTATTCTTGGGGATTGTTTTATAATTAAAAGGCAAGTACTATTCAAGAAAAACAACCAACAAACCAAATCATTTAAAAAAATGTATATTATTTTACAGTATCCAATTAAAATATAATGGATCAGATCAGACTACGATAACTAACAGTTTGTTAGCTTGTCCTTGTGGAGTCATCATTGTGTCGCAGGAAATTGGAGGACGGCAACTCACATTTATTTCACTTTAAGAAATGGATGATTATATATATATATATTTTTTATTTATGTATTTATTTTTTTACTATAGCATTAATGGGAAGAATCATAATTACTTGTTCTAAATTCTGGAAACAAACTGAAGTGAATTAAACTGAACTGTACAAACAGACCTGCTGCTCTTAAATGTTTTAACCCAGCACAGTAATCGCTAAGCCCCTGACTTCAGTCTGTTTTTGTCCTGAGGTCATAGATCAAATGCTGCTGTTGACCCCCGAACTGCTCTGTTACCCAAAGTCCCACTGGAGTGACTGATACACCCTGCTGTGTGTGTGTGTGTGTGTGTGTGTGTGTGTGTGTGTGTTTATCAGGAGTCACTTACCTTTCTATGCAGATGAGTGCCTTTGGACTTTTGGCTCACGGGATTCTCTAGTCTCTCTGGAACACAAGGAATGGACAGCTGACCTGAAGACGGACATACACACAGACACACACAGTTAGGTTCAGCTCCACTGAAAAGTAACACACAAGGACACATGCTTGAAGCTCGAAAGTGAGCAGGGGTATCATAAAGTCATGTTGTATTGAATAATAACAAAAGACCATGATTTACATATTTGAAGTTAATAAGGCACGCCAGAATTTCATGTATATTTTACAAACCAAATATTACTCTGAAAAATCTAATAAAACATTATGGGTGTGATTTTTTTATTTGACATGTTTTCTGTATTTATACAGACGCCATCCAAGAGAAATATACAACATGGGCTAGATGTGGCCTAACTGCTTCATTGCATGTGCTATATGTACTTGAATATGCAGGAAGTGGGCAAGGGAAGGGCTAGTTCTAGCAATTGAACTAATTTGTGTCATTATTCTTCTCCTACTGTATATCACCTGTCAAAGTATTTAGGTAACTAGGAGTGCTTTTCCAAATTTCTAGTCAAACTACTCATTTAATACCTCAAAATGTGAACATGAACAATCATGTGTGTAGGTACCACAGAGCAAAACTCTTGAAATAACAAAATAAAGGTATTATATTGTCCATGTGAACCATAAGTCAAGTTAAATATTATACAAAATTATCCAAGGATTTCTCCCCTTTATGTGACCCGTAAGATGCATTGATCTGAACCAATTATAGAAGGAAAAAAGACAGAATTACAAAGGATGGCCCAAAGGTGGAGGATTATAAATTGGAGCCAATTAAGGCAGAACATGAAGAAGCCAAGACAAGCGTGGCTAATGATACCATATTCATCAACTTCTGACGCTCATTTTACATTTCAGGCACTTAACAGATGTGCTCCTCTGGATTATCTTACAATGACTGAGCAGGTACAGTAAGGGTGGTTCAAGGACACCCTTACTGGAAAAACAACAACGGATGACTACTGACAGCCAGCAGGATTACTGTTTGGATCGGATGGGACAATATCTATAAACACAATGCCTAACCCTAACCTTAATTTGCTCAACCAATGTACAGCTAAAAAACTATTAACACACAAACAGACATGAGACAGATATTTAAATTAGAAGAATGCAACCACCCTGCTTGAAATAGCTGCGAGGCAACACAATAGCCAAGTAGTGGATTAAGCCAAGTAGGGATTAAGTTAAATTTATTGATTTCAGTTATATATATATATATATATATATATATTTGACTATATAAAAATTAGCTACTATGTTAGCCAGACAGTAGAGTCAGCTGTTAGGCTCTGGCTGCTAATGATAAACTCAGAATTATGACTTTAGGATGCCCTGACCTGTCTGACTAAGCCCGGTAATGACCAGTTTGCAAAAGCTTTCACTGAGTTGGTTGTTTTTCCCAACTAAGAAAATCATTCACTAGAGCAACACCAGACCTACAAAAACTGGTTGATAATTCAGGAACTATGCTAAATATGGGCTATTTTACATGTAAAGAAAATGCTCTTTGCATTAGTCACATCCCTTGCATCCCAGCAATCTGTATGTTAAATCTGAAAGTTACACACATACATATATGGACACATTCTCAGTAGGTATATCATTGTCATGAACCCATCCGCCCCATCTGTCTGTCTACCTGCCTGTCTCTCTCCTCTCATTCAGGGCCTGTCATGCCTTCTCTCCAACAGGCCTCCTGTGTCTGGATTAATCTCCCTGGTTGACTGCTGATCTGAAGGTGGGTCGCCCGCCATCCAACAACACCAAAACTAATTTCACTGTGTCACTGCATCACACCCACGCCCACCATCACCACTGACACCCACACATGCACACACAGTGCAAAATATCTTCATCTGTCTCTGTCTCATCTACATGGACGAGGGCAGGAGGGCGGGTGACTAGTCCGAAGGAGAAAGGTCAGTGCACTGAAGGAGTTCATCATTCTAAGGTGTCAGAGTCGCTCTTTAGGAGAGCAGATGAAGGGGAGAGGAAGGAGGAGAGGATGGGAGGGAGGGAGTAACAGCGAAAGAGAGAGGGGGGGGGGTCTTGTTTCATATTTGTCTCGTTATTGGTTATCAGCCAAAAGTTCATCACGGCCTGCGGAGTTGGCTGGCTTCCACTTTCTGCGAATCAATCTTCATACTGTTCATGTTTCACCGTCACGTGTTGTCTTTGATTGTATCTTAATTATGAGAAAACCACACACACTTAAACACATCATACTCAAGCTATGAATGGTCATTTGGTGGCTAAAAACTCAGCAGAGAGTTTATTGAAACACCAGAAGCTGGTTGTCAAACACACATACACACACACTCAGTCTTTTTCCGAAATGATCATACAATACATCCACCGCACTTGCTGGCGTCTGGCATGAGGTAAACAGCTTTTAATAGCATCAAACCCGCTGCAGTTTGTTTGGGACCATCTGTCCGGTCTATTGTGTTTCTCTGTTGTGACTCTTTGGAAGCCCATCGGGTGACAGCTGATGTATGGGCTCTTACAAAGTCCCCAGCCAGGCCCTCGGGATCCTGCCACACCGTTTTCTCCCTGCCTACTATCTTTTGCTTCTGTTTTGTCTTATTATTTTCTTTGCCCGTTTTCTGCTTCACGGAGTGTTCTTTTTCAAATCATGGTGTTGGGAGTCTGCATCTTCCAGGAGCGCTCTGTCAGTTTAATATGGGTAGGAGTAGGCGTAAGGGAACAGGAAACGGTGTACATGTGTTGGAGAGGCAGGCTAGAGACTAGCACCAAAGCTTGTACTTTATCCGTGCTTTTCAAGGCAAGGTACATTTTTGTGCCATTTCCTGAGAGTAGTATTAAGTAAAAGCACATTAATGCACTTCCCCATTAGCTTGTTGTTGACCTTGTGACTACTTAAATGCGATGACTGTGTAAGATGGTTGCTGAAATATGACTATTGTGGTTTTCATCCAGTTTCTCCTCGTAACAAATACATTTTACATTTTACAGCCATGAGAAGATAAAGTGAGTCTATACACCGGAATGTTTTGACCATTAATTCCAGGGTACATTAAGGACAGACACATGACACAGTCAATGCAATTGTAGAACAGGTAGAACTTAGGTAACTTCCAATATCTTCACTGGCCTAAACAATGCATCCTGGTCAGTGATGGGAATAACGGCGCTATAAATAGCGGCGTTACTTTTTTCAGTAATGAGTATCGTTGTAACGCCGTTATCGTTACTGCCAAAAAATGCGTCCCGTTACTATGATTGAAGGCAGCTGTCATCAGACTAACTATAGATCTCTAAGCCGAGCGGCAAAGATTTTTCTTGTTCCTCCTTCCTTGGTGAGGGCGCGAGACAATTGCATAAATGATGACAATTGGCTGGGGTTTAGTAAAATTCCATGGTAAGCCAATCAGAGGTGGAGATGGGCGGGTGTTGCTTACACAAATGGTCAGATACACAAAGACGACACAGGATATTCACGCGAGTCAACGAGAAACCGGAATGGCGAGTCTGATTAATCCAAAAGTAGCCTTCTTTAAATGGAAGTATAGTATAGATCATAAATAATTGAACACACACATGTGTTTTAGGTTCTGTCAAAGAGGGATGGAGGTGGGGTCCAAATTCTTTGACACATTTGAGCATTTAAAAAATTACTTGAAAGTAACTCAATAGTTACTTTCCAAAGTAACTAGTTACTTTTATCATTTGTAACTCAGTAACTACTTTAGTTACTTTCTGAGAGAAGTAACTAGTAACTGTAACTAGTTACTTTTTAAGAGTAACTTGCCCAACACTGATGCTGGTATGCAAACATTGTTGGAGCACCACCTATGCATTTCTACACACGAGTCAGAATTGTATTTTTTTCCCCATAAGAAATTGTTTATAGAAAAAGCTCCACTCTGAATATAAGGTGGTTCTTTGAAGGGTTGAGGGGTACACTGGGGTGGGGGGTGAACGCTGGGTTCAGGAAGTCTTCACTCCTTTCTTCCCAGGGTGCCCCTGGCCTCTCCAACTTCTAGTCAAAGGCTGAAAGAAGCCAGATGCAGGCAGGATAATCACCACCTAATAAGAGGCTATATTGAAAGCAGGCTGGTGCTCATACACTACAAGCTTGAAAGGCGTACGCACACACATACACACTTGTGTGCACAACATGGGTAGTCGGTTACATATGCACACACATAGTTAGGTAAGGCAGGTGTAATTATGGCATGATGACACACGTTAAAAAGCGTATCACTCACATTCTGTACACATGTGGACAAGTGTGTGTGTGTGTGTGTGTGTGTGTACAGAAAACAACACGCTCACACGCACATATAAACACAGATACAGCCAAACCAGATCCAGATTGTTTTTCCTTCTTCTGACTTTAGTCCTCTACCACCATCCGAGAAAAATGTTAGCATATGGAAAAAGATATCAATAATTTCAAGATATACCAATTATCAATTTAGGAAAAGACAGAACAGGATCCCCGATGGTTTTGTGTATGGTTGGTGTCTGTTTTGGTGTGACCCTACGAAAAACTGAGGCAAAGCATACTAACTCAAGTCCTACCCGCACTTGGAAAAATGACAGAATTTCACTGAACCTTAAGGATTCTAAATGTTGCAGACTAAAGTGACTCACAAAGAGAACTCACTCTAAAGAGCCCTTGAGCCCGGTTTGTTTTTTAAAAAGTTTTACCATTGAATAGTTTTTCATTAAACAGTTGTGATGTAAGCTCTCTCTCTCCTTTGGTCTTCATTAACATGAATGTGCGCCTCCTTTGTGTCTTGAAGCAGCTTGGAACAGATGAGAATATTTTGGCAAACAAAACAACAAAAAAACCCAAAATAGCTGAAGGAATCTTCTCACCACCAATCTTACATTTCATCAGAAAAAAAAATGGCTCAACATCAACCAGTACTGGTGGACTTCAGCCCAAAATGAAATCAGCACCGATTATGAAATGGGACACTACAGTGGCCTACTGTTCCATGTGTATTACAGCAATGAGTATATGTTTGTGTTACTGCATATTTTAGGGCACAAACACTAGAGACTGATTTATTAATTAGGACCATGACAGCAACATTTCGCATTCATTCAGGTTTTTGAATTTAGCAATGCAATTTACTAACACTATGTAAATAAGTACAGCCGCATTGGGATTTCTGCAGTTCCTTTCCTCTCAGCACTCTCCTTTAAGTTTCCTTTCAGTTTTATGTGGGCCGATAAGCAGTAGTGCAGGGAAAAGTGATGCAGGAATCACTATGCTACAGTAAATGCACTATGACTAAGTGTTGAGTTTGGAAAAAATGACACTTCTTTTGTTACATTTTCCTGTCCCTATGATGTTTATGCACATTTCTGTTTTAGAAAAACTGCCTTGGATTTACAAGGGGAAAAAAATGCAAACACACACACACACACACACAACACAACCATTAGTTCAAATGTACATATCCCCCCTGTGGCACAGCACACCCAGTGTCCTGCTCTTACACCATCAGCAGCATCAAAAGGAGAATCTATATTCTCCCCTCTGTTTTTTTTTTTCATTTGACTGACTATGAGGAGCAGCAGCAGCAGCAGCTGCAGCCTCTCTCCCTGCTCGTGCTCAGCCGAGGGAAGGCAGTAGGTTTAGCAGGCGAGGCAGATTTATGGCGGTGGAGGTGACCTCTGGGGCCGTAACACGGTGATGGGTGAGTGGCTCTCAACAGTAAGCTACTGGCACTTGACAAAGTGCCCGAAGCAGAATGAATTTACTTCTCTTTTCCTCAATCATCAAGCAGCCACTGCCCTGACCCCCATCCTGACTGCTATAACAAGATCTCCCATCTCACAAGGGCCTGAAAAATTTACTGTCACATCTACTTTTCAATGAGCTCAAGTGAGCACTTCTTTCACCTTCAGCGGAGCAGGTGCCGGTGTGGAGGAGAGCTAACATGGCCCAGTGTCTTTGTGTGTGTGTGTGTGTGTGTGTGTGTGTGTGTGTGTGTGTGTGTGTGTGTGTGTGTGTGTGTGTGTGTGTTCTATGTGGGATGTGTGCAAGAGAGAGAGAGAGAGAAAGAGAGAGAAATGTGTACACACATGCGTAGGTCCACCAACTTGCCTCTATACTTAACCAAACTAATTGTTTTAACTACAGCTACTTAATCACACACACTCAAAAGCTTTAATGCAACATTTGCAAACATGCAAGATCACAGAGAAGAACATACGGCATAGTAATCTTAATTCTGCTTGCTTGTACACACACACACACACACACACGAGAAGAGAATGAGGTTGCCAGGCAGGGACACAAAGGGCACTGCTATACTGATGTCACCAGACACCTCTACCGTTTATATTAGAAGTCAATCTACCTTATCACATCCCTTATACACACACGTACATACACACACTGACACACACACCAGGCATTATGAAGTCTGTGTGTTTGCGAGCTTTCATCAGCTTGATGGCAGTAGAGTAGGACTTAATGATCCTGATATTTTTTTTTATATGCAGACGATAAATCTTGGAGCACACATTCAAATTTCACCTTTCTTGTACTCTCGTTGTTGAGGTGAAATCACAGGGGATGTAGAGCAGAGTAAGAGTAAAGTAGACCAAACTAACGACATACATTAGTATTTCAAATATATTAGCAATTAGTTTGTATTTGGTGGATAGTAGATAATTATTGTTTGGTTATTTTTAAGATAACAGTCAAAGTCTGTATAATTTTTATTTTTTAATTAACACACAAAACGTGTTTTAAAGTTTGTTTTTAAATTCAGTTCATCAGACAGAAACAGAGTAAAAGAGAGGAGAAGGGGAAGGTTTTTATGTTATTACGGGATTACTTATGGCTAAAAAAGTGTAATAAAATACCAAGTGCATTAGGGGGAAGTCATACTACATTGCTATTTGT
Source organism: Larimichthys crocea (assembly GCF_000972845.2). Lineage (NCBI taxonomy): Eukaryota > Metazoa > Chordata > Actinopteri > Sciaenidae > Larimichthys > Larimichthys crocea. Next base: position 24,412,699 of record NC_040027.1, read on the forward strand.
ATTATAAAGATATTATTTAGTCTTTTTAAATAACCTTTTACTAATTGTCTCAACAGACACACTGATTTACCAGCAACAGGGAGAGAAAACATGTCTGGAGAAGGCTCCACTTGTTTAAATGGTCACTGCATCAAATTGTCTAGGTATGTAATAGTTGCAGTGCCAATCAATACACTGGATATTAGACAAAGGAAGTTAGTAATGCCAACATTTCATTTTGTCAACTTCACTCTTTAAAATGCCATAACTAATTCAACCTCTTTTCTTTTATGAGCCGCTCTTTTGCCCACCCTCACCCACTGAGATAATGTTATCATGATGAGCCAATAAAAATCAATGATTAAACATGTGTAATTTTCCAGAGACGATGTATTAAAATTTATTGTCTCTCCTCTCTAGCGAGCCATCCCATCAGCCCCGGAGCGGCAGACACTCTGCAGGTTACAGCTGAAAATAAAGAAGGGCATTAAAAGCTATTCAATAAGCCACTGTAAAATTGATCAGGCTATAAAAGCTGCTACACGCCCTGCTCTCCATCCCTCCCACCCACTTCAACAGTGGAGTGTGGCTGTGAAGGCACAGAAGAAGTGACAGAGTGTGGAAAGAGAGAGAGAGAGAGAGAGAGAGAGAGAGAGAGAGAGAGAGAGGGGTGAAGAGAAAAGAGAGAAATAAAAGAGATGTTGAGGCTGGGAGAGAAGAGAAGATTTTTAGGGGGAATAGAATAACGAATGAGTAAAGTGAGACAACAGACAGTGAGGGGAGAGTGATAAAACAAAGAGAGAGGAGCTGTGATTGCTTTGCTGACAAAGCACTCGCTGTATAATCACAGAGCAGTTAAACAACATAATTTGCAATGTTACACTGTTTAACCATTACATAACTCATCCCCATAACCCAAACACTCCATAACATGCAGTACAGTAATTAACAAGAATCTAGTCCCTCTCTTTTTCCAGTTTTCATTTTTTGTGGTTATAAGGTAAACCAAACAGAAAAAATATATTACATCACACCAGCACTGATGAAACGCACCGAAATTTTGGGAAACAGGGACCCCTGGAGGTTTTATCACCTAGACTTCAGAGTCAGTACACCAAACAGGACACGAATGTCCCGCACTAAAATAGATTCTGTTACCGTCTGTGTTAAAACATAGTGCCAGTCTCTTATTGGCTGATTGCATCAGTTTATTGAAAACTAGTGGAAATACAATCAAAGGGAAAGGGTAATCCCTAAACTTTTCACACAAAAAAAACTTCAGTATGCTGAGAAAGAAAGATGTGCACATCTCCCAACTTCAGTAAGTGTAGAAAACTGGGGAAAATACAACATGGAGATTTATTGTATTATAATCTATATGTGCAGAATGCCACAATGGCTTTTCTACAGTATTAAAAAAGCAAAAGAAAAAACAACAAGAATTATTAAAAAAAAAGAAAAGAAAATTTCAAAGAGCTAACTGCACCAAAGAGTGGTGCTGTCAGCTGAATCAGTGGCAGTGGCTCGGCAAACTGCGTTTTTCTTTTAACTTTCAATTCTCCTAAGCATCCGTGCTTCACAGCCCCTTGGGCTATTGCCTTTCTCAATCTGTCCCTGGAGAGGCAGGAGTTATAGTCCCTGTCGATTGAGGAGAAAGGGATGTTATTCCCCTGTCACCTCCTGGTCGCGCCGCCATCCTCCCTGCCCTGATCTACGGCCCAACTCCCCCCCTTGCCCCCTTCCTCTTCCCCACTTTGCCTCGTTGTAAGCTGCCGGCTATGTCGTTGCCATGGGCTGTTGAGATGAGGACGATGGAAAAATGTTCTGGGGGGAGGGGGGGCGGAGGTGCTGATATTGGTTTAGAGGTGCTGTTGGCAGCTGTGCGATGGTACTAGTGGTGAATGCTTTAGGACTGTGTTAAGATACTTGCAGAAAAAGAGGTGCGTGTGAGTGCATGTGTGTAAGTATGAAAATGCACAGTGAACACAATGTTTTTTTAAATAAAAATATTAGGTTGTACAGCACTTTACACTAAGACAGACTGCAGTGTCCCCTCTTTGCAGGAGAGGGGAGTGATGACATGGGGGTGGGGGGTAAACTGTAAGACAGTTTGGCCCAGGGGAGGTGACCTGGTCCAGGGCACATGCAGGTCTTTGAGTGATGCCCTTGATAGGACAGCAGTGACAGGGTTAAACATGAAAGGCAGTTAGCTGGTGATTGTGTGTGATCAAAGGTGCTTGCTATATCTTGTCAGTTTGGTTTTATGTGTATTTGCTGACAACTTAACTGTATAATTATAATGTGCCACGGTTTGATTGCATTTTGTTTACTTTGAATTTCATGACTCACTTGCCTTTTATTTTACATGGAGGATGTTTAAGGTTTAAAACTTTTGGGGATTTTGTGTTTATTTAGACTGGAGGATAGAGGAGGGAAGCAAAATGAAACAGACAGGCAAAATAATGGCTGTTTTGCTGGTTTAGGTCTACAACAGCAAGTGTACAAGTGGCTCAAGTGGGGTCTTAACCACTCCAAAATCCCTGGATACATACAGTACCAATAACAACCCTCCAAGAGACAAAAGCTTGGCTCCAGCATGTGTTGACATTTGTCTGTACAAGTTTGCATGCATGTCGAATTTACTGTATTTCTGTGCAATTGGAGTATGATTTGTGGTTTCTAAGAAGCTCCTACGGAGAAAATGTGTCATGGTTTTGTTCTCTGGTTTAGTTGAACAAGGAACTATCAAGATTCAACAAACAGCAGGCCCCCTTAAACCGCCAACACAACCAATGAACATCAGCATAGACATCAGTGCACCTGACACATGCACAACAGAGGACTTCCAGACCTAGGAGAGCTCAGGCCCATTTCCATACTGGCCAGCTCTCTTTTAGGTACTATTGCATGTTAGGCAAATCCTGAGTTTGGGAGGGCCTTTATGGGTGAAGGAATAAATAAATAAGCAGATAAATAGATGAATAACCCAGAAGAATGGGAGCCCATGCAGGTTGGCCATCCATCATATATCCTATTACCACACACTCAGCGGCACCTGCAGTATGTATAATGCAGTCAACCTCTGTAAGCAGATACAAATTCAACTCTTTTCCTCCTCAATTTGTTATATCTGACAACGCCACAGCTTGTGCCTTGTTGTTTCTTTGAATTATGAATAGATTCCCTTCACCAGACTTTCCCTGTGCGTGATAGCGTGGCGTTGTTATGCAGAACAGCTGCGGAAAACAAATTCGAGAAGCCTGGTATGCTTTGCAGCGGCTGGGCGAATATGCATAAACAGTTGCGCTTAAAGCCACTTAAGAACAACCAAATGGGCTCAATATTTCATCTCTGGATTTGTTTCATTGGGTGTGATGAATTCAAAATGCCAGAGTGTAGTACAAGTGCAGAAAATGCAGTTGTTTAAGTGTTTCAAATGATCTAAGAAGGTTTTGGAGATTTTTCACACAACAGCGAGAAATGGTAGACGAGTGCTTTAACTGACAATTTAAATCTTAATTCCTGTCACAAAGTCCTTTTTCTAATTCAGCAATAACACATGGGACCACAAATGTTACAAAATATGTTTCACAAACTGAGAGCATACAGAGGATGGAAGCAGTATGTGTCAGAGGAAGAGAGGGAGCGCAACAAAAAAGCTAGCAAGTAAATACAGATTAACAAATCAGATGCAAAAGGAAGAGAGAGAGAGTGAGAGCAACCAAATGGGAGAGAGGAATGTAAATACATGGCAAACCAACCGCTGCCTGTTTGTTTGGGTATTTACACTGTGAGACTACAATCAAGTCCTCAAAGCTTCAGCCCACATGACAAGAGCCCATTTCAGGGCCACATATCCTCTAAACAGCCAAGCCAACAAACCAAACCTTAATCCATACTTAAACACATGCAAAACCCCAAACATAAAGTCACTTATTTGTCCATCACTTCACAATGCAAAAAGGAAGCAGGGTAAATGCAACAAATTTAATTTGTGCACAGAGAGAGGAGCAGGAGAAGATCTGTGTGAGGAAGGGATTTTTTTTTTTTTTTGGGGGGGGGGGGGGGGGGCTTGGCTGAACTTTCGAGCCCTGTTTGGTTTGAGCAGATGTAGAATTAGTACACATCACTTTGCATCAGAAAGACATTGAACACAAGCTGCCGTTTAGAGGCCAAATACCTCTCCGTCACACAGACACACAGGCACACCTCACCTCTAGTGTCTGTGATTCTGCTGTGGTAATTATCAATGTGATGTCAATTCCCACAGCAACAAATTCTTATTCTTCCTCGAGCATGTTTGATGTCTCCAAATATGCTCGAGGAAGAATAAGAATGGACTGAGCAGCTGAAACAAATATAAAACACAATCAGTCACCTATCTTGAGCCAACATCTGAATTTGAACTTCTGTTTTTAAATTGATCATTAAAATAGTTCACACTTCACAGCAAACGGCACTTGTAACAGATATCAGACCAAACAGAACCTGGATTTATGTCTGAAGTCACTGTTCTGGTTAGAGGAAACAATACTGCAGGACAGTACATGAGTACGTCACTACTTAACACTCTTGGCAAGAAAGACAAGTTCAATCACATATTCATGCATTTAGTACACTTAAGTGACAATCAAGGATATTTGAAATTATAATGCATTTGTGCCCAAATAAAAGATTTGCACATGCACATCCTAGTGAGGAAAAATCATCCAGAAAAGAAGCAGAATAAGAAAGGTCAAGCAGCAGTCACCTAACAGCTGCTTTCATTTTGTTTAACTTAAATGTGTCAGATTTGTACATTTTATTCCTCAACAAACCATTATATCATCATTATATATTTTGAAAAAAAGACTCAGAGCATGGGAATACTATATATAATAATCTATTGATTTGACACTGAAATATGAGACAGTCAGCTGTCATAGTATTGTAGTATGACTTGCACTGTCCTGCTGGTAAAGGTAGCAATTAAGTGACAAACTGTAGGAATGCTGTTCTAGTTTAACATTATATCCCTCTACCATTTTTAATTGAATGCACATTATTTTTTAATTGTGTAAATATCAGAGGCAATATTTATTCCTAAACTTTCCCTTAATAGTAATATTGAGGTAATTTATTGAAGATATTGACATATAACATTAGCCTTTGTCATGCACAACTTTATTTAAAGTGCACGTTCCACAGAACTGGACTTCCAAATAGAGAAATTGATTTGACAGCAATCACCCAGATGAGATTGCTTGCAAATATGCTGTCATTACACAAGGGAACATTTCTTTTTTTTGTATTTTTGGAGCTGGAGATCCTGTTGCATGTCAATGAACTTGGATAAACATGCATGACAAGTGAGGGTGTGCGGGTAAAGGGAGGTAAGGGGGATTCAACCCTATGGTGGCGTGAATGTAGGATCTGTCTGTAATCTGCAGAAGATGCATGCAATAGACCGCCACACTACTTTATCTACAAGGCCCCTAATTGCGAGGGATGTTGAGGAACACATGTTAGCAAAAGAGGAAGGGGAGTCAGATGTCAGCAATGTGCAGGCATATGGTTCATACAAGTTGGGTTACGTAAACTGGAGATGACACCAGAAATCAGGTTTGGTATGATGAACTTAAGGCGAGGACCGCACAATACTGCACAATACTGTACATTTTCTTCATTACAGTCACCTGGTGAACAGGTTATTAAATAGGGGACAGACAAACAAACCCTCTGATCAGTCACTCTGTATATTGCAGAACCTGCAGGTGCTTAAAATCACACAAAATCACACTACATACAATCCTAAAATATCTAACATTTAGAAAAACTATGATATTAAGAAGACATTAAGAAAAAGTGTCACCATTGCACCATTAAATACTGACACCAATTGTACATTTAACAGCATGACACACCCCAATTTCATTATTAAAACAATACCTACAGTCCAGTCAAAAACGGGTTATAGCATAAGAGACCCCAGAGGAAAACGCAATGATCTTTTGAATTCAAATTTGAACCATAAAAGAAAGATAACTGCTTGGCCATATTTACCCACTGAAGAGAAGGTTTTAACAAAGCATGAACATATCGCGAGGTAACACTAGTGACCCAGCATATTATTCCAGCTTAAAAGGGCTTGCAACCTTCAACTAAGCCATTGTGTGGGGCCATCTCATCAGGAATGCAACACTCATGAACATACACAAACACCCACACAACCCTTCCCCTTTCAATTCAAATCCCCCCCACACTTCACCCCCTGTCCCTTTTTTATTCCTTCATTTTCCACTTGTCCTTCTCTTATGCTCTCAGCAAATACGTCCTTTATTTTGTTCACCTTTTTCATCGTGTACCCTCAACATAATCCACTGTCTGCCTTGGACATTTGTGCCAACCAACTTGAGTAAACAGAAAGATGGAAAAGGCATAAAGGTATCAAAAGCGGTACACTCCCCCACTACACACACCCCTACCAAGGAGTGTTTGACCTTGTATGCAAGCTACCACTATCACTTGGTAGTGAGGAGGAGATGCTGCGGTTATTGTTACAAAAAAGGGGGCCCATCTGTTTGTTTGTTGTTTGTACTTCATGGTGAGAAGACATATTGTACCATATGTTCGACTGTATGGTCAAGGCATCACCAATGTAAAGCCACCACTTTTCAGAAAGCAAAATTTGTTTTTTTTGTGGAAATGCTATTTGTGACTGTGAGTAGACTAGAGTAATTATATACTTTAGAAATTATATAATTCATTAATTATATACTTTGGAAATACTGTATGACAAAGTAGTAAAGCATTCTGAAAATATCCAACTGCATGACCTCTTCACAGCATCACAGACATGTTAAAAAAACATGTACGAAAGAAAATATTGAATCACCTACCATGTAGTGCAAGATTATACTCCGGTGAGTTGGCTTTGTCATGATGATTAGTTACAGTGGATTGGGAGTTTATGTTTGCTTGTGTCTGCCCTACTGCATGATGATATGCATATAGTATTTGTATTGTAGTGTATGAGCACTGCTGCCAATTCAGTCACAGTATTCAATCACACAGAGCCGATTGCATTTGCATCTTCCAGCACTGAGTCGAGTGCAGATTGGAGGGGCAGCAAATGGGCTGAATAATATCATCTGACAATCAATTATTTCTGCAATTGTGTTACATTTCTGCTGCCCGGTTTGATTTGTCAGGTTATGTTGGAGGTTTAGTCATGTAAATGTGACGTAGCGACTGATTTAACTGCTGCGCGCCGAGTGAATGAAAGAGACAGTAATAGTGTCGAGGACCATGCAAATCACCTGCAAAGGAAACGCTGTAAATCACAGTGTGGGAAGTGCACAGAGCGGCAACAAGGAGCAATAACACAGAGCACATGTACTATTCAAATGTGAATATCATTATTGTACAAGTCATAAACCATGATCCACATGGTATTTACTAAATGACGATACTGTGCGTCAGGTTATATACAATTGTTCTACTCCACTGTGAATAAACAAACAAAGTATTAACTAAAAGAGCAAGTCATTTTTCCCTCAAACATCCTGGTGACGTTATATCTCAGGAATCAGCAAAGGAGCTTTTAACCCAAACATTCGCTCCCCAGCCATTTGTTGTAATTTAAGCAAATATATTTTCATAAACCTCTTTGCATAGTTTCTCCCCACAGTCTTTTTCTTACTCTGTTCTATAACTTTTGCCAATAAATAAATTCAAGTTCAAATTTAAAAGATTTCTTTATTCTTTAACACTGTGAATGCTGCATCAACTAGGGCAACACACGAGTGACACTAAACCGGCTTTAAATTACAAAATGAAACCAGGGATCGACCTCTCCCTCTTTCTTTCCCTGCTTTGAAACTGGTGTCTCCAATCTTTTCCACAACCAAATGACTCTTAACTCTGCTGAGTGCAGCATGGGTCAGGCAGCTAGATTGAAGCCAGGGTGTCTGGTTAGTGTTTAAATTTAACAGGAGATTTCTGATGTCTGATTTCACTCAACAGGCCAGCCGCTACTCTGTTTTAGAGTGCCTTGCAGTAATGCCTTGCAGATACGCAAATGGGGGTACAGTGGGGGACTATACATATAGGGAACTAAAGCTTAAATCAACTTTATGATCATTTTGATTTCAGATTTTGATTCAGTTTAACAAATATACAACCTGATAACCATAATTAAAACCCAATTTACTACAGTGCTCCTCAAGCTAGGTGAACCTAATAAAATGCAATTTTAATAAAGTGCATATGGAAAAAAAGTCTACGCAGAGGAAAACAATGAAAGAGATGAGTGCCATTGGGACTTAAGTCAAGTGAACAACTTCAATCAGATTGTTGGATGAGCCACATACTGTACACATACACACATTCCACCCATGAGCTCTCAGTATTTGTTCAGGCCATAATCAGTGTAAATGCTTAGCTTCATTTGAGGTGCTAAGCTGTAAGGTGAAAATTAAAATCATTCATAGGCAAAACTACCTCTTCTGAAATGAAAATGACAAAAGGCAAGGGCACAGGTGCTGCCCTCCTGAAAAGAGAGGGTACATTAAGAAAAAAAAAACCCTGCAAAATATTTCACTTATTCTTATATATTCAGATTTCATCTTTCATTCTAATTAAAAAAATGTCACTAGATGGGTGGCCTTCCTTGTTCTTTTTAAACAACAGTGGATTGGTTGTGCTTTTTGAGAAGCAAGGCCAGCAGGGAAATCAAATTAGCATGCAATCTTGTGACATGCTATTATGTTCAGTTCCAAAGACAGCTGGTTCAAATCTTCTGATCAACTAGGAAAAACTGTGGAAAAAAAAATATAGAGATAGTTGTGATATTGTTAAACTGCCAAAGCCAAACTGTAATTGAAATCAAAAGTTTGCTAGAAGTCTAAAAGTAGCAATCGTTTGAGTCCAGTGGCAGTTATATGAATGTATTGGGATATACTGGATATGGTGTTCAAAGATGACACTCATTTCACTCCTGTGAATGTTGCTTAGTTAAGATTTTCTGGGTTTTACATTGGTTGCCCATATTTCATGCAACTTGAAATCTATGCTGAAACAATCAAAGTATGAACACTGGGGTACCAAAGGGAGAACATTTCAAATCCTACATATAATGGAACTTTCTCACTATGTCACATAATAGATAGCTACTGTTCTGCAAAGCATACACACCCAATATTAATCTCAAACAGGAGAAAGTGCCATGTGACACACGGTCAGTGCACATTTCAATATTCTTATTATGCTTCAAATTAATGTGAAAAAAAAAAAAACATGTTTCAGTATTTGTGTTGAAACGTGTTTTACCAGATCCTGAATGTATTTCCATGATGATATTGGAGTGGAGTGGACAAGAGCTTGCCTTATAGTTGTATGGCACTGGTCTGACTACTCACCGCTGGTCCTCTCTTCCTCCTTCTCCAATCCTGGGGTAGTGCTGCAAGTGTAGGTAGGGGTGGCCTCCTCCTCCTGGCCTGGTGTAGTTCCAAGTGGGAAACTGACGGGACGGGAGCTGGTAACTGAGCTGGACGGTCGGGAACTGGCACAGTTCTGTAAGGAATGTAAAGCTAGTGTCAGGTGTAGGAGATCACTGTAACTGATAAAAGCAAAGACAGCTAAGTATGTCCATGTTTTCCATTAGATCATTGGAGCAAATGATCATAAGGACTATCAGCCTAAATATGACTCTCCCTTCTACTGTACATCTATTCTACGTCTTAATTTAAATTGTGTTTGTGAGTTGTCGATTAGCTCAGTTGGTAGAGCATCTGCCTCATGTACGAAGGCTCAGCAGTGGCCCAGGGTTCAATACCAACCTGCGGCCCTTTGCTGCATGTCATTCCTGTCACTCTCTCCCCACATTTCTGTCTAATCAGCAGTTAGAAGGAATAATGGTGCCTTTTTACATCAAAATAATTTGGTTTGCTCTGATTATTAATACAATGAGCTCACAATTAATGTGATGAATATTAAAAGATGTCTCGGGCTACTGTAGACTACTGTATTATCCTTTCCACAATTCCAGCACCAGACCTGAGCGGCTGCTCAATGAATTTCACTCAGAAACCTCCTTGTTTCATGCATGCACATGTGTCTTCCAGCCAGACCAAAATAAATGGCAATAATAGAAAACCCATTTGTTTCACATGGCAAGCATTTCGGGCCGGACACTCAGGCTGGTTTTGTGCATTGGTGATGTCCAGCTTCAGATTGTATGACACACACATGCACAAGTGGGAAAAAGACTGATATATGTCAAGCTACACGTCAGTGTAAGTCACTCCAGGGCACCTATCAACAGAAATCAATGCTATTTTACTTAAAGTCTATCCAAAGTCTAGTATTCAACAAGCCTAACAACATGCAGCTATTTCAAAAAAATATCGACTCACAATGTTTTTTTTTTTCTAGTGCCAAGACTGCTTCCAAACAATTCCTAGTTCCTATACGTTGTCAAAACTTGAATTAAGATCAAAAAAACTAATCCGCTTCCAATTTATATCTATATTTCAGTGGTGTCAGGGGCATGGAGTATTGAGGGGGGCGGTTGTTTTTTATTTGGGTGCTGCAACTGACAGCTTTATTTCACAAAGCAATCTGGCTGTGTGTGTACAAGAGGGAGGTCAGGGTGGGTCAGGAGGTACTTGGTATCAAACAGGCAGGCTACACTGGTCAGAGTGTGTATGTGGTGAATAAAAAACCCCACCCCCCACGGGGCTTAAAAATCTGGGTGCACGACCCACGCCCATGTAAAAGGCTACTACAAGGAAGAGGGCTAAAGAGGTCGACAGAAGTGTGCAATTTAAGAGTGATTAGGTTTGGTGGACTTTATATGGGAGATTGTCAAGGTCAGAGGTGTGTCATGTCATGTACCAAGAGCAATTTGTAGTTAAAGTTCCCAGAATATTTAAATGATTTTCATGTTTTGTGCTAGTTTATATACAATACATTTAACCTGATACATTTAACCTGCGCCAGATAAGTTGTAGAATTCCCTTCACAAGGCTTAGTATTGGCTGCTTGTAATGTTGTGAAGTAATAAAAGGGACAATGTAAGTTTCAAATGATCTTTTCTATAAATTCAAATAAAAACTACTTTAAATCCTTAAATTGAAGTTGCAGCGAATTATCCCATTGGGTTAACTCTTCAATCGTTGCAAATAGTACAACATATAAACCCCTCTATCTCTGACAAGTGCCATTCGTCTTCAAATGACCCCATATGCAGTAATACCGCCAAAGCCTCTTTATCCCTCAGCCACTGAGGCACGATACCCAATCCTATGTTTTACAACAAGGGGATATATAGGGGCATGTGCGGTCATCTAGAGCCAAATGTCTCCTGTCTAACCAAAGGACAGGTAGATACAGTATTTCAAGCAGGATTTATGGCACAAAATAGCATTAGCTAAAAACCGTCAGGCGGCAGTGATGGCTAAAAAACGCATTCTGGTAGCGGAACACAGCAAGATTGGAAAATTGCCACCACCAGAGGGGAGAGGAAGCAGTAAAAATGACGGTAGATGGGGGGGGGGGCTCACTGATAACATGAGCAGCCAATATATCAGACTGCACCTGGTAGCAAGGGGCCCCTGGGGGCCCCCTCAACCACCCAACACACAGCGACATTACATGTATCTATTTATTTATTTCATTTCTTCCCATCCTTACAGTGTTCATCTCTGAGGTGGGGGGTCAAAAGGAAGTAAAGGGATCCTGATATTTAAAAAAATCAATCTGCCGTCAGGAATGGTTTCATTCCTTCTTCAATGACCTGAAGTGCGTGAGGGTGGGGAATATTGGGCACTACATATGTGTGGGTCAGGGCGCAGTGGGAGGGGCAGAACAAAGTATTTCAGGCCAAAGAGAAGTGGAGTTAATGTGATCAGTCATAAGGGACACGATGTGTGTGTGTGTGAACATATAAGATGGCAATGGCAAAGTACTGTGGAATGATGAGAGTGGGTGTTTGTCAAGGTGCTAGGGTCTATAATTGTCTGTATGTGTGTGTGGTATGTGCCTGTTTGTGCGGGCCAGACATTATTAAGTACTTTTAAAGTGCTTTGCGTGGGCTATGATCTTCACACACACACACAAACACACACATACACAAGCAGCATCCAACAAGGTATAAATACTGGCCTGACACTTTAATGTCAGGGGACTGCTTGTCCTGGATTAGAAACTTGTAACCCACCACAGAGCTTGACATTGCTGGGATGAAGGTGCTGCAATGGACAGAGTGAGGATGGGGGGGGGAGCTATTACAGAGGGTCTATGTTTGATGTATAAGGGCATCTAACATGGACTGTCGACTAGTGAGAGGCTAGCAGATGTACAATGTTACTTTGTGGCCAGCTTTCATTGGCACTGCTGGAGTATATATATATATAGATAGATATATATATATATATATATATATATATATATTATATATATATATAATATATATAACACACACATTCTTTTTACCATGGAGAAGCAAAGGGAAATCGAGTTTGTCCACCTGTGTGTTTCAGAGACACACACACTAAGACATACACTTGCTCACAGGAAAATAGAGGATTACATACTGAAAAATTAACGCTTTTTCTCTCTCTCCTTGATCCTGTTGACCGTGCTCCGAACCTGAAAGAGAGAGAGAGTGAGGGGAGAGAAAGAGATAAGTGTATCTGACACAGCACTCAATGAAACACACATACAATGAATCAAAACAAAAAATCTTTCACTGCAAAGTCCTGCAAGCATTTAAAGTGTAAAATGAAGAGACGAGAATAGACTGTGGATGGGAAATAACAAAGCTTGAACGTTTGAGGACACTGACAGTGGTTGGGGAAATGTGTGTGTGTGTGTGTGTGTGTGCGTTCATGTACATGTGAGAGGGTGCTCCAGTATGTCCCAGTGGCTAATGGGACTTGAAATGACACATAGAGCTGGCAACTAAGGAGACGACTTTAAGCTATCATCTGTCAGCATAGAGCATCGGGACCAACAAATGGAGCTATTGGAGGAGAAGGGACCGCCCTAGCAGAACAGATTACATTTTTACACTCCAGAATGAAACAGAGTAACTGCATGCCGCCATTTAACACATACAATACCAGACAAGATTTGAGAGATAGATACATAAATATCATTTTAATACACAGTTGTAATTTACTAACCCCCATCTTATTGTAATTTACATGCTTATTATCAGACACCTTAATCTGGAGACTAGTAATAATTAAATTAGATTAAACTGGTCAATTGGTCTTTTAAATTTCTAAATTGCATTTTGAAAAAAGTATAATAATAATAATAATAAATATCATCATCAAATGTTTCATTGTTTGATTGATATGACACAAAAAAAGACAACAGTACAAAATTTGTCTGTCCTTAAAAAAAAAAAATTAACTTATAACTTAATAACTAATAAATATTATATAATATATATAATATATATATATTTAGTATTTATTTATATATAAAACTTAATATACTAAACAACTGGTATGGTAGAAACATTTTACTGATTACACAGGTATAAGTTCATATATACATATATAATTTATTACCACAAAATATTACTTTACCTTTTGTAGAGAATAATATTCAAATGTGTGTGAGCAGTTCAGTTAAATAGTCTTTTATGGAAAGCCTCTGGCATTTATGAGGTCTGTATGTGTGTGTATGCGCGTGCGTGTGTCTGTGCACATTGTCAGCGCTCACTGTAAATTTGTAGCGGCTGGGCACTCATCACCACAGCCCATCCCAGCCCAGCCCACCACGTTAGTGAATATGCATTATGGCTTATGGCTTCATTAAGTCGCAGCGTGTTATAAATTATGACAGTGCACTGAACACACACACAGCCTCAGAGGCAGCATGTGTATACAGAGGATGTTTTGCATACATACCAACGCTGAAGGGACACATAATGAAGAGGCCCCGAGTCTTGTGACAGGGCAGAATCAACAGCATCATGTTTGCAAAACCCTCCTATTATTCCTGACAAGATCCACAGAAGGCCTTCGACACGGTGCAGATGTTGGAGAGATACCGTCTTTACACAATTTAATGGGGAAAGTAAGTCCTGGGGATTGCACTGATATCAAAAGCAGCCGGCGAGCTGAGGCAATTACATGACACAACTTAATTAATCATTTGACAATGAGGGGAAGGGCATTGTTTTAGATGATCGTTATGTGTTTAAGGGGTTTTGCGCACACTCAAGGTTTCGCAATGATGCAAAGCGTGGTTCCCCATGTAAATAGGTGCTAAGCGATTACCATATGAAAGCAGCACGCCCGACAACACCTGCCGACATCCTTGGAGCTGATGGAAATAAAAGGTCATCAAAGCGTGGGATTACAAGGTGACCACCAAGGAAAAGCTAATTGCAATGAATAATGGAAAGCTATTGTCAGGTAATTAGCAATTAAAACGATGCATTTTGAGTGTAATAGCAGCAGACACAGATTGTCTTGCATGCCATATTTGTAATTATTGAGCCTAGAAACCAGGCTTATGAATGGAGCATTTCCAGACTTTGAGGCACTTTTCTTTAGCATATCAAAGAAAATTGTCTTCACACTCAGATGCTTAGGCTAAAGACTATAAACTAATTTGTTGTATCAAGCTAAAAACAAAGAGCAAAGTTTTTCTTCACTCTATAAACTTTGTTACACAGAGCAGCCTAATGTGTGATAGTGTAATCAAAAGAGGGGTTACAGTCCCCAGCCATCAAGGCCGGTTAACTTAAATGAACGCAATGTGAGACAGAGCCCCTCCCTGTCTCACACTGGCCTCTTTCTGCCATTTTGATGACATGGAAGAAACAAAAAAAAAACATATCATCATCCCCATTAGCTGCGGTACTGTGTGTTAGATGTTAGACAACTTATAGATACAAGCAGGGTACATGAGGACAAAAACATGAGCACCCTGTAAAGGTGTTAATGGTTCAGAGAAAGAAAGAGAAATGTAAAGATGTGAACAATGGCAGGTTTACTTGTGTTTTTATTTTTATTATTTGTTAACAAAGAAGTGTGATCCTTTGAAAACCGGAACATATACACGATCTGCTCACAAATTGTGAAGACCCCAGGGTCAAGGACAACATCAGTATAAGGAAATGAATTCCCAAGCACTAAAAAAGCCACTTAAGCAAGAATGCAGTGTTGATTTATTTTTCAGTGTGAGGGGTCAGCCCTCCCTGGTTCTGCATTGTTGGTGCATCGCCTATGACTCGGGGACAGCTCTTCATGCTCTGAAGAAGACTTGGGTGACGAAAAAGGAACAATGAAATGGGAAATAAAAGGACAGAAAATGCAGGTGTTACATGAGAAATATCCTCTTATATGGCCAGATGGACAGAGGTGATTATGGTGGAAGGTTAAAATAAAGGTGTCTGGAGGGGAAAAAAAACATAAGAAACAGACGGGAGAAGGAGAAGTGGTAACATAAGTTAGATGTTACCTAGCTCTTCAAAGAAAGATGCTTGTATACGGTGACGATGACCTTCAGTCAAAGCAACACGGAGTAAATGAATTAGATGAGTTATGTTTTAATGGATCAAAACTGAAGACTTGTCAACCATGGCTGATTCTACCAGATGGCTTATTAGATGAACTTAGTTATGCTGCAATTACTTTTTTATTTTTATTTGTATCACCAGAAAACTGAACAACTTCAACTGCATTACACAGCTTTTCAGACATTTCAAAGATTATTATTAAATCAGGGGCAAAGTTTCAGTTTCTTGAATTGTTAACTGTGATACCAAGCACAAGGAATTTCACTTTCTCCCTAAAGTTTGGAATGGGAAATGTCTAGAAATGAGAAATGGATCACAAGTTAAAAAAAAAAAAAGTGCAGTATTTTAAGAAGGCTCAGACGCAATATCACCTATTCACATATAAAGTTAACCCTATTTACATAGACTAAGAGGGAGATTTGACCAAGAGTGATTTTCATGACTTGCACCTCATCCATTAAATCGCATCTCTCTGCCTCTTGCCACTCATCCACCCTCCACCCCCTCAGAGCTACAGCGTATCTAAATGGTAATAAAGCAGCATCTCAATACAATATCCTCACTCCTTCACTGCATATTGTTGGTTGCATATTGTTTTTTCTTTTTTTGTTCTACTATGGTTACCGCTTGGGGCCCCACAAAGCCCTGGCCAGCGGCTTTGTCAGGATGCTAAATGGAGGGCCGTGAGTTTAAAAACTTAAAGAGGCAGTGAAATATTAGCCAATGTGGGTGAGGAATGAGTGGCTGAGAACCGCGGCGTGTCAGTGTTTAATGGTCGGACTCGGATGCATATAAGTTAGTCCAAGCATGAAGGGCAGTGGGACGCTCGCGTGGAAACGATGTCCCCTCCCCTCCTTGCCATCCCTCCTCCTATCCACAGACACACACATACACACACAGATACGCTCACACCCCACCCACACAGCTTTTAAGCAGGAAGCCCATCAGAAACTTGTCATTTCTCTCATTCACTCCGACAGCCTTGAGACACAATGCAGACTTACCTCTGTGTTGTACACCCCATATATCAGGAAGATGAACAGGCCCTGCAAACACAGACAAAGAAAGAGAGAGAGAGAGAAAGGAAGAGAGAGAGGGAGCAGAAGAGGAGGACAAAGTTGTTACAGTTGTTTTCTCTCTTACCCTCCACTAAAAAAAAAGACAACATATCAAAAGTAATGAGTATAGGTTGATTTGTGCTCTATGCCAGCTATGCAGACTTTAAGGAGAATGTAGTGAAAAGTAATGAGAGAAGAAGCAAGAATACTTGAAAGAGTACAACTTTTCAAAAGTAGGGCAAATCTGTAAGGTTCAGCTTGCATTTGTTTCGTCTACAATACGTGCTCCTCGTTTCCAGCCCTCACTAAGTCATCAAAGGCTCATACCCAAGGTTTCACACAGAAAATCTCAAGTGCCTGTGTTCAGTCTGTGTCTCCGTCGACACGGAAACACACATCCAGTACATGACTGAGTACCAACAACACACACATAGCAGAGTTCAAGCTCATTCAAGTAGACACACAAAGTCCATGCATTCACACACATATGTAAGAGACACGTATAGGCGTACATTTTGAGGAAACATAGGCGATATGAACACAAACATATTATGACGTACACCGGCGCACACACACATACGCACATAAAGAGAGCAACTCAGACCAGACAAGACTATTAAGGAAAACCATTGGAGGAAAGCGGAGAAAGAGAGAGACAGAGAGAGCATAATGAAAAAATGACACATAAAAGAAGATATTTCATGTTCACAAAACTCCACGGCTAGTACCCAGAGCCCGAGAATGCCATGCCCTTGGATGCATAAAGGCTGCACTTTTGGTCACAGAAAAACAGATATTTTTCATTCCAATCCATTGTGGCATCCATTGAATGTACAAGCTGTGCATTCACCTTCAGGCCATAATGTAATACTGTTCCGTTTAAAAGAAACAGTGAGAACAGCATGCTCAGAGCACCGATTGAACTGTGCCACAAAAACATGTACAGAGAAAAATGAAAAGACAGGTAAAATTCTATAGATTTCAAGGCTGAAAAGATACAGCAGATTCTTTGATGAGTTTATGTGGCCCCGCGTAGCACAAAAAAAAACTTTTAAAAGTACATCTCTTCCCTTTCACCGCTTAGAGTGTGTGTGTGTTTCGTCATCTTTAAATGAAGGTAAGGACATATCCTGAGGACAAGCAGGCACAACCTGGTCAATGCATCAATCAAGTTGAGTTTGGAGCATCCAATTTTTGCCAGAGGGAGATCTCAATGCATCACCATTGACAACATGATTTGGGGGCCCATTCAGAGTGACAGGCCGACGATAGCCGACAACGACGACCTCTAGCCCGAGCTACTGCCCATTCACCTCCTACTGGCTGCTCCCCTGTCCTCCAGGGACTGAATTGCCCTGTCGGGCTGTCAGGTGACATCTCAGGACATCCATCCTCTTTAAACGGACTATTTCGCTGGTTCTCTGACATGCTGAAGACAACAGGCACGACCTGCGATTTTATTTTCACACTTGCATGTAATGTGCCGTGTGTGCTTCTAGCACAATGTGACCATAATGCGATTGACAAGGTTGCTTACAAAAGCAACAGCGGTCGCACAAGTACAACTAGAGCTGAGACTTCTGGCTTTCAAAACTTGTCTTCTGATTCATGCTTAAACTATCCATTTCCACTCGGCAGTCACTATTCACAAAACAAAATGCTTCGACTGCAAAGGCTACAAAGCCATTTTCTCAAGTTAAAAATATCAACCTGGTATATCACCATCTTTCATCAATTTTCAACTGTTAGCTTACTCTACTGTTAAAATACAGTGTTATTGTTGAGTCGGCCCCGGTCAACGTGGCTCAAAGAGACTGTAGGCCTACACACTTTCACAACATGGCGAGACTTTTTTTTAAAACCAATTCCTACCGATTGCTAGATGCTAATAGAAGCAATATGTTATTTCATTCCCCTTTTACTAATTAGGTTTGGTCAGCCATACTTGATAACTTTTTCAAATGATTCATGATTTCAGCAGACAGGGCTTCATTATATCAAACAAACAAGGACAAACGAAGTAGAGCCTCCTGCATCACGTGTGTAGGGAATAAACTCCTAGCTGTCATAAGAAAACTGGCTTTTATTTAAGAGTTTAAAGTCTCATAAAAAAGCTACTTGAAGTACACATTACCAACTAGGTGTCATAAAGACTTCCTGGTCAATGCAGCACTACAAAGAGATTGCCGTAATTATAAAAGTGCACTCATAAACAGGTTTGAAAAATGGCCTCTGTATGATAAAATATGACTCTTTTTCAATTAATGTAAGTACAATTTAACACTATGATATTTATTGACAATTACTCAAAGCACAATGCAAATATTGTATATAAAGCTTATAATGTGTGGAAACATACTGGTAACATACTATTTTCTTACACACACACACACACACACACATATATAAACACACACACACACACACACACATATATAAACACACATAGACACAAGCGCACACTAAGAGACAGTGGGTGGTTAATTTGCAACACATACCCTATTGTATTGCATTAGAATTGCAATTTCTAACTTACTGTTGCAATTTGATTATCATGTTTTTGATCATTCCTCTTATTTGTAATTAATCTTTTGTTGTGTAGTGAACAAAGTGGGGAGAACATACGGTGCACATTAGGAAAAATGATCTATTAAAATATAATTGAGTTAAAAATAAGTGGCAGCACAACAATACTGATAGATTGTTTAAAATGTTAATTCATTAATATTCCCACTAAAAACAAACAGAGACAAAAAATGGGCCGCATTATTTAAATCGATGCGTGCTTTTCTAAACCCGGTCCTGTTTCTTTTGAACTCAGCGGCAAATGCTACAAATTTATGCAAAGGATGAACGCAACTGCTTTCAAAGTATTGCTATACTGTACATCAAACAGGGAAGCATACATTAATTAGCATTCAGCTAATTAGGGAACAATTGTATGTTTAAAAAGTTAAAGCCAACAAACACTGTTTGACCGAAAACATTATCACCCAAGAGAAATGTACTATGCTGCAATTGCAAGACAGAAAATAGCATTTGTTTAACTCAACTTGGGCCTTCCTTTTTATCAGAGACTGTGCACTTTGTCTAAGAAAGCTGTGGTTCTTATCCATGTACTGTTTACTAGCAGTTTCTACCTCCTTCTGGAAATGTACCACATTCCTCTGCACCTCTGCTGTCCTTGTACTTCACTCATCTTAAAAGCAGCAAGTGCATTAAATGTTTAAGGTGGTCCATCAGCCCGTGTTTAAGTGTGTCTACTTGATAGCTTCAAGTATGTGAAAATAATAATTAATTACAAAAGAGCTTCCCGAAATATCAAAGCTTATGATCATTGGCCAAAAAAAAGAGGTTTTATATCCTTTCCACTTAAATTCACAGCTCTAGCATTATTAGGTAAACTGCAGTTTGAATTTACATTTTCAGTTAACTGCATCAGTTCCTAGTGAGCAGAACCTATTTGAGACCTCTCACATATTTAGACAAGTGAATGTTAAGCTATAAGATACTTTCCCCTGGAATACAAGGCTGTTGATACATGTACTTGTAGCTGTCAGGAATGAGGCTACGACCTTTCCGTTCCAATTATGTTGAAGTATTTCTGTGGCCACGAACTAATAATTGGCCGGATATCATATTTTATTTTCATCAATGCCCTTTTCATAAAATTTATAAAACGCTTAAGGCTTTTTTAATTGTGCACAAAAAAATATTTTATTACATAAAATCAAGACTATGATTTATTTTCAGTAAATCCTGACTTGCAGTGTGTACACAACTTCTTCTACTACTCAGCTCAGCCTTTGACACAGTGGGCCATAATGTCTTAATCAGCAGTCTGAAGTATTAACTATGTGCGGTGATCATCAGTGATGTGGCTCTTAATTGGTTAATCCGTCAAACAGGTCCTTCTCTACGATGCTCTGAGATGCCTCTCTATTTTCTAATTTCTATAATTATTTAAATGATTTGATTTTATTTAAGCTCTGAATCTTATTAGCTTTTATTATGTGTTTTTTATTGTGAAGCACTCTATCACACTATCTTTGCTTATGAAAGGCGCTATATACATAACTATTTTGTTGTATTTCTACAAACATTATTTCAATATCCATACTACAATAAAGGTTTTGCATGATTTTTAAGACACACATCCAAGTATTGCTATCCTGTAAAACTGTATTGGTGGACCTGGTAATCTTAATTATTGCTTAATTAATTAGTTAATTCGTTAACTGAGACCTCCACATATAAGTAGTCCTGTGTTAGAGAGAGACAAGTTACGAGAGAGACAAATAAAGAGACGGCAAAATAGAATAGATATTCAAAAAGTCTACATGGGCCCCACTGGTTGAATCCTGCTTCCGACATTAAAGAGATAATAGACATCATCCAGTGTTAGTCGCTCCACCTTTCTTTCTGTTACAAATCATTACAAATTCTCAGCGAACAATGCCTTTGTTTTTACCCCCCCTCCATTACCTTTCAGCACTCCTGTTTCCCCATCTCAATCAACCTCCCAAATGTGTGAAGTTAGGGAGCGCAGTGCTGGCAGGTAAAAATCTTAGAAAACAGCAAGTTTATGACATTGTCCTTGGGAAAAAAAATTTCAATGTAAAGATATGAAAACTATGATTAAGGACGGGGGCAGTGTCTTGGCAAGGAGACAGCGACTGGCAGGGCAGCTTTCTCTTTCTTGCTGGAATATATGGCTGCTGTCATCTTAGCACTCCCTTTTATATGAGGGGGGATAAGAACATAACATGAGGTATAATGACTTTTGTGCAGTACAGCTTTTAAAAAAAACAAATTGTAGAAACAATGGATGTTTCAAAGTATCATTCCTTTATTTTAATCTGACATATTTTCCATAAATGTTGCTATTGTGGCTCTCTGGGTTGTGCTAACTGCAAAACAATGTATATATCGTGGCAAGCTGCATGAGCCTCCAACAGGTTTTCTGTGTTTGTTTGTTTTCTCTGTCTTTTACATGAATCTTTTCAAATGCTTGTCACAGACTGAATGTGAACATAGAAAAATGCTACCTGAAACAGTGGAATAGTTTTCAAGTTTCTAAATTGAAAAATTAAAATGATATATGTGGTGTAGTTTTCAACGACTAACACTAACACTGGAGGACTGACTGCAATACTACTCGGAGATATCACATTCTTTCTTATTATTGGATACTTTTTACCCACGGGAACCAGGACCAGATTCAAGTGACGATGTTCCTTTCTGTTTCTACCTACACTTAGTCTTTCCACTTTGATTTGATTTAGCTAGTCATCTGTTTAATCCAGTTTGAATAAGTCCATTGGTCAACTGTCAAAGGGAAATAGAGGACAATATAACCGCAGTGAGAGCCAGCCTCACATATGAAAACATACCAGAGTGAACAAATGAATATGAAGGGTCATTAGGTTATTTCCCTGTAGTCTGCATATCAAGGCTGCCCAGGGTGTGCCTGGTTGTGTATTTAAATTATTAGTTACCTTGTAATGAGCAGTTGGCTTCTTACATAGCAGGATCTGCATCAGTGTATGAATGTGTGTGGGCATGGGTAAATGTGACATGCAGAGTACAGTGTATAGCAGTGTATAGCGCTTTGAGTGGTCCATCCAGTACTCTATTTATGGCAATGTATTTAATCTGTGAGAAATACACAAGGTTGAAATTAAGTGGAATTATCTTTAAGTCTATACTGGCAGTCACTCTCATGACTAATACTACATAATAATGTCATCATCTGCACTAATCAGCAAGTATGTTATGCACCAGTGTCAGGGCTATAGCCAGCTATGGTCACATTCAATTTCAATCCAATAATACAGGTTCAGAACCAAAGAGGTTTTCTAACAAAGGTTAACAAAGCCACTTCACACAGTGTCTCTGTCTTAGTGATCCCCTTAGCCTGTACGCCTGTGGACATTTGGTGCCAGACAGGCTTCTGCCAGCGATACATGTATTTCCACATATTCCACACATATGCACTATGGTGTATTTTAAGTTAGAATTTTAATTTATTTAGATAGATAGATAACGTATTGGACAACAGACTAGTTACACAATGTTGAATATGGTGACTGTCTACAGCCTAGTCATCTAGCTCAAAGATGACTTTCAAGCTATGAGAGGTAATCATCTGCCCATCCTCAGCATGATTTGGTTAGCAGTACAATGTGTTTTGCAGTAATGTGAGAACACTCGAAAACATAGGCACGGTCTTTTAAAACCTCAAGCTTTACATTGTTTCTCAGGGAAAATAAATTCAGCCTTTTCAAACATACAATGTCATAAATGAACGCCAGTCTATCATGTCAACACTTTGCATAAATTAGGTTGCTCTTGAGCGAGTACTAGAACTAAAAACCATGATTCAAAAGAATGTGATTGCTACTTTAGCAAGTTAGACTGAATCTCAGCGCATTCCAGATCTAAAAAAAACAACGTCCAGAAACATTTCACAAATGGTTACTTTCAGTAGAGTACTTGTAAACCACATGTTCCACGCAGTTTTCACGAGAACTTCAGGCACTGCTATTGCTCAATGTCAAAAATGATTTATACTTGTCTAACCCTACATCAAAAATCAAAATAGATATACTTTGCACAAATGACATCTTGACGACTGCTTTCTCTTAAGTAGCTGAAGACCGCAACCTCCACATCCTTTTAGAGAATTCCAGGCTTTCAGTGTCACCCAATGCCAAAAATGAGAGCTATTCGAACAAGCTGAACCCGACGTCAAATATCTCAGCTTAAATTCAAACACACAGACATTTTTTACAAATAGAGCTATCGGCATCCCCACTTGGCAAAAAAAAGGGGAGGAAAAATTCTGCCCTCGCACCTGGTAATCATTACGGAAATGAGAGACAGAAGAGGTTAAAACGCTGTGATGGGGGAAAAAGAAAAGAAATTCACACTTCTGCGCTGGGGCTTGCTAATGTCTCTGACCCCTCCACGCATAAACAGTTTAATTAACATGTATACATAACTTTCACTTTAACTGCTCATGGCATGTCAAATCAAAGTGTCTGTCAAAGCTGTGAAACAGGGAGTTGATACTTTGCAGGTCCTCAGTTCAAATCCAGCTCTGTGTAACTGCTCCAGCTGGCCAGAGAAGCGGGCAATAAGACGCACAGGCAGACAGACAGACAGGCAGGTAGACGGGCAGCCTGCCACTCTGTCAGTTTGATGAGGTAAACACCTCCCAATAAAAGCTTTGACACCCAGCTTTGCTCAACTCGAACTCGACACTACGATGTTTTCAGTGGAAGACAAAATACAAATCCAACCTAGAAGAACTTGATGTACATTTTTATTTAGTCTGACAAGTTTTTTGATTGACCATGTAAACATTCATGAATTTTTATTTTTTATTTTTGAAGTAATACCATGCTGTTCAAGTAAATATTAAGAGCCATAATAATGCACAATGGTAAAAATATAAGTGTAGCCATGGTCTTTCTATAGAAAGACATATAATACATCAAACATAAGGTCAATCTACTTGCATCATTACAGTATGTAGTCTGTGTGTGAGGGTGGGATCGGGGTCAAAGTTTTCTTCCTGTTTCCACCCTGTTGTACATTATTAGGGAAATCGGATCAGTCATACTTTGAGCTATTAGGACTCTCCCTGTTTCTTTCCCCCACACACATCCAGTCAGTTGGGCTGTCATATTGAGCAGGGGACCCCCAAGCCAGCCTGCCTCTACAGTGTGTATGGCAACAGAAGAAAACTGAGAGTGTACACACACATACAAACAGGCACACACTGAGGCCGGCAGGAACACCAGTACTGGTGTGTGATGGCTCAGGAGAGGAGGGAGAGTTATTAGCTTAGCCCTGAACCACCTACTTAATATAGGGGCCGGCGGTGATTGCTAACAGAGCCTGGCAGAGGTGACAGCTTTTGGCCCTGCTTGAGGAAATCCAATTGAAAAGCAGCCAAGAGGAACAACAACCCCGAAACAGATGTTGCTCGCTACCACTGGCGCAACTTGGGTACACACAACCCAGCGGCAACAAACCGCGATGGCAAACCTGACACACAAACATACACACAGCGGACACAGAGTGGAGCACTCACACGTATGCTGTAGAGCCACATGACACTAGAGAAAAACTGCATGTACAGGGGAAGAAAAACCCCTTAAGAACCAGAAATGTCCAGAAACACACAATAAGCTGTGCACGACGCACTGAAGTAATGATCTGCAGAGCTCACCTCTTGCTGCTCTTTCCAGTATTAGCATTACAAATGGCAATTTTATAATTTGACTTTTACCAGATTTTTGTATTATTAATGTTTTAATCCAGTTTGTTTTTTAATTATTAACAAATATAATGAGTTCTAAAGCCCCTTGTAAAGAAAAACTGACCACTGGTGTTGAAAAACCTGAGAACACCACAATAAAATGAATAATTGCATGAAATGTGTTTGGGTTTTCTATTTAACATTCAGAAAACCCTTGTTATGAATGGCACATTTGCAGTCACCATATTGTTGCTTGTGCTTGCTAGGCACAAGCAACAATATGGTGATTGCAATTAGAGCTCATATATACGGCATATATACGGCATATGTACATCCTATCCCAAAAACTCTTCCTGTGTTTTTTAAATGTAAACCAGGCTGTTGTAGGCAGATGAGATAGTTATGGAGGACCTGCTTTTTTATTTAGCAATAAAGTTGTTAAAACATAAACTTAATACGTGAATGGTTCAATATCATATATATATGACGCCTTTGAAATAAAACCACATTAAACTCCACTCCAACACCACTCAGCAACAAACACACTACTATATTGGGCATTTCCCTCCAGTTTAAACATGATTTAAGAATCTAACTATATGAATCCAAGGTCAGTGAGGAGGTTTTTTTCTTTTTTTTTTATGATGGGGCAACAAAACACTACACTGGCTGCTAACCCAGAATTGGATTGGAATTGAGAGGAAAAAAAAAAAAAAAAAAAAAAAGCAAAAAACGAAAAAGAAAAATCAGGGAAGAGTTTGTAGGTCTGTTAAAAACATCTATATTGAGCGGAGGCCAAAACAACACATTTCCCACCAGAGACTCAACCCAACCATCCATCCATCTATCCCTCTTTTCTTTTTTAACATCTCTGGGAGGGCATTTCAGTGAAAACATAACACGCAGGCCCTCAAATCATTACAGCCCCTTGCTCCAATATTAATTGAGTTTGGCAAGGTTGAGCATGCCTCAGTCATAATAACATTCATTTATTTTTTTGTAGTACCGCTACTGCAAAAGAGTATGGCGGACGGAGGGGAGGGAGAGGGAGAGAGAGAGAGAGAGAGAGAGAGAGAGAGAGAGAGAGAGAGGTGGGGAAAAATGGGCTAAAATCAATTCTGACATATCTTTATTGCCAGTCGATGACAAACGACTGCACATTTGCCATTGCTCTGGCATTGTGTCAGTGTATGTCATATCGATTTTACATCAGATGGACAAATGTTATTGATGAAGCGACCAAGTAACAGATGAGCACTCTATTTTACTTGTTTTAACGTTTAAATACACTAGAATGATGGGGGATGAACGGGTGATAGACTCGTGTAGCGAATCTTTCCATTTGCTAATACACATGACTTTTTTTTTTCTTCTACTTCTTCTTCTTCTTTAAAATTAACTCAATTCTGAGGCGTTTACACAAACCGGGCCTGTTGGGATTGGGTAACTACACCCTGAACCTGATCACACTGCACACATGTGGAAATGTAATGTGGGGGGGGGGGAAGAGAGTGAACTGTAAACAAACTAGCTTTTAAACAAGACAATTTAGGGTTGCGTGTCTTAGGCGCCAAGCAAAACACAGCCATGGAAAACTGATACAAACTTTTAACACATGGGTCAAAGCAGAAGTCTTTGAACTGGCGAGTGAAAGCATGCAGTCAGTGCAGAGAGCTGTTTAATTAAAAATACTTAGGTATCCAACGGGCCTTTCTGTGGCGCCCCCTTGTCAAATTGTATGTGATCCCGCTGTCAATCTCACAGTGTGTTTTCTAATTGCATAGTTTTCCACTGACAACGAGGAAAAAATGTTGGCAGTGAATAAGTCCTGAAAAACAGCAGCTGGGGACTGGGTTTGGTTTATAGGAACTATACACATGGACACACACGTGCGTCCACATACATACATGGGCTCTGTTGCACTGTACGGTGCTCAAGTTATTAATAATAACATCTGTACTGTAGATACACATAAATGTTTATACCCTGAGTCTATACACATGCAGTAGATATGTATGCAGTTACAGTACAATCCAACATTTAGATATATGGATATAAATTCATCCACAAACTTATACTGCACACTAACAACTTTGTTCTCACATTAATGAGAGAAATGATCGTGATTATGCCAACAGGGCAGAGAAGGTTAGCCAATGGTGACGATAGTTTGTGAAGCACAAAAAGGTAGTCTAACCCCAGCTGCATTTTCACTTGGATGACACATTATTGATTGCACAATGACATATTACAGTATACTGTGTAAGTCTGTGTGTAAGGGTGGGGTCAAAGTTTTTGTTCCGTTTTCTGTACCACTTGTACATCACTAAGACATTTGGATCACTCATTCTTTGACACACACACATCCAGTCAGTTAGACTGTCATCTTGAGGAGGGGACGGGAGCCCCATGCCAGCCTGCCTCTAAAGGGTCAGGGACAAAAGGTATCAGTGTAACAGTATTTTTTTTCTCCTAGGCAGTGAGGAACTTCACTAGGAAGTCATAATGCACACTATTTCCCCAGTATATGCACCCTAGCACACCCTTACTGTCCCACCTGCAAACACAATCTTCCGAACACATAACCTAGCCAAAGGTATAGTTTCTAGCAATCAATGACGAGTAAGAAATTTACCTATACACTACTTGTACTATGCGAGTGTGCCTAACCTGTGGAAAGAAATATGTGGAACCGTGTTTTTTGCATACAGATTGTACACTTTGCTCAAGGAACAATGGAGTTCATCCTTGGTCTGTTCTTGTTGAGCTGATGTGTGAAGTGTCCAGTTATTCATATGCACACATTCTTAGGCCTGAAAGCAAATTTACAATCACCTGACAGATGCATGTGCACACACAAAGACACACCTTACACATACATACATACATACATACATTGGAACGGAATACCTAAAATTGCACCTCTGACAAGACTGTTGCAGTGCCCTAACAATGACAAATGGGTGCAATATGCAAAGTCTGAACAAGTTGCTTTTGGGGACAAAACAGGAAAAAAGATTGCTCCAGGTACCATTATGGGATGCATTTGCTCTCCTGTTTCCCAGCTGAGGTGAGCCGAGCTGAGGTTAATGGCATGTGTCAAGATCGAGAAGTGTGTAGGAGAGAGAGAGAGAGAGAGAGAGAGAGAGAGAGAGAGAGAGAATCTTTCACTTTTTTAGTGGTGTGAATTGTGTGATGCATTATAGTGCCGTATCTGTGACCTTGTATTTGTTTGTAATGTAAATGACAAGAGATACATTTGGATACACTTTAACAGATACAAAGTCACTCTGAATGTAAGCAGTACTATTATTTTTTAATTAAATGTGTGTATATGTGTCGTATTTTTTATGTAATAGATAACTGCAAGTAGAACGCGCTCATAAAGAAATTGCAAAACAACCCTTACATTTCCTACTATCACGATACAGCAGCAGCTGCACACACCTCTCATGTCACTGTCTGCTTCTGTCTTGCGTCTTTAAAAAGTTGAAATAATACCTTAAAACATATCTTCAAATCTTCTTTGGGCAAAATGTTAAACAAAACAAAGAGACTTCTAGGATTAAAATGAATGATCAGTAGCCTGAAATTACAAAAACGTACAGTTTGTAAGAGGAGCTGAAAAAACTGTGTGCATGTCTAAGTGTAATATTTGGGTCGTATGCGTGTCTGTCTTCATGTACTCGTGTCTGTATAAACCCACTTCTATGTGTCTCTGTATACATGTATTTGAGTGTGTGTACATGAGTGTGCGCATGTGCTACAGCACCTCCGTGGTGGCAGGGTGTATCCATCATGATAAACCGGCAGACGCGGCAACTGTCACATGCAATCACACTTCACTACGGTTCGCAGGACTTCAAAGTGAAAATGAATGGTAGTTCATCGACATGAAGACTTCATATATCTTCGTTTTTTTGCTTTCCCTCTCTTTTATTTTTTGGAGCAGACTTGACTATTTTCTCCCAGCCCCCCTTTTGATGTGATCACTTGTGTTTTTGTCACTGTCTGAAATGCATGGCAGGACACGGAGTTTGGAAAAAAAACAAAAAAGAAATATATTCTTTACATCATTTTCTATTAGGGAATTTAAAATCTGTAAATCTTAGGGGTTTGTTTTTATATTCACATTTACATATGGGAGAGAGAATGTATGAGAGAAGCTATGGAAGTAATGTAACTACCAGAGGGCAAAACGAGCTCAGCAATGAGTCATACTATATATATCCTTATCAAGATCTTTTGATTCATGTTTTGGCCACAAACAACTCCTAACAGAGCGACATGAGCATCCCAGTGCAGTCCTATCAATGATCACCTGTCAAATTTAATATATTTAATATAATTATTATATATTAAAAAATATTTTTCCATGTTTGCTGAAATAAAAAAGAACATCAATATATTCACAACACATTCACATTAAAAAAGCCCTTTGATTAGATGTTTAATACATTTAAAGGCAAGACTATGTTCAATGTCAACAGAGTGTAATATTGGAAATGAATAAAGAAATGAATGCCTTGATAAAAATGCAGCAAATGACTCAAAAACACCTTTTATGATTGAAGATCTGTCTGGCATTAAGCTCTAATTGAACATGGCAAGTGTTAAATGTGATAATCATCAAATTTGTAACCACTAGAAAGTCAAATGAGCCATAATAATGCCAGTGCTGCAGCTGCTGCAGCTCTCTTGCACCACAGTAAGACTTGCCTTTAATCTAGTAATGACTCTGAAATGACACCGTGCTTTAAAAAACGGTGGAGATGAGGCTATAGGTCTCTCTGCCTCCCTCCCTCCCTCCCCTTTTCTCCCTCTCTCTGTCCGGGCCCAGGCCCTGCTCTTGCTCTCAAGCCGTTTGATTGGCACATGCTTTCACTTAATGAGGGATAATTACTAAGGAAAACAAGTGGGAGACCACATCTGCTCAATGTAAAAAGAAGTCCAGGCCTGGTGCAATCTGTCAGAGAGGCTTTCAGGTTCTGTGTGTGTGAATGTTTTACCCACCTTCACCGGCCTCCCATTCCAACTCAAACCCACCAGGACCCTCCCCTCCACCCTGTCCCGACAAGAAGCAGATTAATAGGAATCAGCATGTGCCTGTAAACACTCACCGGGAAGAGTGTATATCTCTGTGCGTTGACGCGCATAGGAAATGACCTAGGGTATCTGTCGGGGGCAAGGCAGGGGCCACAGCAGGAAGGGCAAGAGGCCAGTTGGGACGATCAACATCAACATCCCAATCAGTGTCCTGCTGCCAGAGCTGTTGTTCCCCAGCTCCCATCGCCACTGTTTTGTTTACTTTCACACAATGCTGTAATGGTAGTTAAATACACAGGTAGCCGCCCTGCTCCCCAGACACCTCCACACACTGTCCATAAATCATCTGTGCATGGGATTTACATTGTGCTAAATGCTTTCTTAATGACCTGCCCATGTTTACAGGTAGTTGTCTTGATTATTGTTTAACACTAGTACTGTACAATGTTAAAGGGCCCTTGTCATGTTTCAATGGAGTTACTGTCAAAAATGAATTTTGCTTGACTGGTAAAATTATAATTGATGGCATTTGTGAAATAGACCTTAATTTAAGAAGACGTGTATGCGTGTACATTTCAGAATTTACTATTCTGAATGTTTAAGTTAATTAATGCTCAGCCTCTCAACAAAGGATAATTTACATCTTGCCTCAATCAACCTCCAACACTATCTTTTAATTCTTAATCGCTGTGTAAGTATAAAGACATGAGATGTACAATTTCAATTTGTTTAGTCAATTAAACAATATTATCTCAGCTTTGTTTTAAGCAGGTTGTTTATCATAGCAACTAAATATCAAATCAAAAAGCACAACTGCCCTTGACAATGCCAGTCTTTATAAATTAGTATATGTAGAGAAACACTCCTCTTCTCTTTTTCAGTCAGACATGTATCATTATAGAGATAAATGATCCCAGTGGCCAGCTGACTCAGTACAAATTTGAATTTCCAATTCATTAAATAGTAATATATCTCAAGTATGTTTGGTATAAACCATCTAATACTAATTTTGAACAGAACTTTGAACAGACTTGACAATAGAAAAAGAAACATAAAGCCTGAGTGATGTGGGATTAAGAACAGGAGACCTTTACCAGACCTAAATAGAGATCAATTCAGCTGCTATTATTTGTCTGAGATTGTAAGCATGTTTTTTTTTGTGTTTTTTTTTTAATCAAACTGCACAAGCTCTCTCATTTTAGAAAGCACCTTATAAGTTGAAAATTACCAATTAATTACATCATTTGATAACAAAGCAGCAGAACATAATCGCATTTTCCATATATTGAAATGATTTAAAAAAGAGAAGAGAGACAGCAGCGTTTATTTGCTTTAACATTAATGTAGCAGATAGAAAATGGCTTATATGTAAACTGGAGCTGATATTTGACAGCCTTTTAACCTCCCGGCACCGTCAACCCCTCCACCAATCCATCCAACCACCTCCTTACCACCCACCCACTAGAAGAACAACAGGGTTTTGCTTTCTTGCCCTGTGCTGACCCAGTTCTCACTAATTACCCGCAAAGTATACATCAAAGCGGGACAAATCTACAGCTCTGCTGCGACGTGGCAGGGTAAGGAAAACCAGGGCAATCCCAACCTAGTCACCACCAGCCATCACTGATATGTGTGAGTTTGTGTGTGTGTGTGTGTGTGCACAAGTGAAGTGGTGTCAACCAATACAAAAGGCTAGGCAGTGAACTTATAAATAGAGCGGTCATTGTTTCGACGTGGGTAATTTTGGGTGTCGGAGTTGTTCCTGACGCTGCTGGCTGTCTGGGTTGGATGAGGGGGGCGGGGGTGGCAAGAAGAGAAGGAGTGAGGTCACAAAGTTGGGAGTCAGCTGACGGGATAACACGCCTGTTGACATGCATACGCACAAGCAAACAACTATAAACACAGGCATATTAATAAATGTGCATCAAAGCACCAACGAAGTAGTGAAATGAAAGTACTTTCTCTCTCCCTCTCTCTCTCTCACACACACACACACACACACACAGTGCAGACATACAGGTATGATAGGGCAGGGGCAAAGGGGATGGTTTGCTTTCTTATGACACAGGCTATTACTAAATTGAGCTGGCAGGTAATTCTAAGGCAAATAAATGCCAGCGGGTTTAACACAAGGAGAGGTCTTAGGGGTGTCGGTGTGAGCAATGACAGGAATTCTCTCGCCTCTTTTGACAGGAAGCCTATTATTCTCACCGCTTTATTTTCCCAGGCCAGTTTTTAAAAAACTGATCTCTCCGATAGTAATTTCATTCACACCCCCCCCCCCAACCCAAAAAAATCAGTCCTCCTTCATCTGAATTACCGCTGCTCTTTGCTCTTTTTTGGTTGTCCGTCTCTTCACTCCCAGACAGCAGAAGAGAACATAGGTTGACTTTTTTTTACCAGCTTCTTTCACGGACTCCTTTTCAGTTCATTTCAATAGTACTTATTTTTTTTACAAGGGCTTTTCCACACAACCTTGATGGTAATATCTTGAATTAATCCTCTGTCTATAAGACATCCTCCCTTTAAGCAGATGAACAAACAGCATTCGGAGATTTAGAGGAATAGAGCTCTAATGTGAATACTGTGCAAACTTTAAAAAACAAACAAACGTACAAATACAGCAAAAGATGAAAAGACAAAAAGAAAAAAAAAAGTACAAGTAGAGACAAAACACACTATAAATACACTACTTAAAAAGCGGTGCTACATCCTCATTATAAGTGCCATCTCAGAGAAGCGTGGTGGGAGTCAGTGCTGACCTTGGTATCCCGTTTGAATATTGTTTTAATGCTGCGGCTGGTAATTGAGGATGCAACGCAAACAGTGGACTCCTTTTCAAAGGGAAAGTTATTTTCTCAGGCAATGGGAATGCAAACAATGATATTGTGCATTTATTTGTTTGTTTTCTAACCCCACCTCATAATTATCCAAGACACTAATTAAAATAGGGATTTATAAATAAATCTCGATGATTTTACCTATGACTACATTAACTTAAAAGTTTTCATCACCCTTGCAGTTTTTCTGTAATTCCGTAGGCATAATACTTGAAAATCTTTTCATGGTCTTTAAACATTATTAAACATTATTTTTAATAATCTTATTAAACACGTGTATGTTAATATTTAATGATTTAATGGCTACTATTAATGTGAAATAATATTTGTAATTTGAAAAAGATTAACATAGTTTAAAGACTGTATTTTTTTAAATGTTGATATAAAACTATTCAAAAGTAATTATTACTGTATTCATTATATATACCGTGTAAGCACATAACACATTTATCTAGTATATAAACATATTGTAGCACCCCATGTAGGTATAATTTTGTCTGCCAGGGATTGAAAAGTCACCTTCAAACACATGTAGAGTATGAGTGTATCCGAGAGCATGTCCCTCAAACAGCATATCATCCAGAATCCAGTCCCAGTGCATCCAGTAAACTCCACTCCACTGGGAGAGATGGCCATTTTTAAAATTGTGCTTGATGTAAGATAAGGAGGTCAAGGGAAGACCGTCGCTGCTTTCTCAAACAATCTACAATGAGAAACATTTCCCATTTCCAAAATCTAACCAGTGAGAGGTTTGCCATGTGTGCATGTGTGTATGCTCCTTCACGTGTCCATGTATGTGTATGTATGCCTATACAGTGTGTGAATAGGCGGCAGGGACTTAGTTATAACCAAGGTTGCTGGAAAATACGCTTTTCTCCTTTTCTGATAACTTTACTATAAAACCACTTATTGAACAGTGAACAACAAAACCAGTGTATCAAATCCTCACGGATTTCCACAACCAATATCTATTCCGTATACATCTGTGAACATTTTTAGAATAGGTTTTATACAAAATATATTTTGTTTAATCACATGCTTACTGCCCTAGATTAGTTGTGTTGGCCACCTTTTTGGAACAGCTGCTTCAACTCCTAAAATAATTCATGAAATATACATTTCTCAGTATGGAGTCTAATTGCTGCTTGATTGGCTTTTCCACCCAGCGGTCAGCACAGTCAGCAGCGACACTGTTGGAATTAAATCCATCATTTAAAAAAGAAAATACTAAATATCGGCTAAATGTTAGCTACTGCAGCTCATTAACAAAAGTATTATTATCAATCCTCAAATGGGAGAGCCTCAGTTCCAACATGGTACAGCAGCAAAAAAAAAAAGAAACAGGGAGGGGAAACGGGAAAGGGAAAATTTGTCTTTGAATGGGCTGGTTGTGCAGGTCCAAAGGAGTGGACTGGAGATGACTGACTGGGGAACTAGATCCAAGTTCTGCTGTTTTTATTTCTTCAGCCAAATGAGAAATTAAAACAACTCCTAACCCCTTGGTCTGTGGGGGGTTGTGAGTAATGGTGACAAGTGGTTACACATACTATACATACACACATGCATGCCTTGACAATACTAAGGGCTATTGCATAAAAAGACGCTCAAGCTGCTCTCCAGAAAATTGGTGCAGGATCATACACGGACACAGACACACATACTCCACCGTTACCTCTTGGTGGCTTTTGGCTGACGCTCAGCAAAGCCAGCCAAAACTATTTTCATCCACTGGTTTCGTCTCTGCTTTTGCTCTCCCGATTTTTTTGACGTTTCTTCTTACCTGGCCAATTTAACAGTGAATGCTCTCTAATTCTGCACTGGACAATATGGGGTTAGAGTTAAAATAAAGGTTGAATAATATTTTGGGCACATATTTTTGATTCCCCAGCTTTTTAGGATGCATGAATCACACTGCTAGACAACAGCAAAAGTACATCACACCTGATTAATAAGTGACAGTGTTAAGACAAAACAGAGACCCCAATATGGATCCACTTACACGTGATTTATTTAGTTTTCCAGTTCAACAACAAGTATGGAGATGGTTTTACTCCGGCTTTTACGAGAGCCTCAAAACTGCAGGTTGCCTCAAGGTAATATTAAGGGCGCACTTTCTCCCACTTATAGTATATAGGAAAGTTTTCACTCCTGCCTACCGCCTGTTAAAGCCTAAATATCTAAATAAGGGTTCCCGTAAAAATCATCAGGCCTCATTCACAGATGTTTTGTTGGTTTTACTCTGTCTGCAAAAAACAAGTAGCAGGAAAAATAAACAAAACCCTACATCTGATTTGTATGCCATTTACAGATCACTGACTTGTTCTTATACATGGAAATCTTTTGGAACCAAGATTAACTTTAAAAACAGAGGTATGTCATTAGCATAAGTAAACACTAACAAAACTTATTCAAATGTAGCAGTGTGTAATGCATGTGTGCAGATCTGTTTTTCTATGATAAGACAGGTCTCAGCGTGGTCCAATATCTAGTGTAAGGGTGTAATTTCTATTACACTGTCGAAACATAAACAAAACTATATGGCAACATGTTGAAAATGCTAGCTCTATTGGATTGTATTTTTTAAATTTACATGTGATCCTGACCATCTGTAAGTTTTGTTTTCAAAAATCAGAAAATACTGAAGCACAATTAAAATTGTCTGTGCATATGAACTTTTTTTTTATGTTGAGGCCGGCCGGCTATGAGGTCTGGAAATGCATACACACCATTGGTGGAAAGATTTCACCTTAATGGGGCAAGTGAGAATGGTTATGAGTCATAAAAGGCTGATACTGATTAGCTAATCAAATTCATGCCAGAACTGACAGACGTTTCTCCACATTTCCATTTAGTATAAAGCATCCGAAGTGGAACAATAATTCAGAGTTCAGAGTTCCTGCAGTTTACGTTGGTCAGGAGCTCTTCAATGATCCATAAAAATCACCAAAAAAAAGTCTCACAGCAAAACTGAAGTGGCACATATTTTGAGCAGAAGAAACAATAACAATATCTCAATATATTCAATATACAAATATAGAATAAGAAATGATCCCCTAACAACAAGTAAAAAAGACAGTCAATTTAATTCAATGAGGAACTAATGTAAAAAGATATTTTTTTAATCAGATTTTACAAACAGTATTTTTCAGCTGTGGTTAGTGACATACCTGGCTGATAAAAGGCTGATAAACTCCCAATACTACAGTCTGAGCATATACCTTTCTAGTAGCGATAATGCCATGCTTTGTGCTCTAAGCTTAACTGGGAATAGAACCATCGACCTCAGTAGGAGTACAAATACAATTTTGTAGTAAGTGAGCTACAGGACAGATAAAAAAAAACAATCACTTCAGATGCTGTAAAAGCATTGCTTACTCACACAACAAATCTCCCATACGGCAAAAATCAATAAGGAGAGCAACACTCTATTGATCATATCTATATCTTGGATACACTCTGATGTCATGCTCCACTAGCCAAGTGTGAGAGTGTGTGAGTGTGTGTGTGTGTTTAATGGAAGCAAGGTGGTGCCGCATAGGTTTTAATGGAAACACCATTCATTTTGAATTAAAACAATTCCAACTCAGATAAAAGGTTACTTTCACTGTCAATTATTGGACGTCTAATAAAGCTTTGGGTGGTCTAATGTGAATCAGTGCCTTATTTGAGACCCCACATTCGACTTGTGACTACTGATAGCCTCATGATAATGACAAGCAAACACTAATGGAATATGTAACAAGCAGTTACACAGATAGAGTTTGAAATAATTACACTTATTAACAAAATGTGCTTGTGAATCTGAAAAGGTCCTGAAAGAGAGCTTTTCATGTGCTCATTAAAATTACAATTTGAAGAAATTATTAAATACTGAACTAATACACAATTTCTGCATTAGTCATAAACATATACAATATGTCATATTTAACTTTGAGTGAACTGGTACATTTCACTTTTAAAGCTTTACTGAATGCCTGTGAAATGTTGCTATCACTCACCAGTCTGTTCATTTCAATAAGAAAGGTGAAAACATTGTTGTCATCAGTTTCTGTGACATAAAAGACCATAATGCGATATGAATGAAATGGCTCAGATAAATTCTCTCATTGATTTCTCTATATTTCCACAGTGTAATGGTAAGGCACAGGGTTGCCCTCCACAGGCAGCAAGCCGACATAACAGAAATAACAGTACGCCTCCTTGACAAATACCTTGCCTGCAAAGTTACCAAAACAAACCACAGGGAGTCACTTGTACTCTCAGCAACTTGCGGTAGACAATCGTTACCCTAACATTTTCTTTCCGACTCCCTAACTTCCTTCACCTCTCTACTTTGTTTTCTCCCTCTCCCCTTTTCTCTTGCCCCCCCACCACCTCCCTCTGCAGCTCAAAGTTATTGATAGTTTAAAGTTATGGGCTAATAATAAGATGGACACTGCATGGCCAGGAGCCTATTATTCCCAGGTAATGGATAGTGCAGAGGTTTTGAATGACATTGCCCAGAGATTGGATGACGAAGGGTGGAGCGATTTATGGGCTACCCAAAGAGCCCCTCGTCCCCCTTCTCTCTCTCCCTCTGTCTTGTTCTCACACACACACCCATGCGCACACACACACAGACACTATTTATCTCTAGCTTGATAAGGAAGCAGATGAGGCATGCCTGTATTTATGGTGAAGATGTTCATAAAAACTACTGGCTCAGACTAGGAAGTTGGAATCGACTTAGGGGATCAGAATATCCACTCAAAACTCTGTATGCACCCCGTTAATGCCGTCCAATGCAAACTACATAAAATACAATTTTGTGTTTTACATGTTCTTGGTTGAAATGAAGCAAGGCATGACATTGTTATAGGTTGATTTTTCGACCATTGGGCTTTGGAAGCATCATAAAACCTTTTAATGTTTGTACAATGATCAAAACTGAGTTTGGTAAAAATCCTGAACATCAAAATAATAACATGTCGCGTACGCTGCAAGAACTAGAGATGCAAATAAGGTGCTTTAAAAGGACCAGTAGAGTAATTAAGGAAAAAGTAAATATGCTCCTTTGTTTCGTTGCTTTTTCAAAGCCAAACATTAAACTTAAATAAATCCTACACATCGGTGATGAAGTGGTAATGAAGTGTAATACATAGAGATATCCTGGATGCTACTTTCACTCAAACTGAGAATCATTTGCCATCGTTTATTAAAACAAGTAAAAAATGAGTGCAGCAGACATGCATTTATGCTCAAAATGGCCTGCTCAGGTGTCTATTGAGAAAAATAACAGGAACAGTAGAGACACTTCAGACGGTGTTGTCAGGATGCTGGGGAAAGCGGGGGAGCAGGGAGGGCATGAGGGAGTGCAATGAAAAAGGCTTGTCAACATTATCTGTTTTATTGATTTAACAGTAAAGCCTTGCCGCTTAAGCTTTATGTTGCTTTGGCTGGCTCCATTGAAAATACAACGGCCGCAAATAAAAAACGATTTCCTAAAAAACTTGAGCATTTTTATTTATTTTTTAAAATGTTTATCTCCTGCCTACGAGCTCAGGTTTTGCATACATTATTGTTGTTACGGTTTCATACATTTCGTCATCTTTATGTGCTCGCTCTCCCAAAGGCATCAGTGGCATTGAGGAGGGTGAGACTGTCGTCTACAGGACCACAGTGGTCTATTGTAATGAAGGCCCTAATCAAGATACTGGATCAATAATAAGGATGAGGACAAAATGGACCATGTTCAAAAGTATATAGCCATGCTAACAGTCCTGTGTGGCTGTATTATTATAATACTAGCACATATCCACTTTGTTCAGCAAAAGCTGAAAAGGAGTCACAGTATTTAATTAAGTGAACAGAAACACAGCCGCAGCAATAAGTACTTTACCTTAAGATGTACGGAGGATTTTAAGCGCTACCACTTTAAGTGTCACTACACCCCATGCAGACCAGAGAGCAGCGGGGTCAGCAGTGTGTCATTGGAGCAGCTTGGAGCCTGGTAGGGTTCCTGTTGTGTCCTGACCTGTTGAGGCCTATCAAAGACACACTATGTAGCTCTATTATGCTAGAGCAGCTGGTTATTACCAGGGGCCTCTTACAGCTACCCAGCAACCCTGTTAACACACATCAACAGACACTTATACAAAACACATGATGACAAAATAATCTGATTTACTTTATTTATTGGCATTGCTTTGCCCTGTGTGGCATGCAAGACCCGGAATAATGTTTGAGGATCCGGTCTTTAAAAAGAGGAAGCAATTGCAATTGTCATCACTAGATTTGTTTTATTTTATTTTTTTTGGGTTGTTGTTATTTGTTTGTTTGGTTTTTTTTACACATGCTTCTATTAAATTAAATAAGACTCATAGGCAGATATAGACAACTGAACAAACAGACAACCAGATGTATGACAGAGAATAGAAATCCACATGGTGTGTTAACATGTGAAGCCATATAATAAGAGCCCAGAAAAAGCTTCTGTATTAATTA
This sequence comes from Larimichthys crocea, assembly GCF_000972845.2. Lineage (NCBI taxonomy): Eukaryota > Metazoa > Chordata > Actinopteri > Sciaenidae > Larimichthys > Larimichthys crocea. The sequence goes on from NC_040027.1 coordinate 24,451,897, forward strand.
CTGTGGACATGAAAAACATAATTAGATATGAGGGGGAAACAGTAACTATTTATGGCAACGAAGAGCCTTGCTTAATGATCAGACTGCAGCTAAAACCTCTATTGATTTTCTTGTTAAATATACAGCTCAATTAAAGATACAGTTGATTAAAAGATGGCTACAAATCACAGCAGCGGATCTGAACATGGGTAATGTTGTACCGCCTGCTGCAGTCGGAGAATTACATGATTCACTCTCATCACTGCAGTGCAGTGGGAAATGAGGCTACAGAGGTATTACTCTTTTTCCATGTGAAAACCAATGTTTCTCAAAGTTGTGGCCATTTTCAAATAGAGCTGTGATGCCCACAGGTATACTACTGACAAAACAACCCACTGAATTTCAGTGCTAAAAGCATAAACTCAACGCTGATGAACCACAAACAACAATAATGCTGACCTCTGAATCCATAAAGCAAAAATAATCAAACAAACAATACAAATCGACTTTCCTTGTTAAAATGAAGCACCTGCTTAACACAAGCCAGACCAAGGCTCTCTTTTCTCCTTTCTGCCTCAGCCTTGTCACTGACAAATAAAAACCTTGACAGTCTGTGTACCCTAACCACGAGAGAAGGGCAGAATTACAATGTATAATAGAAAACCTTTCAGTTTCTCATTGAAGACAAAAAAAAGCAGTTTAAAGACTGCTGAAGTTTTTTCAGGTTTAAGTTTAAGCTTCAGCTATAGAATTATTTTGTCTTACAACAGATGCATGGCTGTTTTCAAGAATGTACATTTGTCCACCCAGGCTTTTATTTTTTTTATTTTCTACTGATTCCTGCATATCCCCATGGTCAAGTCTTTAAATTGCAATCTTTCACATGACAAGCTTAAAAAATGATTTTGCCTTCATGACCATTATGCTTATTTTTTCCAAAAGGGACCTTCTCCATTTCAGTGATGAAAAATGTAATTCTACTCTTCTGCTTCTTTATGTGATTATTGCTTAAGTTTCAATATTTATACTTATTATAATTATGTGTGTGTATTTCAGTACCTGCAGAGAGTTGAGGAGAATGAAGATGTAGGCCATGACAATGGAGAAAGGAACCAAGATGCCACACAGCCATGTCAATCCAAGGATGGGCAGCAACACCAACACTGCTTTCACTGCAGCCCTGTGCTCAAACACGCGCACAAACAGAAACAATGACATAGCACAAAAATATAAACATTTACATGCATACTGGCAAACATACACACACACACATAAAATTATAATCAAGCACCCAGCATAAGTGATGAACTGAACTGGTTGACTGGCTGACTAGCTGAACTTACACCACACCGGATACATTTAATTTCAGTATTCATTAAAAATACTCCTTTCCTGCCTGATCGTCCTAAATTCTGGGTTTTTTAAACTTCTCAGTTCTTTTTGGACAAAACTGAGCGGCTTTGGCAGACTGGTTGTTCCATATACAACACTGTGCGGCTGGGAAAGCTCATGGGGTGACAACTTCCCACCTTAAATCCGCCTTAATTCTGTTTAGAGTGGAATTATCTTCCCGCTCAGGTGACTGCCAAACCACACCAGCTGTGTGCGTGTATGTGTGTGTGTGTGTGCATGTGTGGCATGGCGGGCGGCGAGCCCTAGTTTACTCAGCGGAGGAATGTGTTTGAGTTTCCGCGATGGCTGCCACCCAGGGGTGCCAAATGGTTCAAGGCCTGCTTTGAAAACCTTCATAAAGCACCTACTGTGAGCCCCGGTGGGCTGAGGTAGTGAAAACACACATACACTTTAACGTGATTTTCACTGATAGGATCATACATGAGCCTGCTGGGGGAATCTACTGGATCGCATGAATTGCAATCAACGCCACTGCCAAAAAGGAAGTGAAAGACAGGGATAGGGCTTAACAAGATATTGTTGCTACATGGACATCGCAATGCAATGTAATAAGGCAAGTTTGGTAACGGTACACTATATTAAAACTACTAATGTTAAGCTTTTTAAGAGTAATCTTACAGAGGGTCTAGTCTAACTGATAAATGCCAGCAGTTATCTATGCCTGCACTTCAAATGACCAATCACAATCCTTCTCAATCATTTAATGGATAGACATAAAACAAAAACATGCAATTACATGCAAATACATGTATATGTACGGCGTTTGCATTACAATATCTTTCTATATTTTAAATTTCATTTCATTTTATATTGTATAAATCCAAAATATTGCATTTTGATTTTCCATTCAGTCCAAAGCTGAAACAAATTTTAGATGGTAAAAATAATATCAAAAATTTAGATGTTTTTGGATCTCACCATTCCAAGGTATAAGAAATTCTTCTATCCAAATATTTTAGAAATCATTTTGGAACATCAATATGTGAATTTTGGTTTCATCAATATGATTTTCTTGAAGGACAGTACTGCAAAGTCCTGCTATATTTGGACTGCAGCTGCTGAGAGATGATATTTTTACACTAATATTAAACATCTTCAACCCATTCTGAGTTTCCCCTTAAAATGCACTCACTTCCCCATAATAATATTAACTGTACAACTGCTTCCGTCCCTGCTTCTATTACTGACAGTAATATTTCCAATTTTCAATTTCCAATCAAACTATAAGATAGTTTGATTATTATAATTAGAAAAAAAACAAGGAAAGTACAATGCTTAGACCCTCCGATAAATAAACTGTTTTCATGAATACTATGATATGTATAGAGTGTTTCAGAAATAACACTGTGTCAATATGTTGGGACTAAACAGCATGACAGGTCAATACATGCCTTTTAAATTTAAATAAGCCTATACTGACTAAACACAATCAGGAAATTCATATCTGAATTATTCGCCAGCACTGTAAGATACTAGAGCAATAACAAGTGGTTGAAGCTTGGAGCTTTGAAAAGTACTAATGCAATCCATTCAAATTGTATTCCTATCTTGTTTGATAAATGAGGCTCTGTTATTTAAAATGACAAATCCAATATAAAATCGTCCGGCTGCTTTATATTTGACGCCTAGTGACTACAGCTTGTCTGCTCCAAGGCCAGCGGCCCAGCCGAATAATCTGAAAAAGGAGGACAAATGGCGCCTCCTTGTGGATTCTACCTCATTTGCTCATAGGCTTGTTCAGCAGGACTGGTGCCCATGGCCAACATGATGGACCTCCTCTTGGCTGTGGAGATGGTGATAACAACCACCCTGGTCAGTACCATTATATTCACCTGTAAAAAATGGGGGATACAGAAATGAGGAGGAAAAGAGAGAGTAGCACAGAAGAGGAGAAAGAAAGAAAATGTTGACATATTTATGGACAAGAGACTGTGGGAAATGAAAGGAAAGAATAAAGATGCAGAGACACTTTAACTACTACTGTTTAAAAAATACAATACAACATCACTGAATGTGTCTTGCATTAACAATTTCAGCTTGAACAGACTGCAGGATATGGGATAAAGAATTCAATTTTCTGACCATTATGATGAAGATGACAGGTCCAGCGAAGCCCCAGATAATGCCATTCTGGACACTGAGCCAACAGTAGCCGTCGGCTGAGTATTTGCCTGAGGCTGATGCCAGCGTGATGGTGACTATCAGCACTGGCAGACCTGGTGGGAGATGGAGAAAAAAAGGGGAAAAAAGGAGGAGGAGAATACAGGAGAGAGAAAAAGGTAGCAAAGCATAGATAACAGAAAGAGGAAGAGATAGTAGCAACATTAAGAAATCATTGTGATAAACATGGTCACAAATATCAGACAAAAATGTATTTCAGTTTCAGAAAAATATTATTTTACGCTTCAAACAGCTATGGTGTATAAAATAAATGTACATATTTTAATAATAAAATAATTCAAATGTAATTTTAAAAAAACAAATGGTGAATCAGGATCTCTGGTTTACAGCCACAATTTTATCATATCCCTTACACTACAATATCCTTTACAACAAAATCCTGTGAGAAGAAACTTATTGGCTATTGTTAAGCTGTTGTACCCCAGCCGATGAGATAGTAATACTTCATGTGTCGTTCCTCGCTTAAGTTGACTGCGACCACCTTGCTCCAGAGTAGCAGACCCTCCACCAGCATCCAGCTAAATGCTGCCATGAAGAAGAGATGGAGCAGTGCTGCCACAAGTGTACACGCCACCTGCAAACACGAGTATGCAGGCAGAGAAATTACAGAAACAGGTCTATTGTACTTTGTGCTGGATTAACTGATGTTCACATCATTTCTAAGGGTCTGTTTTTTTTTGTGGGAAAGTATCTGCCAAATCATTAAACAAAAATCTAGTCACCTACACAGGGACGGTTGTGGGGAGCAAAATGAAGTTCAGCAGACTGACATTATCTTGTATCTACACGTATATGTCTTGTATATTTTTTCATTCAACTATATTTTCAAAGTTGCAAACAATGGACTGAACTGGTTGACTGGCTGACTAGCATGAATCAACTTTACAGATGTCACAAATTTGTCAAACCTGTCCGAAATTACAATACTTTTTACCACTTCTACAATTTTTCTACTTGAAGAATTTACAGCCGCGTGGATATGAAACATTAGCCAACCAGAGGGTGGCTTGTTTTCTGAAACAAAAGCAAAATGTCAGAGGTTAAATAACTATATGTTGTCTTGATGGATTGTTTAAGGGCAGCTCATGATCGTAGGTGATGGATGAGGTGCCAGCGGTCACAAATATCTCATTTACACTTGTTACAATCCCAAATGCACAAATATCTGTCTGCTTTTAGGAACGTGTACTCAATGTTAAGGAAATTCCCATAACCAAATCTTTAAACTAAGAATCGTGTTGGAAATATACCGTAGTGTTTATTCTAATCTGAAGACATTAGCAAAGTTATAATAAAAACAAGAAATTGTCAGATAGAGATCATTGTCAAGAATAGTTGGATAAAGATCACAATGTAAAAATGAAATTCCCAAATGATGGTACAAGTGTAGAAAAAATATTATTAAATTAAACAAATAAAGTTGGTCTAATGGTAAAACAGATCATACTATACAGATCAAATCCCTGCTAAGTACCAAATATATCAAGCAACAACAATATCTATCCTCTTAAAGCATCCTTGGGGAAAAACTGAAGCCGTCCACACTAATACATTATAAATAGGTCTGGATTGGCCCAAACCATGTGTTAAAACCTTGTTAAAAACTGAAAAATGGTCAGCCAGCCTATATATACACATATGAAACCATTTGATGAATTTCCAACAAACAGCCACCTGCCCCCAGGGATAAAGCCCACCCTGACATGACCTGGGGTCAAAGCACCAGGGGTCAAACCAACTACTGAGAGACTGAACCATGTGTTCAAGCTGATGGATACGACAATAGGGGCCATTTATGTAACACATCCAACACTAGAAACCCCAAATATGGATTTGGATTTCAAGTCTCATTAAGGTAGCTATTAAAAACACAGTGCATTGGGTTAACATTTAAAATAGACAACAGGTTAGCAGCCATTTAAAATTGTACTATCTAAGAAAACAGATTATAATATATAATATATTTAAAACATTTTTTGAAACTTGAGTTTATTTTGTTATGAAAGTCTAACAAAACAAAAACTGGCTCCCTGGTAACTGAACAAACTAAGCATCATTTGTTGAGTTGCTCCAATTTTCATCTTCCAACTAACGATCTTTTCAGGTTTGACAAAATCCAACATAATAACAACAATAAATCCTACAGGTATGTATTGTTGAAATAAATCTGATGTTTTGGTAGTCTGTCTATGTACCTTGTTGTGGATGGCTGAGCCACTACAGAGCAGAATCACCTGGGCACAGATCAGAGCGATGAACAGGTTCTTATGGATGGATGTCCTGTCAGATTTGGGGATACTATGGACAGAGACAGAGATCACTTGAAACTCTTTTGGACAGATCTTCTCTTGCAATATTGTTACAGTCGGGTGACAGTATTACAAAACAGTGATGACAAAAATGTTTGCAAATAAATGGTATGGCCCCGTATATGATTTTGGTAACTTAATAAGTCTATGCAAGTGGCCAATTCAGGCTGAAATGAAGAAAATGAAACAGATAGACAAATGAAAAAGGAAAGGACATAATTGTAAAAAAAAAAAAAACCTAATCATTTACACAGTAGCCATTTACAGTAGGCCACAACTTATGTACGAATAGTCTAACCGTACACCAACTCTGGTGACAAACACATATATTGTATATTAAACAGACAGCTGAATCTGGTTTAGAGACATAAATGATCCGAAGAGCCTCTAATGACCTCCTGATGGGTTCAGCCTATTTAGACTAATCATACCTGCATCACTGCCTGTGATCACCATAATCTCAGGGTGTGATTATGCATGCATCTACGGACTGTGTAGCTCTACTTCTACCTCTATTGTGTGTGTGTGTGAGCATGTATTTAAGTACACAAATGCATGTACATCATACACCAGCATGTGTGTGTGAAATACATGGCTGCACTCTCTGATTTCAGGACAGTCATAAATTGTCAGGGCTGCTCCTCTACAGCTGATTGTGATCCCTCAGTGACTCTTATGTTAATTAATGGCTGCAAAATGCCGCCATAAACCTTCAGAGTGGACTCAGACGTAGACCACAGTAATTACTGGATTAGCTTTAGTCAATACTCATAGCAGCCTTAGGACAGAGCACAAGCAATATAGGGCCAATAAGTTATCTCTCTCTTTTTAGTGTATGGGAGAGGGTGTCACCTCAAATCCATGTGTGCACAATTGCCTTCAGTATACCCATGTTTAAAAATACTAATAAATAAGTTTCATAGTAGGTTTACCTGTTCATATGCGAAAAATGTATTAATATTAGGACTGGGAGCAAGAACTAATTTCAAATGATTTAAAATAAAATAAAAAATATGTATGCATGTAGACTGGTGGATCAACTCAGATTTAATTTTCCAAATAAATAAACAAATCAGAAAGTCCTATATTGATGACACTGAGCTCTTACTATGGTGATGAACTGATCAGAATTCATATATGTAATATCACTTTAATTGGTTTGAAGAGCTTATTTCCTACCCATAAAGAATAGAAAAGAACAATTCTCATGTTTATGGCACAGAAATAGTCAGATTTAAATACAGAATATCAGCCCAATTTATAAGTATCTTCAGAAACATTACTATGCAAACATTTTAATCGTTTTAATTAACTCTCATGTTACTGTAAATATACACTTTAACAGGTTGAAGCTGAGTTGTGTGCATTGATTAAACTAGACAGACACCAGCCAGCTACTGTACATTGGCATCGTAGGTAAGTGGGACATGAAAATCAGATACTCACTCCAGCACAGTGAATAGCATTAAGGTCACCACCAGTGCACACAGAGACGCGCCAGAACCGATGAACGTCAGCTTGGTCAAAATAAGCTCTTCTTCAGGACTCCACTGGGACAGAGGGGAAAGGTAATTGTGTGAGGCAGAGAGAAAAAAAGAGGAAGAGAGGAGAATGTTGTCAAAATAGTACAGGTCTGAACCATATGAATCCATCTCAAAGACACTTATTATACCTGAATTTGTGAACAACTAAACGCTAAAAATGTACAGCTTAAAGTCATCACAGTGCTGCTGAAGACATGTTGGTTAATATATTGTACTAAAAATCCAATCCACAATTTTGGCGGTCAAAGATCACGACCTGGATTTTGATTTCACATGAGCAACATTTGGACAAGATGTAAACGTTCACACTCAAGAATGAAAAAAAAAAAAAACATCACATGACTAATATTCACCACCCAAAACCATAACCACAGTTTATATTTGAGATCTGCTTTACATTTTACATCTTCATCCAGCCTAATTCATTATGTGTGATTTTCCTCAATGCATCACAACACATCTCACATCACACTCATTACCTTTGGCTCCAGATAATTCATCAGCACTGCAAAGTTGGTGGTGTGATTACACAGGCACGAAGTGACACCAGTGCCGGCAAAGGTTACCCTGCAACCATCACTGGACCAGCCACTGGTATGATTATGCCTATACATAAGTACAGGTACACAAATACACTCGCATCAATTAGTTTGAGGGGGAAGAGATATTAAACATGAATATGAGGGTTTCATAATATCTAAGGTTATCTGAAACCTGCCATGTATATATGCACCATATATGACCACCTCTTCATCATTTATCCAAAAACCAAAATTTCTATCACAATCATACTTTATCAGGACTGTTTGTGACTGTGCTGTTGGTCAAACTTACATCAAGCTGAAATTCCAAAAGGCACAAACCGGACTAACACGCCGTGAATACTCCACCTAGAAACAGAAACACATGTTTGCACTTGTTTTTCTTCTCTGACTATTTGTCTCTTAACATATTACCTTGGACTCTATGCATTTAACTATCACTTAACACCTGTATCCAAAATAATGGTTGATTATGATTGCCTGCCATCAGCATGAATTCCTGTTTCAAGCAAAAACTGAACATTTTGAGAATTTTCAAAGAACAAGATCGTACTCTGAAAAGTATCCATCTTAACAAGTTTTAACATTAAACAACACAGACCCAATTCAGTATCCTTAAACCAAGTCTGGCTGCTCCACACTAGAATGGATTTAGTCCAACCTTGTCTAATCAGTCATGATCTCCAAATATATATATTGATATAATTGATACCATGGGCTTACTTATCACCCTCACCCCACCCCCCACCCTGTACATGGACTATACCACATGTGAAGAGGAAAGGGTGTACTCGACAGCCACAGGGATGGTTTGGCCCTTGGAGGTGTCACGGATGGTAGCTGATATGACAGCAGAAGACAGGTGACCTGGGGAAATTCTGGAAAGGCAAGCAGTGGTTTAAACTTTTGTGTATTATTATAAAAACAAGAGAATGTAAAAGCATTGCAGTTTCATGTCACATTCCTGACTAGTTCAAAATCTAAATTTAGTGCCAAATTGGACTAGAAAGACTCATTTTCACTTAGGTTTGAGCATATATGGGACATTTTTATGGGAAATCACTTTTAGTACCTGAAGTCATTGTGGTTACTGCTGATTAGATGCTTGTGACGACTGATGAACTATTATTTAAGTCTATATCAGGTCTTAGCGTGTCTGTTTCTGTGAGTTGAATCAAAATGGTCAGCAACATCAAAAGCAGAATATAGGAGAAAACAACAGCCAACCTTTTTACTTTCTCTTGGTGAGGCTCGTGTGCTCCAGACACAATCTCACTTAGATGGCTGTAGTGGGTATGAATAAACATCAATTCTTTATATCCTGGTTAGAGAGGGAGGGGAGGAAAAGAGCCTTCTGTAGTTATACAAACATTTCCTGAACATCATTTTAGTTTCAAACAACATTTCACACATTTAAGATAGCTGCCTAATGCAAACACAAATGTTTGCTGCCTTATGCAAATGTTCACCAATTATTTGACATTTTAATTATATTTTGTAGTCCCAGCTACAGTTCCATATTCTGGAAGCATTTGGACAAACTCTCATAGCAAAAACTCTACAGCAAATAATGTGTCTACTTCAGCATGAGTAGTCAGTTCAGTTCATATTTTTATCATCATTTATATATTTGATCCTTCAGTCATAAGACAGAGCAAATATGGCAAATAGAATTGTGTGTGGGCACATAGTTTATCCTTCTCATTCTTCATTTGGATTGGCCTCTATGACAAGTGCATTTATATGTGTGTGTGCGTGTTTCTCACCCAATGCGTGTATCCTTTGGAGCTCAGTGTCAGGGATAAGCAATTCATCCTGACCATTGCTGCTGGTGGTGTGAGAACCGACCACAGATGGCTTGAAGGTGTGGCGACAGCTCTCTTCAGACAGCTTCTGCCACTTCAAGTACACATCTGGCAGCAAAGACAGCAGAGGACAGATTAACAATAATAGTAAGCATGAGGAGAAATGCATGAATCTTTTTTATTTATTTATCTGTGTTACAAAAAATAAATAGTTACCAGTGGTTTGGGCCATTCACATTATATGTACATGGTAAACTTATTAGTGTATTAAAATGAACCCTTGACCTTTGAACATATAACCACTGCATAAATAACAAGTTGAAGGACTGGACTATAACTAGAAAAGTCAGAATAGCCCAAATATAAAGAAGAAAGTTGCAATACATTGCAATGAATTGCAATCCCCACATCACAAGAATGGTGGACTTTTTTCTTTAAGTGAAATGTAGCAGACAGATTTGCGAATACAATGTTCTGCTTTGAAATCCTCTTTTTCATATGTCTACAATTTTTCCATCACGTATGATTACCACTGAAACGGTGCCTCCTGTATTTTCAACTAATAACTGACAGCTAATCAATATTTTCTTTGAAAATGTTTTTCTTACCTATGTTCTTGGTTAAAAGAGTGAAGCCTCTTCCCTCGGCAGCTAGCATGTCAGCAAGAGTTTCAGTGAGATTGTCGATGCTCTTGACAATAGTAAACGGCCCCACGCTGACCTGTACAGGAAGTATAAACCCAACAACAAAAAGTCAGACTGAGAATGGTGGAAGAGAAAGGACAACTTTTGCTGGGTTAAGAAAGTTGAGAAAGTTATTTTACCTTATCCCTTAACATGGGATTATTTTGGGGGGTGAATAAAAAAACACTCTGCAAATCAATTAAACCTTAGAGAATTTTTGGCAGAGAAACAGACAAACACAGGTCTTCCCCTCACCCCATCCTCTGTCATGCCCTTCCACTGTGTAGCCATCTGGGGCTCCAGCATCAAACTCGCCATCTTTACGTAGTTGGTAGCAATGGAGACCATGACTTCTGCAGCATCAACTCCAGTGGAGTGAGTGCTAGCCAATGCAGTCAGGTCCATCTCAATCATCTGGGTGAGGTAAAGGACATCACTGGAAGAAAGGAGGTTCGGGCCACCGGCCTCTAACATATTCAGAACAGCCTGGGTCAGCTGCTGCAGCAAGGTCAGATCTCTGTCCAAGGAGGGGTTAACGCTTAGCTCCTCCATCACCTGAAAAAAAGACGATAGATAGATCATTTGAACTTCATTACTAAGGAAAGGTGGTCGCAGTGCAATGCTGGTAATTCGTTAATTCTCTTTCGATATGGCTCAGGATCAAAGTACAAGAGATTCTCTAGAATTTTGAGCTAGTAAATCAGAATCATTCTGCATTGATAAGTTAATCAAAGTTATTATTCTCCTAAAACTGTAATAAGATTATGTTGGGACATTCTAATTCTGATTTATTGTCTGAAAGGCATAAATTCTACCTTAAACATGGCCAACGTTTTGTCCACCACCAAGCCTTAATTGCTTAAGTGCTGTTTCTTTGTCTTTTTACCACAATAATGTGCATCATCTTCTCTGAATTCTCAGGTGTTGAGCTGCCTCTGCACTAACATCACAAAGATGAGTTCTTGTTTGTTCATGTATCACATTGAGCCACTAAAGTGATGATGTGCACAGCTAAACTGTCCAACTCACAGGTTTTGTCAGAGGATCTTGACTCAGTCTACTGAAGAATGGTGTCTTTGGTAAAGCAATAACATCTGGTACTTCTGCAGACAAAAAGAGACAAATAAAACACAATATGATATAATCCATTACAATATAACACCTCACAGTATAGTCATAGAAATCACCATAGGTTCAACACTCTCTGAAATGTTTACAATGTGAACAACAATTACAAAATGTCAATAATCTAATTTATGCAGTGGTAACATATTACCATGTTTTTAACAGGACTATTGTATTTCAATACATGCCGATGTACAGGTCTCTATTTTCATGGTCTCTCAGGGTTAGATGTAGCAGATCAAATCACCCTACATCAAGAATAAATGATATTAAAAATAACTGACATACTATCATCATTATTACTGGTACCTTTCTTAAACTGGCAGACAGCCCCTCTGAGTGAGTCACACTTGGTGAAGCTCCAGGTCTCTTTAGTAGGTTGAAAGATGCCACAATTCTTATCTAACCAAAAGCTGAGGAATTCATAGGAGAGTGTTTGGTTCCCCACAGAACTGTCCAGGAAGGAATCCGATAAAGAATCTTCTGAGTTTCCTAGTGAAGGAAATGATGAAGGTTATTCATAACGTCAAATTCTTTAAAAATAAAAGAGACACATCGAGACTGAATGTCATGTCCAGATGTAGCAGATAATAATTCCTTTCGAGAGCGTATCTGTGTGTACCTTTACAAAAGTCCTTAACTGAGAACGCTGTGCATCGTAATCACGGCAGACATCACTTCCTCAGTGTTATCTTGCTGACATGAACACTTTATACCTCTTGCTGCTACTGCAGACATTTTACATTAGAATTGAAACAAAAACTACCATTATAATATTTACTCTATTGAAATGTATGTAAATTGTGAAAAAACACGACTGGATTAATGTAATCGTGTAATTATTGTGTGTATAATGTAATTCGTGAAGCAATTATGCAGATTATTTACAGATTATTGTGTAGGCTAATGTTAAATGCTGATCTTTTTTGGATTATTATGTAATATCATGTCACCCTTGATATTTATGAATAGTAACTTGGATTACAACCACGACATTTGTAAACTTCAGCTCCATTGTTTGTTGGTGTTACTCGGTCGGTAAGTTGATCTTTAAAGATTTGCAAATACATTTCTACACTGTAACTGAAAATCACTGAAGGAGTACAAGCTCACTATCCTTTCTGTATGTTCAGTTCCAGGAGGGGGAGTCAGTGTTTTGGAGTCTCATTGCTCACTGGGGAGCATGATGTCAGAACGGGAGAAGTCTGTTTTGAAGGGTGGGATTCAGAGTGACGTGAGTCACAAAACATTTACAAGAACCATTAGGAGCCCTACCTTCTGCCAATTACAACTCGGTCACAGTCTGAAGGGTGAAAGCAAATGAGAGCTAGGGAGACAGACATTTCCTCTTTCCTTCAATCTCATTAGACCTCGTAGTAGTGCTTAATGCTGGAAAGGAAAAGTGTGTGTGTCTATGGTGTGTGTATGTTTTTTTTGTCTCAATCTGACTAATATAATAATGACTACCTGCTGATACCAAGCCTTAAACAACATAATATATAATATTTTCCTACATAACACAGTTACACAGTGCACATTAACTAGGGTAGTGATCACTGAATTTACATAGCAGCTGCTGTGTGCGTATATAAAATAAACTTTTGTAGTATAGGTTATTCATAGTTCATGAAAGTAAACACATTGATTGCTATTTGGGGATTTTTTGTTATTGTTTTTAATTATGTTGTTTATTTAATGCTAAGTAGTAGTAAACAGTATTTAGCACTAAGTAGTGATTTGAAAACTTGTCTATTTGATGTGTTCATGGAGTGGAAAGGAGTTTGTAGAAAGTCTGTTCGGAGAATTTATAAATATTTTTTTTAAAAATGAGTGACCTTAGCAGTTTACCATTATTTTTCAAACACTGTGGCATTGTAGCTATAGACTGGGACAGTTTCGTTAGTCTAGAAAAGATTAGAAAAAGTCATAACACCACTTGGCCATCATTTTTATCTTGTCTTGGTCTGTTAGATGTTGCCGTACTTTGTGCTCAATATATATATATATATATATATGATATATGATATCGATAGAGAGGAGAGATATAGAGATATATTATGACTATCTTTCCTTTTTCTTTTTAAATAACATGTTTCAATGTATTTTAAGCAAGTTTTGTTAACTTTACCTTTCAGTGTGTTCTAGTATTATTCCAAGTATTTAAAACCACCTTTTAGCTGCAAACAACATTTATAAAAATGACATCATGATTAGAGAGATTAGAGGAGTAGGAAGATGAAACAGAGAAGATTTGGATTTAGTTGTGCCTGCAATTTATTCACAGCATTTATTTGCTTGGAATGCAGATGGGTGGAGTTTACCACATCAGGCCAGCTCAGATCTTGGCATGCTACTCAAAAGTGAGTAGTCCAAAATGAATTTCAAATGGTCTCTATGTGATTGTTTTTTTCCTGCATAGCAACCCAACCCAGATCTAGTGCCAAAGTAGCTAAACTGTACACATAATGTGAAAGTAATGTTTTACTATGCTACTGGACCTTGTTTATAGATTTCAGCTTGTGTCTTTATTGTTTAAACCTGTACTTCCTCATACTTGGTGATTAAAGAAGTTTGATTTAGATTTTGGTAACCCTTCAGCTGCTTCCCCTGCTTCATGCTGCATCCTAACAAATGTACCTTGACATGGGTTGTCGCTCCTCAGTTTCGTAAGGGAGGTCTCTGTTTCCATGGTTGCTCCACTCCAGTTGAACACCAGCCCAGAGGAAATGGGTGAGCACTGCTTTTCCATGGTGTATATTTCGGCTCTATCCAGTACACGATCCCATATGTGCAGTTCTGTAATGCTCCCTGAGAATGATCCATTCTTCTTAAAAGAGCCCCCAAAGGTGTCCAGCTCCTGTCCGATAATGAAAATGCCGTCACGGCCAATGCCCTCAGAGCTGTTTAGGCCTTCACCCCTAAAACCTTCACGGCCATTTGCAAATAGTGCCCAGTGTCCACCATTCTGGGTCCAAGAAACACACACTGAGTGCCAGGAGTCGTCGTGGTCGAAGGCTTCAATGTAAGGTCCATTATTGCCGTGAACCTGCAGAGCCAGCTGAACAAGCTTGCCCGGGACCAACTTTGCACGGAGCAGGAACTGATTAATATATGACTTAATGGAATAAGAGAAGATGGTGGAAATTCCAGAGCTATTTGGATCGAAGCGGACAAGGGTGCAAACGGTCACTGAGCCCATGGAGGGGAACTTGTGCAGGAGACGGGCATGCTTCCTGTCTGAGTGCCCACTGAACTCTAGAATCAGGGTCTGGGAGCCTTTGGTTTCACCCCAAACAGAGAGAAAAAAAAAAGTATTACTATGAAGGAAAAATCCAGGGACAGCTCTCGGAAAAGATTGAATATTATAATGAACTTGCACTTCATGGTCTTTTTTCTAGTGTAAACACTTTTTTTTTTTCTTACTGTATCATCAGTCCTCCTTTTCTATTCTATTTCTTTTAAGTAACTGAGTAAGTAATTGAGTAAAACAATGACTCTTGAAGTGGGGTTGTATGTGGTACTTGTGTAGTGGCATAATATACCATACTCATACTCAGTACAGCTGGGCATAGGAATACATCAATTCTAGGGTTAAGATAAGGTAGTGCCAAAGGGAAGGGGCTGTCTGTAGCAAGGTAAAGTGATGAGAATATGCTCACAATAGTGCTCATTTAGACAGATTGTTTTTTTTTTCCAGACGAGCCATTTTCTTAATGTGGCTAAAACATCTGCTGACCTGCTGTCCTCAGGGCTTTGCTCTAATACTGTACGAAGACTTCTGTCTAATTCTCCAAACTGGGAGCATGCTGACTGCCGTATACTGCAGGTAAAACACTGACTATATAAGTACCTCATACAACTCCACTACAAAAATCTGAACTACCTCTTTAAAAAAGAAACAGTACCTATTGAACCTACTTAAATGATGTGTCATGACTTCCCTGGCAATCCACACAGGCTGAGAGATGTTCAAGGATTTTAAAAAGCTGCTAAGCTTTTGGTTCTCTACTGGATTGGAGACGGTGGCCAAGGATCCAGAGCGCTGGTTGCACAGTTTCATTGCACTGTTCCACTGCACTGGATTGGCCACATACTCATAGTAGGACTCATCGTATGTCAGGGTTCTGGTTTCCAGTGTAAAGGCTGTTCAACAAAGAAAAAAGAATAAATTAGTGGAGAGATACCAAACAGTACTGTTAAAAAAAATAAAATTAAATGACTGACTGTGACTGACAGGTCTTGGCATTTCAGGTTTAACTAAGGCTAACCAATGCCATCTGGATTACAATCAGATGTACAGCAGTGCCACTGTTTCAACTCAAATAAAATGACTGATAATGTGAGAACAACTTGGACAGTTTTCTACGTTGTCCAAGTAAAAGTTTTACCATGTAAATGATGATACCAGTGATGATTTAGAGAAAGCTCAAGCTTTTCATTCAGCATTTACAGCCAGCTACCAGCCAAATGATGATGTCAATGTTCCAAGCCTTTCTGTTGAGCTTTGAAGGACAAGTAAAGTGCTGTTAAACACAGCACAGTTGAGCATGTCACAAAACTCCAGTCAAATCTAGTGCACATTTCCAGAAATCTGCAAATATTAGAAGTTGAGCACATGAAGATTAACAGCTTATTCTCCAGTTGTGTGCTACTGAACTAATGCAGCAGAAGAAGAGGGCATAACAGGATAATGTAATTAGAAGACCAGCAGTCAAACAATGGAAAACTATGTAAAAACAAAACAAAAAAACATGATGAAAATATGGCATAAAAGGTGCATACAAATATGCCACTTTTATGGTCTCATCAGTGAAGCGGAGCTTAAGTGGTGAAGAAAGCTGTCACCTGCCTCCAGATCAGCCAATAGCAAAATTTATTTGCAA
Organism: Larimichthys crocea; assembly: GCF_000972845.2. Classification (NCBI taxonomy): domain Eukaryota; kingdom Metazoa; phylum Chordata; class Actinopteri; family Sciaenidae; genus Larimichthys; species Larimichthys crocea. Next base: position 24,468,361 of record NC_040027.1, read on the forward strand.
TAGCTGGGTTTCAACCAGAAGAGGTGAGGTTGCTATGGCTGCTTACTGCCCTAAAATGTCGAGATCTGGACCTGAAACGATCCACAACACTACTACCCATATACAGTGCTGCTTGAAAGTTTGTTAAACCTGAAAATATCCAGCCTTTTTTTGCAAAATAAATGATAATAATACTAAAATAACCCTAATAAATGTTAATCTATACCCAAACTCATAATACTGGCACTCCAAATAGTTGACCCCATCAAAGGAAAATGTATATATTGTCATTGTTTATTTAATGAAAGTTATTTGGGTGTTGTATCTCCTGCTGCAGTAACAATCTCAACCAAACTGTTTCTGTAGAGACTACTCAGTCTCTCACATCTGCTATGTTTTTTTTGTTTTTTTTGCCCACTCGACCTTGCAGAACACACCCAGTCAAGTCAGGGTGGATGGATGTCCAGCATAACCTGCCCGCTTCTGCTCCACTACAGCATTTCAATGGCTAGAATGCTCCAAATCATTATTATGTTTTCTTCTAAACTAACAGCTTCAGATTATGCACCAAGATTTTACGATATTCCTCAGAATTCATGATTCTCAGGACTATGTGGCATCCAGGTACAGGGACGAAACGAATGTGGGATCTTAACGCTCTCATCACCATCCTTCACTGTGGGGGAAGGTACTTCAGTGTAGACTTTTAGCCAAATGTGTCGGTTTTGGTTGTGACCCAACAGTTCGGCTTTGGACTAATCTGTCCACAGAATCGATTTGCAAAAAGCTCTGGCAAAGTTCAGAGAGGCAACTTTGTTCTTTTTTTGTGGAGAGCAAAGGCTGCCTCCGAGCAACCCTTCCATTAACGCCATGTGGATGTTGTTTTCTTCTATTGTTGAAGCATGCGCAAAATCTCTAGTTGTTACGTTTGGTTTGGGTTTTACATGATCTTTTTTCATGCAGCTTTTGCAGATATTTAGAAGGCTGTCCACTTCTAGGCAGAGTCACCTGCAATGACGATATGCACCACAGCGGACACGTAAAGCTCAAATTTGAGATGAGATGAATTTATGATTTTGTCCTTACAAATGTGCTGTCAATACCCTCTTCCTGAGGTCCTCTGAGACGCGTTTTCTTTGCCACATGAATGACCTGTATGAGTTCACTTTAGAAAGTCTAAACCAGTGGTTCTTAACCTTGTTGGAGGTACCGAACCCCACCAGTTTCATATGCTCATTCACCGAACCCTTCTTTAGTAAAAAATAAAATATGATTTTTTTACTGGTGCACAAAATGAACCGTGCATTAACATCACCTTGTTCAAATAACAAAACCAACACAGTGCATGAACTCACAACAACTTACCTCAGTGTGACTTCTGCTGTTGCCTTTGAGAGACCAGTTCACCTTGGCAAGTGCCAGTCTCATGTCATTTTCACAGCAAAGTCTGTTCCTTTTCTTAGTTTTTATGTCCAGCATCCTCAAAAAACGATTGCTCACAAAGATATGTTGTAACAAATAGTATAAAAAATTCCAGGGCGGAGGCTCCACCGAACCGCTGAGACCGGCTCACCGAACCCCTAGGGTTCGATCGAACCCAGGTTAAGAACCACTGGTCTAAACTGACACACTTTGATTCGTGTTTTACCCAGTGCTGCCCAATTACTTCCTTCAAGTTTTCTCATTTCACCGGTCCATTTCATTGGTTAATACAGCCATCAATCTGAGCCATCTGATTGTGTTTTCCTGCTTGTTTTAAGCAGCGCAGCTCAGGGTTCAATAACTTACAAAAAAACAAAACAAAAAAAAAAAAAAAATGAAAAGTGCTTAAGTGGTTCACATACTTTCAAGCAACACTGTACATTGGTTTTCAGTTTAAAAAAGTGGTATGGTATGAATTAAAATGGAAGTTTGGTGAGAAAGAGAAATAGAAAGTGACTCACCTGATATATAGCTGTGCATACAAACCTGAAACATAAGTTCAAGTTTAGGTCATTTGCGTAAGAGTGTGACGTCACACGTCATCTTTACTGAACCAGGTGAGGCGGCACGCAACAGGTGTGCTGATTACTTAACGGAAAACAAGGGGCGAAGAACGCCCGTGTGTTTCCTCCGCTAAACTCCATGTCGTCGAGCATAACACCTGACCATGTATTTAAAAAAGTAAAATACAGCTATGTTAAAACAGGTTTTAAACGTTTGTATTGATTTTGACCCATGATTTACCGTAATAGACCCATACCTGTGAGTTAACGTTACAGTGAATTGCAATTTCTCATGGCGCATTAATATAGACACTATAAACACTGCGAAGGACGCTAACCACCGCTCCTTTCCAATCAAAGACTAATGACTAGCAGATAAAGAAACAGCATAATATCGGTATTTAGTCTAAGTCTAGTATAAATATTTAAGTGCAATAAGCCAACCAGAAACTCCCTCGCCCATATGGCGTATTTAAACACCCACCAGTACATTTCAAAACACATAAAAACATCCAAGTTCCTAGTATTAGAAGATCATTATGGCTTTTCCTTACATCTTCACAGCCTCTAAGGGATGTCAATAACAACCGTGCGTCACTGCATTTTGCGCTTAATTGGTTTTAACAGAGACCATTTTAAACAAACTATTGGAAAAAGTGCGTTTTATACAAGTCCATCAAACTTTGCCTTAGTTAAAAAGGTAATAAAAACGTATACACGAGTGAAAACGTAAATAACAAAGAGTACTTACAAGCAGGCCGAAATTGGGGAACAATGACCAGCGCATCCTGAAAGAAAAGACGTCTTCATTAGGTGAGAATGAAATTCAGTTTCACTGTTCTGTCGTTTCTAGTATTGGCCGAGTGTAAAAAGTGAAACGAGTCGATAGTTTTACCTGAAATATTCGTCTTGCTAAAAACTTTTTTTGCGCGTGTTCTCATTCCAATCGTGTCCGTGAACGCAGCATACAACCACTCCTTCAAACGAAGTCTTTGCTTTTTTTGTTTTGTTTTTTTTAATTCCTCTGAGTGTAATGTTACTCAACGTATGTTTTCTTCTTCACAGCTGCGCTCTGACAGTAAAGGACAGATCCTGGTGGGAGCTGACTCCAGAGAGCATGAAGGGAGGATGCAGAGGAAGCTGCAGACAGGAGGAGGAGTGGGTGTAACCTGCAGCATGTCTAAGCAAAAATAGGGTTTAAGGATCTCAAGGGACCCTTGAGTGGCTTCCAGGGTGTCTAGTGAAGCCAAAGGCTGACACAATGACTTCATACACAAATTAATCTGAATCCGATCCATCGACTAAGAGCTCATGATATGAAGTTTGGCTTAGTCTGATGCAGTAGTTCCCAAACTAGGGTACAGTGACCACCAGGCGGTCCCTCATTAGTAATAAAAAAATTTAACTTCCTATAAAGCACAGTGAGATTAATGAATAAACGATTCATTTACAGGTTTTACAGTCAGTTATCTTACCAGATGTAAATTCCATAAGACATAATAGATTTCTTTTAATATGTAAATCTGTGGAGTCAAACAATTTGAGTATTTAAAATCACAACAAGGTAACCCAAATAAGAAATTTGTATATGAATGTTTTGATAAACGTTTTTCACTTTCACCATGTAGATTCCAGTGCTAGTGTCAGTCTTCATCAGGACTCCACCTGTGTTACGAAAGGTTTGGATCTTTGTCAAATCAAGCCATGTGAATTTATTGCGGAAGCACAAGTTGTTACATTATTTTGACATATCAAATTTTTACAAAGTGAACAGTAAAAAGGACATAAAACACTTTGTGGAATACATGTATTTAGGAGAAACATGGAGTATACAAGACCCTTCTGAGTGCAAATTGTTGCAGTACGTGTTATACAACATAAAAGAGCAAAACTTTCTGCAAAGAACAAAATATATATATTCATACAAGAAAGAAATCATATACAGCGGAGAATAGGGAGAAAGCCTTTCATTATTTTTTTTTTAACATAACGCCACCTGCGTATTGAAATCTTACATGTTTGAAATAATAAAAAACAAAAATAATTTAGTGGCCTCTGAAAAATAAGTAAGTAATCCTGTAAGTAAACATTGTCCTTACTGCCAAGTATTCTAACTCTGCTAATCCATCAAGAATGACTCTTATATGAACTCTACATATTGCGGTGACTTAAGTCTTAATGCTTATATCTAAAATACCTTTAAAGCTCTTAGTGCCAAATTACTTATTAAATTTCGAAGCAGCCACGTATTGTATTATTTTGTTTGCTCATATTGACTCACTGAGTTGACTTTATGTGAATTTAACAACTGTTTATCAACTTGAATGGCACTAGAGTCCGTGCAGTGTCTAGTGCACGACACATTTGTTATTACCAGTAGTTCACTTTTACAGTAAATCGTACATGATGTGAGCACATCATAAAAAAATAGCATAGGGTATAAATGCACATTACACCCAATGTGTGTTGCTTTTAGTTGTCACACCTGGAGGGAGAGAGTACACTCTTACTCACGACTCGATTTCTAACAGAGCAATGAGTGGTAGCACTCTCTTTAGACAAGAGTTCATCTTCTGTGCTCTTATCTGAAGCGGAAGAGCTTCTGTTCGCTCCCGGATCCTGCTGGTTCCAGGAGGACAGGGACTGCAGGGCAGAGTGGAGCTCATCTCGTGCAGCCATGACGTTCTGAAGACAGGGAAGTCGCAGAGCCAGCGTTACTGCTCCCTCCTTGGACAGACCAGTGATCAGCTCATCGACAGCCTTGGCAGAGGAGATTAGTTCTCTGCAGCTGCCGAGGTTGAAGTCTCTGTCTTTTCCTGGAAAGAATAACAATAATCCACTTCATAACTAATCATCGAAAGTCATGCTCAAAATTACATTTATCTTGAAACAAAAAACAAACAAACTATAGTTTAACTTTAACTGTCACAGCATAATAGTTCATTATACATACTAGGTTCATGCAGAACTACATACTCATTCACTCAGCAACATTTTTAATCCTTTCATTGTGAGTGATAGAAATTAAAATACGGAACATTTTTCTACAATCGTGTAAAAGTGAAGATCTACGGATCTGCTTTTTTCTGAAATTGCTTCTTAGTTGTATTATACTGTGGACATTTAGAACATCTTTATAAAATGAAAAGGGCAAAAAGCATGAACGAACGGCATTGGCTCTTGACATACTGTTTCTTCTACTGCTTGGGATAAGAGATACATTTCTGTGCTGTACAATGTAAGATACAGTGGATAAGTGGTAACAGGAGTTTCACCTCGCAGGGCGGTAGACAGAGAGGAATGCAGCTGTCTGATGGCCTGATTCAGCTGGAACAGCTTGGTCACTGTAATCCCCAGTCTCTGCAAATGGGAAACCGAGGCCTCCTCCTCCTCCACCTCCTCCACCTGCTCTGTGTCAGTCTCCCTCTCCTGTTTGAAAACATGAACACACGACAGGGAAAATAAGCAGTGTTAAATGTAACATAACCAACAATTACATCACTACAAAGAAACACAATATGCATGCAAATGATGTCACAGGATAAATGGGGCTTCCATTGTAATGGTCCATGGTTACTTTCTATGACATAAATCTAATGGCCTCCCTTTCAGTTCACTGCAGTATAGCAAAAATTGTTGCACCATGCCATTTACTCCAGCACACACTTCTGCACACATTCTGCCATTTTACCTTAAATTTACATTCTTTAACTACTACGAGTAAAAGTTCCTGTGTATAATTGTTCATTGGGAGATTTAAGTAGTTTTTGTCCCTACCTTTTGCTTAAATAAAACAACATTCATATAGCTGCTTTTTGACCACCAACTATAAGGACAGTTTTGTAATTTTAATGACACTGTCTGCTACAGATGCGTTTACATCCCCATCATGTACATGTGCGGTTCTTGGTTCCATGAAAGTAGTTGCCTCAGGCTATAACTCAGGTTTATCTGACTACAATAACACTGTGGGCAGCAAAATGCCCCTGCGACTATATATGTCAATGATTGGTTTTAACAAAAAAAAAACCTGCTAGTTTGTGTGGCTAAGATAACGGCAAACAAGCCTGTTAGCTGTGACTAATGCCACTTCATTCAACACATTCATTACCTGAATGATTGTCAAGGGACGACTGCAGAGAGATAAGCCTACAGAGCATTGAGCTTTACAGGAGCAATAAAGGCTGAGTGGCATCTTTACCGGGGCTGCTGTGGGTGAGGGTATTAATCTGTAACATTTAAGCCTGTGTCAAGATGCAAGATTGTTTTTAACCGTAACATATCCAGGGAAGCTTTGCTGAGCGTGTACTCTGTCTTTTAGTCACAGTTTGCCCAAACAAATACCAGTTTTTTAAAATAAAGCTGCAGATAGCCGATAGCTAATGACACTAAATCGATTTTTTAAAAGAAATCTAAAATTAAATTCTTGGCAAAGTAGAGTATGAGGTACTGCTTAGACAAGACTGTGATACCAATAAGCTGTTATTAATTTGTGACAATAAATTATGTTTTTCAAATACTTAGGAATAATGAATGCCAAATCTTGTGTTAATGTAATATTTTCACTTCAGAGGAAGTACACTATAGCTTTATCTCCTTTTCTCTGACTACCTAACAAAAAACAAACAAACATAGTAATCAGTATTTTTTGTTTTTTCATTCATGACACTTAAAACTCATTTTTGACAAAAGCAAATAAAGAATGGAGAATATGGGGGCAAAGCACTGAGGAGCTACTGGTTAAATTTCTACTGGGGCCAGCATAATTAACACCCATGTCACTGCAAATCAATAACTGATTTTACAAAAGATTCAAAAGATGTGCAGAAATTAGAAGCCTTATTACAATTTTACCATAAATGGTTTGTAGGTGGTTGCGATGTTGAAACTCACCGTGATATGGCGATGCATGTAGTTCTGCAGAGCACGGGCTAAATCAAGAGTCTTGGATTTTAGACTCTGGAGGACCTGTAAGCAGAGATGGCTTATCAGTGATGACACTGCATTTTTTTATTTACAAAATCTTGTGTGAGAAGAGGATATAATTTCACTACAATAAATGACACAGGCAGGTTATGATCTCTTACTGGGTTCCTGGGGTAGGCCAGCTGAGCCTCTCTCAGCATTTCTCTGGCAATGATGAGGCTCTCCTCTAAGAGAGAGCGGACGCCCTTATTGGTCCCCTTTAGCAGACTCATAACAGCGGATTGCTGGAAAGAAGTAACCATGTAAGATAAGGCATATTTGTGAGAGCATTTCTCTGGTCGGTCACCAAAAGCTACAAAATACAACAAACAGGGCATCCTTAATGGTTTAGAATAGTATGAGAAGTATATCCTGAACAATACTGGATGTTTGAGGCAGGTTATTCTGGATATTTGGAACAGCTGGTTCCCTAAACCTTCAACCTCCTAAGAATTGTGACCAAGATGCACTAAGCAGTAATATTTTACAGTGTAAAAATACAAACGTCAGGTTTTCTCTGGACCTCAAATTTAGTTTGGCAGTTCTGTACTATAATTTCTTGTTGTTTATCAGCTGACATACTGTGTCTACAATGATTCAACCTGCTCAAATAATAGCTCTAAGTCCAAAGCCCACAATTTTTCTCATTGATCACTGTTGGTGTTCTTCCACTACAGTTTCCAGAAATCATATTTCAGGCAAATTGTCTCCAGCATTGGGAGTCTTTTGAATAATTTCCTCTAGCAGTCTTTTCTTGTTTGGTTGAGCAATGTTTGTTATCACTTAGACATGTGCGAAGGCAATGTAATAGAATCTCATCATGCCCTTCACTGGGACATTTGTACTGTATGCTGTGCACCTTTAAAAACACTGACAGTTTGAAACATTTCCTTACATATCCATCTGTTTACGCAATATAATGAGATACCACTGCACCTGCACATCAACAAATCAAACATGCCGCATCCTTATCCAGCTCAATAATTCCCCACCCTGTAATGTGTTCTTTACCCTATACACACAGCTAATATTTCATTCTCCAGTATTGTGGAATAGAGGCTTGATTACAGCAGACCCCAGAGTTTTGACAGGGATCGTACCTGCTGTGGTATTAATGGTGGTGTTACCTTGCCTGTGGCCTGGGCAACCCGCTCCACAGCATTCAGCTGCATGCCCGTCATTGCCGCCAGGTGGCCAAGTGTGAGCAATGCAGCGTCCAGGCACTGACTGCTCTTCCTCCGTGCCTCCGTCACCATTGATGCGATCTCGGATTCACAAGCCTGGACGGGGAGAGAGAAAAATTTTCATTTTCTGTCAACATCAAGTCGGCACAAACAGGTTGAATTAAAATTGATTTAACTGTAAATCAATGGCAGCAAACCAACAAAGCGGCCGACATAGTCTGAAGGGGGGAGTAAATAAATTAAAATACTGGAGAATGTGAAAAAAATCAGGAGCGAGAGAGGAAAATTGGGTGTTTAGGTGCTGAGGCTGGTAAGGAATTTAGATTTATTTTCCATATATTCATGTTCTGTTTGGGGCTCAAGGTTACAAATTCCCTCCGCTTGGTCATTTCCATAGACAGAGCTCAAACAGCTCAGAGCTAAGACACGCCAATTAATGCTGTGCATTTTGATTAGAAACCCCGTGTCAAAAACAAAAAACACACTAAAGTGAAAATCATTTGTCAGCTCGGATTTCATGCTCTTTTCAACTAATTTCTGTACTACAAATGCCCCAAAAAGCACAATATAATGTCACTGCATGGCCATTTATGCACACAGTCATTTACCTGAATGAGGAGCTGAAAGAATCCTCCCATCTTTTTGACTTGGCTTTTGAGCTCCTCAGTGAGGGTGTAGAGCAGGCCGGAGGAGGGTTTAACGCTGGCCAACCACTGCATGGTAACAAACGCTGCATTCTCTATGGCTGTGGTGGCCTTGACCAGCTGAGTCCGGGCCACCAAGTTACACACAAACACTGCAGGAGAAAAAGAACAAAACAAATCTGAAATCTGAATATATCCTGGACATTTTAGAATAGTTTAATTAGTTGGACAATTTCCTTAAAACATTTTTTAATTTCCTTTTTAATTTTAGGTTGAATCTCACCATTCTCCTGGCTGTCTTCATCCATGCTGTCATATAGGTCAGATATAGTCTGGACCGCCACATACACCAGGTACAGATCAGAGGCCAGCCTGTCTGCCATGCTCTCTTCAATCCCTCTAGATTCACGCAGACGGGCCACTGACTGGCCAATCAACTCCTTGCAGATGCCTGGCATGGCAGAGTCTCCGCTGATGGAATGGGTGGAGGGCGGTGTGACCACACCCATGAAGCCTGCGACAGTCACAGTGAAGAATTGGGGTGTGCACAAATGATTTCACCAGTCCTCATTCTTACAACACTGTGTCATAGCAAAAATGTATCCGATGCAGCACTCAGTCTTACTTTAACAGGGAAAAAAAATAAAATAATAAATTATCTTTTAATGTGTGTAGCATTCTTCAGATTTACATTTTTTTGTTCAGGTAAAATCAACTTGTAACCTTCTACCTCTCCAAACATCAAGAACAGGTTTCTGTGCACTGTGGTGGCTCGAAAGTTACATTCACTACTATACCAATACCATCACCTCAATGTCCCCAGTTTACTTGTGTTTCATGGTGTCGAGCAGAAAGTTGAAAATATTTCAGTTATTTTGTTCGACGTCTTACCAGCAGACTGCGAGGAGCTGTTGTGGAGGCTCTGAATCGGATGGACCCGGATCTCGTAGAGACGACCAGAGATTCTCTTGCTCTTCAACAAGCTCCTGCTCCTGATGCCAAACATGTTACATTACATTTATATTCATTTTTTTTTAAAGTCATTTACATTTATCATTATTAGACATGTCGATGCTGTCATTCAGAGTTGGTGCTTAGTGCAAAGGCTGTTTATTACAGGATCAGGGACAAACCATTATACTGATTGCAGCTCAAGCTTTGTCCCAATATTTTTTTTAAATGAACCACTGTCTGTCACTCAGCACTGCCTTTGAAGTTTTTGGATAGCAGGACACCATTATGACCTGATTGGCTTTGTGTAAAGAATAGAGTTCCATTATTATTATGAACAGGCTACAGGATTGAAGGTCAGTAAACAGCCAAGACTGTAGCCATAAGGCCAAGGCGTGGGTTTAATGGAGAGAGAAGGCATGAAGGAACCATAGAGCCTGTGCCATGTTTGATTTGGCTGTGTCTGCTGGTAGTTCAGGCACTACCAGGAGCACCAGAAACATGCTTGACAAGAATAACAACAATGTTAGGGGAAAATGTTGGGGGTTTCTGCATATACGATAGGTGCTGTGTGTGTTTGGGTTGTGGATTGTAGAGGGCGAAACACTTTCCTTTTCTAAACCCCCTTGGCCTGGCCTTCGTGGAAATGAAATTAATAAACAGAGGAAAAAGAATAAAGAGGGAAATATTCTGTGGGAAGCCACTTCACATCGACGTTTCGTGAGAGAACGAAGGATGTGTTGAATGTCAAAAATATGTGCCAGGTTGTAAATCACATGGGTGGAAACTAGGAGGACTTTGTGAAAATAACCAAAATCTTCCAAACTGTTTGACTTTTTTTCCCCCCTGTGTTCCATCCACATACCTTTCAACTTTCCATATACAACCACTTGCCTGACACATTGTTCACATTAAAATGCACGAGGCTGTGAGTTCAGCTGAGCATGAAAACTGTGGGTTTAAACCCACACACTGTAAGGCTCAAGAACTGTCCATCCAAGCCCTGACACTGCAAGGTGGACACTTGCAGAGAGAGGCTGTCGCTGTAGGTGTTTTTGAACACTTGCCTACTTACACACTTACACACACACACACACACACACACACTTACACGATAATTTAACAAGAATACCAATGAAGTTCCAGAAATCTAATGTAAACGTCAGGTGCTGAAAAGAGGGATTGATGGATAGGAGGAGAGAGGAAGAGCTGGATAATTACCTTCGACGGGAGAAGGAGGAGGAGGTTGAGGCAGAGGAGGCCGATATATCTTGCTCCCACTCATCATCAGGGTCATAAAACACATCGTCATCTTTAGATGTGGAATCCCCCTGTGGAGAGTAAACTACTGCTGACATGCCCGGTCTCATTTATTCAACTTAATGAGAAAAGCACGCCAACGTGAGGAGGCATCTCTCTCTGTCAGGCATAAAACAACCAATTCTGGAACGTAAATAAGGTCAAATGCCTGGGAAATTGGCAATTGCACTTGAGTTGATGTCAGACTCTGAATATGCAAAATGAGGAACAGACAGGCTGGCTGACTAAATGTGCTTCATTCTCCATGCATCATATTTTACTTTAGAACACATTAGAAGATTGATTAAATGACATACACAATATTAATTCATTCCCAATAAAAAACAGCAGAAAACTATCTAAACCACATAATATTGTTACAGTATAAAAAAACTGGCTGAAAGATTGGGAAAGACCCTGGACAGAAGTTTGGGGTTTCCAGTTCATCTGATCTGCTAGTCTTCAGCCAGGTGGAGAGAACTGTTAAACTACCCTAGGCCTTTCCTGTCTGGTGAGGCTTCTTACAGCTGAACATCTGTTGTTATCCTGCTCATGTTTATTTATAATTTGGTTAAAGCCATTATTACAAACATCAGGCCGTTTCCACGTCAGGAATCAGTTAAACTAGCTTACAGATGTTTAAAGACATTAAAACAATCATTAATTCAAATAAATCAATGGCTTGAAAAGGCAGAACTGATTTAAGGCAGACCTGCTCGAGTTCCCTCATGGCGGCTATGTTGTTTTGGAACTTGTCCAAGCTCCAGAATGTCGTGATCGCCAGCTTTGTGTTCTGAACCCGCACCTGCAGGTTCGTATCATCGCAGCTTTCATGTCTACAGCGGAGAGAGAAAAGTCAAATTATTTGTGGCTTATCTCAAATGAAATTATACCAAACAGAACCTGTTATAATTAATGTGACACCTTAATGGGTTTATTGATTCTTCATAGGTTTGTAATCAGTGGAATAGATCATGTAAACTGTGGCCTGATCTTGTCTTGCCATACCTGCTGAAAACTGTGTTTTTCCTCAGCTTTGCACTGATCTTATTGGCTTCCTCAATCATCAGGGACAACTTCATGGCATCCCACTGTGGAGAGACTGCAATACAGAAATGAAACACACACTCAAATTAAAGAATATCTGTATCGGATTTGATAGCACTGGATGGAATGGATTCACCCTACTTGAAAACCACTAAATAAGTCATTCAATACCAAAAGCAATAGTGCCTTTTCTGAAAGTTTTGATTTAAATACTCGGCTTCAAGGTTGTCAGGTTATGTTGCTGACCTCACTGCCAATATGCCACACATGAGGCAACAGGATGCCTAGTTCCCCTTCTAACAACACTCAATGAAACTGAAATAGGATACAGCATTATAGCATTAAAAGCAGCTATAAATGTGGCTGGTTGGTAATAAAAAAAAAAGTCCTTGACTCCTCTGCTGTGTTTAGCCTGACACAAGTATTACAGGTATTAAAGTATTACAGGTCATGTCTGTACAGTCGATGAGAAAAGTAACATGCAAACAAACAAACAGTACGTTGTACTGTTTATTGTATAATATACAAATTCAAGTTCAGTTATTTTTGTATATTGCACAGAATAACCACCATCCATATGAGAACTGCAAATACCTCCCTGCCTCCTTCTCTCCTCCTATGAAACTTAATGTTAATTTGAATATGAGGTCCTGGAAAGCTCTCTCTATTTTAATGCGTCTGGTGTAAAAGATCACACCCACCTGGAACTGTACATAGTGTAAATTGTGCTTCCTAACTCCTAGATGTGCTCAGCAGCAACTTGAAAGGTCTTACCAATTCGGGATGCGTTATTTTCCCTTAAGGCTCTTTTCTTCTGCATCTCCTCCAGCTCAGTGCTGATCTTTCTCTTCTCCGCCTCCAGGGCCTCAACAATCCTGGCTTGACGCACACGATGTTCCTCCATCGCCTGTGAGTGAGTCATGGTAAGGTTCACAATATTTTTAAAAAAAGCACCCGTCCAAAACATTATGCCTAAAGCCAAGCGCCTCCACGACTCAAAACACATCAGTTAAACATAAAACCCAGAGTCAGCACATTTGCTTAAGCTTCTCAAGCTCATTTTAGATCATTAGAAATGGTGAGAATGAGCAAATGAAGGAGATGGTGAAATTTATGGATATAGAAATGATCCAGATTTCCACTACAGTGACTTCTGAGGATTAAGAAAGGGAAGAACTGCCAGACGTTGAATGGAATAAGATCTGTTTAAATGTGTTTAGGATCTTCTCTTGGATACTGCCACTCTACCAGCTACTTCTCTGCATCACTGACAGAACAAGTTTGTCTGACGGTGCAAAGTCTCTTCCAGGTTTAAACTGACTGATGATTAGCTCATCAGTGTGAGACATGAGACCTGTAAAATTGTTAATATTCCAACATTGTGGCTGATAGGCAGCAGAATAAAGCAGAGTACACAATGTTGTGTCTTGGAGTAATAATTTCCTTTTCTCTTTTGACAAAACAAAATTTGCCCGTTATAAAAAAGGATTATACTGAGGTGTTTTAATTCATATAGTGTGTGTGTTTATGTGTATCCTGTTTTTTTTTTTTTTGTCTCGTGCACATCCCTTATTTGGCCTGTGTGTTTTACTGAGGCTTGCAGGAAGAGATAATTCAAAATCAATAGTACAAGGACAAGAGAGACAGGTTAGGGAACTGTCATCTGGATAAGGAACATAATGTTCATTACTGAGTAGAAAACCAAAAAAAAAAAAAAAGGATGTTATGATATCATCTGTATCAGTGGGGAGGTGTCTGAGAAAGCCCATTAAAAAATGTAGAAGAACCAACTGTTAAAGCTCCTCAGGGAGCCTTTTCTCTGTAACCCCCTTTTGTGTGTTGCACTGTTAACGCTCCTTCTTGTACGAGAATAATAAAGTCTCTTTTATTAAAAGGGTTTTTCTTTAAAAAAAAAAAAATCCCATAACAGTGCCACAACACGAAAACAAAATTCCAGGAATCTAAAATAGCCCATTAAAAGTGAGAAGGAAATTAGGACATTTAGCATTCTCAGGTGTTGTCCTGGGATCTGACCTGAGCCTCCATGTGCAGACGGAGGCGTGTCTTGTGGGTGTCGACCTCCTGCTCCAGCTGTCGCTTGGACATTTTCAGCTCCTCCATCTGGCTGGCCACCCTCTTCTGGTCCAACTCCTGTTTGCGCTTCCGCTCAGTCTCCCCATTCTGAGAAAATTGTATTTCGACATTACTTAGAATTGGTTGCACAAATCGACTGGGTGTAGCATATAACATAATAATACGAGACAAGGACTAATCGACTGTTCTGCAATAGTACACACGTTTAAGAAAGTACACTATTTGTACGTTTCATTTATGAAAACTGACTGCAAAAATGCAAAACATTTGTCAAAAGTCAACACAGCACTAGCTTGTCAAAACATTGATTAATATTCTTGAACCTCTAAAATGATCATAAATGGAAAATAAATGGCAGCTAACCAGACCACGAGAGAAAGAAGAATGTGTTTTTGCATACCAACTCTCTCTCCAGAGCTCGGATCCTGTCCTCATAAAGCACCTTCTGGTCACATAGCTCTTTCTGTGCCACCTCTTTTGCCATTTGGATTCCCAGCATCATCTCCTCTTTTGCCTTCAAATGGGCTTCTTCAATTTCTGCCTCCAGCCTGGGAGACACAAAGATAGATCAGGGGAGTCCTGATTTGGACTTTTATTCTGCGCAAATGGATGTTGCCACAATAAAAAAGCAAAAAATAAATAAAACAAAACAAAACAGACAGGATGGCCGGTACAGTATTTTAATGTGGTCTTTTACACTCACTGAGCTCTTTGAGCTGCGAGCAGCTCATTTTTGGCAAATTCAAAGTCTTTGTGGCCATCCCCTGCACCCGTCCAACATGACACCCGCTTCCCAGACTGCACTTCTGCCGGGTGGTTGAAGCGGAAGTAGTGGTCTCCGCCAAGAATCACCCTGTCACCCTAAAAAACATTTAGGAGTTAAATTCATTCAGGTTTGCCACTGCACAAATCTTACTCCTTACTCCATGACATAATCTTCAAACTTCAGATATGTTATTTTTCTGACTTACATGGTGTAGAACGGTGGATTCAGATATGAGGTTTCCATTAACAAAGGTTTTGGCAGTTTCCATGGGAGTGATGCTGACCGTGTCCTGGATGTTGGTTATAACACTAAAACATACAGATATTTTTAATGTTGAATAATGTTATAGTTGAAAAAAGTAAGACGATAGGATCAAGAGATGGCTAGATGTTCTCAAATCATTCAAAATTATGATTAACAAACTAAAAGGAACACTACAAGACTACACAGACAACATAAAGCACTATATAAATAAATATAAAGTGCAATAGCTCATGCCACTATTTTGTCTCCAAACTTTTCCATCGATTATTGTTTTTACCAGTGTTGGTCAGCGATGAGGGCTCCTGACAGCTGGATATCATGACTGGACTCAGACTTGAGCTTGCCAACTGTAGTCCGACCCTCTTTGATCATGTAGAGAAGCATCTCAGACAGCTGAGGATCCTCGTTCAGGTTGACCAGGTTAGGAAGACGATTGTCCACCTTGAACGTCACACCTGCTTTCTGAAAACACAGAACATTTTTTTCATACATCATTATTTGTGTGGACACAACCTGTTATTTGACCTTTAAAGAGTTAGCGGGGTGAACAGATTGTTGTACTGTTGAACACAAGTCGATAACCTTGACATAGTAAAATTGAAAGTTGAAAATTGAAAGTCCCATCTGTACAAAAGGTTAAAGAAATAAAATGGAAACACATTTTATGCTGCAAAATATTACCTGTAACTCTTTGGCTTCTTCACGTTTGCGGATTTCAGCTTGCTCCAGTTTCTCTCTCCATGCCCTGTCAGAGGAGAAGTTAAATAACCCAACACCAAATTCTGCCACGATTCTCTAAGATGTATCACCTGCTCAGTCCTTTCCTATCCAGTGACAAAAGTTTAAGAGGGAAAACATCTACCTTAACATGCAAAATAATTTTGAATGATGTATTTTTTCACCCAACAGAATAATAAGTATGAATTGAAGATGAGAAAAAAACGTCGTCACAAAAAATACCTTCACGGTTAAATGAGTGGAAACATAAAATCTAAAGTTATCTGCACATAGTTACAGAAAGAAAGAATATGAAAAATATAAAGAAAACTACTATTTTTTTTCTAAAATGGCTGTAACATGTTGCAGCTTTCACTTTGACCCCCTCAAAAATGAGACTAAGATGTTATAGGTTCTAATTAATGCAGTAATACTGACCGGTTGGCCTCGACCATTTCTCTCTCTTGCTGACAGAGTTTGCTCCTCAGGCCAGAGATCTCCTGCTGGAACAGCCTAACCCTCTCTGGTTCGATGCCCTGGGAGCTCATCTGAGCTGCTCGCAGCTTCTCCACCTCAGCCTTCAACTCTGAAAAAACACACAAAGTTTGTCCAAAAAGGCTTTGTAAACCTAATGTACAAAAGCAGTCAGTACACCTATTGAATGTCACTTATTTAAGACCGTTGACCTGCTTTGTACTTTACTAAGTCATACTTGCTTTGAGTATCACACACTGATAGGTGATGTAAAAGAAATCCACAGCAAGAGCTCCCCTTACTGCTAAAAACGTCAAACAGCAGCGCAATCACCTTATGAAAAATAATACTTGCATGACAGTTAGCCGCCATGTGCAGCTGACAGTGCATAAATATGGCCCGGAGGCAAGGTTAGGGCCAGGCCTTAATTGAACTGGGTAGTGAATAAGCCGGTGATGGATAGACGGACAGACGGGAGGGTAAGTGGGAGAGATGGAAAGCAAAATAGATCAAGAGGAACACACAAATGGCAACGTAGACATTCACATATAAAGAAAAAGAAACATACAGACAGACAAAAAGAGGAAGATAATGGACAGAAAGACAGAGAGGAAATGAATTTGTGCATGCACATATTAAAGCGTTTGATGGTTGAGAATATGCTCCGTTTGCCTCAAAATACTGTTCACACCTGTGAGAACAACACTGCTAGGTCCAGAAAGGGCATGTTTGGTGCTGCTTGTGTAAGATGGCAGATCCACACAAAGACTTGTGTATTGCAGTATGTGAATGAGCACATTAGTCAGTGGTGGCCAGTAAACTGCATGTGAGTCTGTCTCACCTCTGATGAGCTTGGCACTTGTGTCCTCGTTGACTTTAGCCACATTAATGATCGTGCGGGCCTGCTGGGCATAGCGCAGAGTGCTCAGGCTTTCCTCAACGTTGCTGCCCGCTGGGCTCAGTGTGGCGATCATGGCTGTTTTGGAGTTGCCACCGAGGCTCTCTTTCAACAGCCTGCGGAAGAAAATAAAAATAAAAATGGGACTCGGTCAGGATCATGCTCGGAAATGAGATCTGCTTCACTACTGTGGGTTTGTGAATTTTTTTTAATCCAATTTATTTATCCAATTTTGTTCTTTTCCATAGAGGTCAGTCTTGTGTAATATGTGCATATATCACACATAACTCTAGTAGACTGTGTTAAATATCATGTTTAATTTTATGTTTCTTATTAAAAACAGTAACAAAGAGAGCTTACAAAAATCAACATTGTGTTCTCTCACCATGTCAAAACAGACTCTCTGTATGGTATGAAGACCTTCTTTCTGCTCAGTGCCTGTTCTGCCAGGGCAGAGATGACCTTTCCGAGGGTGAGCAGGGATTTGTTGATGCTAGCACCCTCCTAATAACACAGTAAGAATGTCTTGTTTTAAATAAGTACATGCAGCATTATGGAAATCCAAAAAAAGCAAGATAAAGACAAGAGCAAATGGTTCTAAATAAAATCACATTTTTGAAATCAATTAATTGACAACGCAATTAAACAGCGTGCTGCGTGTGTGTGTGTGTACCCTGAGTCGGTCTCCACTTGTCTGAGCAGAGTTACACCGTTCGCTGCCTGCCAGATCCACCAGGTTGATCCTGCTGGTGATACTGTGCTCGTGCTCCTCACCCTCCACAAACTCTGTCTGTACACAAGAACACGGAAAAAAAATATTATACTGTGTGTAACAATGAGCTTAAACATGTGACCCCTGTTTATTAGGGGCTTCGCAGCAGATAACCAGTGTGTAGTATTTAGTGGCCTCTAGTGGTGTAGTAGCAACTCCAATCATCAGCATATGTTCATTTTGTGTTTGTGTAGGGGGGCTGATGTGTAACATACAGCAATGTTGAGAGGCCATACCTGAGTCTGAGTCATAACCAAGGTGAAGACTGAGTGAGATCTGGAGCTCTTGTCATTCATCCCTGTAGCTGCCGTGGCTCTCTGCTTGTTACCGAGCTTTAGCCAACCCTAAAGAAGAACACAGTGAATTATTACTGAACGTCTTGGTATAAAATCTCTTTCGTTATAAGCAGAGTGTATTGTTTTCTACACTACACTTTGGATATATCTTTGATCCTCAGCAGTTATCTCTATGGTAGGCCTGCACTGTAATTTCAAGACATTAATATTGAGTCATACGTTGAGGTCTTTCATCGTGGACTCTTAGTCTATCTAACAGCAGACTCGTTCATAAGAGCATCAAGAAAGAAGAAAATATCATTACGGGCAGTTTCAGCTTACCTGAATGTCATTGTATGAGCTCACAATATTCCTGTGAAGAAATAAAAAAAGTGAGAAATACTGAAAAAAGGTTCAAGAATATTCCTTTGTTCTTTATTGAAGAATATATCAAAAGAAATAAAAAAAGGCTTCATACGCAGAGAGGTCAGCGACGTAGGGACCATGGACGGGATGCTCCCTCACTCTCAGCTGGAAACACAAATCAATAGGGTTTGATCTTGAGTGTACATATTCTCAGGTTACTCAGCACTGCTACCAAACATAAAAATGTCCCTGTGGCATTATGAGCAGCTCCAAAATTTACTATCATCACCATCAGGAGATTTTTTCAATGCTGGGCAGGAACTTGATATTTTCCAACAGAAAAGTACCGAAGACGGAAGTATAACATTACAAGTTTTACAAGCCATGATAAAAGAAAAAGTCCGTTGCAAACTACTCACAGGCGTGCTCCTCTGGTTTGGCTCATCTCTGGCCACCAGCAGGTCATGGATCTTCTCATTGTACACTTCAAAGTAGCTCATCTCTACATGACAATTTACCTGAAATATAACCAAAAGGGGTCATCGGATGAGTTAAAGAAGCAGGAAAAAAAGAAGGTTGTTAATGTATTTAAGTTTAAGAGAGATTTTACCTCTTTGTTTTCCATGGAGGACAATCTAGAAAAAAGCTCATCGCAAAACCGCGGGATTACACCTTCTTCTTCTCCGAAACCCATCATCCTAAACAATAACGAGTTAAACTGACTGATTATCATATACTTTACAAGAGAGGAAAAAATCAAGAGAGCAGAGGAAAGAGTTTCTGTGAAGCATGGTCGACTGTAAGAAATCAAAAACCAAAAACACTCACGTGTACGATTTCCCAGAGCCCGTTTGGCCGTAAGCAAAGAGGCAGGTGTTGAATCCTTCAAAGGCCCTCAGCAGCAAAGGTTTGGCCAGTGTCTCGTACACCGTCTGCTGGCTGGCAAAGGTGGGGTCACACTCATCCACCGAGCAAAAGGAGAAGTCATAAGTGAAGGAGTAGCTCTGTTTTGAGTCCGGGTGCTGGACAACAGTCTCCTGACCGTTCATAAAGATGACCTGCAGCGCCTTCTCTGCCTTCTCCCTGTAACAGAGCAGAAATATTTACGTTTTGTTTCTGATCTGAGCACTTTCATATCTCATCATACATCTAAAATGTACGTTCCTGTAATGTTTCATTTGTCAAACACCCTAAAACTTAATACAATCATTACTAATTCATACTGATATTTGGTTGAATGAATCAGATGACACCTTCAGGAGGCTCAGCAGTAACTTTTGGAGACCACAAATCCTTCAATCCGGAACATCTACTCCTGCACAATTTACTCATCAGTTCAGGTAAATGACGCATTACACACCTGGCATTGAAGGGGCGCACACGCACTGCAACAGTCACTGCACTGTTTTCCATCTTAAGTGGATCCTTTTGGTTCAGAGATCCACTGGGTCTAGACAGGGGCTGCTCGGTGGGTGATGGCGCAGTAGTGGAGGTCCTGACCTGGGTCACCTCTCCTCTTTGGCTTGAGATGCTGGCGCTCTTTGAGTGTCGTTTGAGCACACCTGCGGACGCTTTGCTGACTCGAGGGGTTGGCACGGGTTGTGGATGTGGTGCTCGGGATTTGGGCCTCTCCAAACTTGCAGATTTGACTGCCACTGGTTTAGGAACTTCTTTACCGGCCAGTCTCTCAAACACGTCTCTCTTGGCGGCGATCTTCTCAAACGGGGTCTTTTTAGTGGGAGTTTTAAAGGTTTGGGCCTGTTCCTCCAGCTGCCTACCTGTGAATGAGGAGGTGGGCGTCCTGCTGTGCGCCGGCCTCCCCTGGCTTTCCACCTGAGCACCAGTTTCTCTTCCTTTCTCTCTTAAACTCATAGACCTGATCAAAACAGGGGCCCTACCGTTTGGTTCACTGAGAGGTGTTTGCTGCAGGCCGGTGCCGCTGACCCTCTTATCCATCGAGGGAGTCCTGGTCCTGCGCTGCAGGGTCAGCCTCTTCTCCGGTGCTGGTGTGCTATCCTGGCTGCTTTCAACCATCGTCTTATCCGCTGGTTCGGCCCCGGTTTTCCTCCTTGACCTCCTCTGCAGAGTGAGTCGGGCACGGTGAGGAGTGGCGCTCTTTGCCAGCGCAGAGATCACATAGGTCCTGTTCACCTGTCGGCTTTTATCGGACAGCCTGCTGTCTTCACACGCAGACTCTCCGGATGTTATGTCACCTCTGTCGGTCACTTTTCGGTCTCTGCTCGGCGTCCTGGACGTCGATGTTGACATTAGATGATCATAATAAGCCGTGTGCTTCCTCGCTTGTACACTAAATAGCGACATGGCTGCTATAAACAAAAACAAAACGTTAATATAAACTCACTAACGGAAACTCAACTCCAGGTTACGCGACCTAATACAACAAATACATAAAACATATGGAAGACTGGACGCCAGCACAGCCTGATAGGTTAATTAAAAACGAATAAATCCATCTGTATAAAATAAATTGCGTTCAAGCAAACTGTTTTTGTTATTGTCCTCTCGTCGCTTCCGCCATCGCCCGCTTCAATTTCAAACTGACTCCGCTGCTGACAGCTGATTGGCTGAATTCTTGGAAACCGTGACGTCACGTCAAGGCTGAGACATGTAGTTACCAGAGACTGACACTAGGTGGCAGCACAATCGAGGATATCCTGCTCTAAAGTCAGGCGCAAGATCAACCGTAACCATGACAAATGATGTATCCAAGTGGAGAAATTGTTACTCATTTTTTCCCCCCCTTTCTAAAATTAGGATTAAGCCGTTACAGAAGAGTGACGTACATTGCTACACAGCTTTAAACAAAAACAAAATATCTCAGACTCCATCATCATCCGAGGAGAAGGCTGAATACAGTTTCAAAAAGCTCCAGAAACAGATCGTATGTGGATCTTGGGTTGAGAATGAGCTTTCACACTCAATTGGAGTCTTAGGTTGGAAAAACATGGCTTAAGAGACTGATTAAACTTTGTACAGTATTGTAATATGATACTTCTTTAAACTACAGAATGCAAAGCTGATCATGTACCCCAAAGATTATTGTCAACTTTAGATAGGGGTTCAGTTGAGTGGGTTTTAGGGGTCCCCAACAATGAAGGACTTAAATATTTTATTGGTTGAAGTTGAAACAAGGGCAAAATAGGTCTGACCATTTTAGTTGATTGTAATTCATAGTGATCATATTTTGATCTACTGATTGAATTACTGACTGTTCTATTCTCAAAGAGTACACAGAAGGGACAACATTCTCTCAAATTGGTGGTGCGTGGTCTAATGTGCACTTTGAGAACGTCAACCAGTGTTGAGGAGGTCTGTTGATAAGGACGACTTACAAAAAGGATCCTGTGCGAGGATAATTCCTCTATTTCAAATAAACTCTTACATTAATGATAAGAAATTTATTCAGAATACATCAAAATTGCATGATTAAATAAAACAATATAGAAACATTTAGCATTTCCTCAATAAAAAGACAGCAACGCAGGCACGTTCAGAAGAACCTGCTACTTTTTGCGACGGTCGTGTTTCCTTATGATGTCTAATAGATTGTTCTTAGTGACCAGCACATCATCGAGCTTCTGTTTGACTCTCTGTTTTTCCTTCCTCTGCTGCTCATGGAGGTGGGGTGAGTTGAGGAGCTGAGGGGGCAGGATGGACCCGGTGGGTTTGACTCTGTTCACCACCTCCAGAAACAGCCGCTTGTTGTTGTTGTTGAGAAAGGTGATAGCTGTTCCTCTGTGTCCCAGCCGACCCGCCCTGCCCACCTAGATGGGAACAAATGAAGGGGAAAATATAGTCCTTTGCCTTCTTTAAAATGATCTTTTTGTATGCAATAATTGTCTTAATTTACTTGTGACTGACAAGGTAATTGGCAATTAATGAAGCTTCATTAATTAAAAGTGAATATAGTAAAAAATAACTTCACCACTTTTCTACTCTGGGCATTACTAACCTGATGGACATACTCATCCATTGTGTTTGGCATGTCAAAGTTAACCACCAATCTGACGTTGACGAGGTCGAGTCCTCTGCCGAGCACACCTGTACTAATCACCACTTCAAAGTCTCCATCCAGAAGACCCTGAGGACATGACAGAGCAAATATGACACTGTAATGATGTGTTTATCAAACATAAAAAACAATATCCAACCTTTTGTGGTAATATGAGACATATTAAGATGGTTAGGACTTAAATATGAGAGAAAACAATATTTATGCTTCAGGATTTTATAAAAATGGGTTCTGCATGTCAAAATGTGTATAAAATTATGCAAAAGACAACAAGATATAATGGTGAAACCATATTAAAACGGCGGCACCTTGAACATTCCCTCAGTTTAAGTAATCATTTCTTTAATGACATGTTAGAACAAGCAGAGGTGGATCATATATATACTAATGGCATGTAGTGAGTATTTTTTAAAGAGCCTTTCAGAGGTTAACAGGTTTCAACAGGAGGGGTGATCTGCTTACACATAGATCACCATTTCATTTCTCCACTTTCTTTAGTCACATGTCTTTTTTTACCCACAGTATTTGTGGGTATTTCGCTTAAGTTAAGTCTGTTAAGTCAAATCATTCATGAGCAAAAATCTCTTGGACGGCAAACACAGGAGAGCTGCTATTCATCCACTTGACTGTGCATGTTTTGGCTGCCATTGGCCTCACCCTGAGGATGCGGTTGCGTTCCCACTGGCTCTTGTCAGAGTGGATTGCTACAGTATTGAGGCCTGTCACCTTGGCGACCGCCTCACACAGCAGATCAGCCCCCAGTTTACAGTCTACGAACACCACCACTGGAGGCTGGTACAGCTTACTGTCCTGAAAACCACAAAGAAATACATTTTTATAACCACATTTCTAGAAATATTCCAGCAGTTCCAGTAAATCTGTTAGTGAATGCACAGTATTAGTTACAGTGTGTCAGTTAAGAAATGCTGGATCTTCACAACTACTTTACGGCCTAAGTTGGAAACACAAAACAGATCTCAGGTTTAGATACCTCTAAACAGGTTTTAACTGTACTTTTCTGAAAGTGTTTGGTAGAAAGTGGACTTCATATTGAGGAATTTAGGGAGGCTTTACAAAATATGGCAGATATAGAATATAATATGTAATACTATGTTTTCATGAGTGTATAATCACCTAAAAATAAGCATTGTGTTTTCAAATTAGCCTTTTGTATCTGCTTTGCTGCAGGGCTCTTCCACAGAGTCTGTTGAACTACGATGTTTCTACAGTAGCCCAAAATGGACAAACTAAACACCAGCTGTAGACAGGGCCTTCACATTTCACGATGGCAATGGGGTTGCAATCAGCAACTACACTTAGATGTCACTAAATCCTACATAGATCACATTCACCTGTTTGGCTATACCTTACATTTGTTTACCAGTAATCAGCAATATGTACTGAGCGAAAACTTCCATAATCCGGTTCCTATTATTTCTTTAAAAAAGTAGGGAATGCTTTACACAGCCTAAATAAATGTTTTTAAAAGTAGGTTGTTGTCCCTCATTTTCAATTGCCCACATTGACCAATAACTTGGAGAGATAATGATGGGGTATCTTTCAGCTCTAGGCCTGTTGTTCTCCAAGACCTGCAGCGTATGTTTCAGATAAGCCATGTCCACTCCAAAGGTTTTGTGGAAATCCTATCTAATTCTACAGTACTCCTGCAAGATCCACTAGTTTCCCCCCTTCAGATACAGTAGTCTTGTACTCTGAGCTGTATTAAATAACAGCAGTAATGAATAACTTGGCTAAAAAAAAAAAAAGAATCACCATCACAACCATCCTCTACACAGAAAAGTAGCTACTACACAGAGAAGTGTTACTCACACAATGGTCTAACAACACTTCTTCACTGGGTTAAGCAGACCCTTCCTGTCCTGCCCTGTATAAAATGGTACAAGCCATTGCTGGGATTCCTGGAGAGGGGCCATGGCTCAGGGCCCACCCACTTCCTCCAGACGGGGGCCAGGGCTACAGCAATGACTGTCTAAATATGGTGTAGTGGGAAGACTGGTCTTTGGCACTTCAGGAATTATCACCTTTATACAGCCAGTTAATAAAATACCAAGCTGGTACCAGTGCGTAACGAGACTGGGTGATAAATCCACTATAAACTTAAATTAAGATAATAACCCACTTTCTGTGTTTGTCCTTACCAAAGCACTTTTTGGTTCTCCAGAGGATAATTAGACTTGGTTTTACACAAAAAAAATGCTGACTTCTTAAAGAAAGCCTAAGTTGGCAGTAGAAGTGAGCATACATTCATACTCCACCCGAAAACCTTTAAAGACTTTAAGTGAGAACCAGACTTTCTGCCAAAAAAAGAGACTGTGTGCTATTTAAACACACCTCTCCAAGTCAAACCTCAGGTCTATGACCTACATTGAGAATCTCAAAAAGCTTCTTCTTCTTCGATGGTTCCTCTACCCATAGCAGGATCTGCCTGATATTGGCACAGGGCTGGTTCTTTTCTCCAATTGCAATACGGACAGGGTCGCGAACCAATCGGGCAGCCAGCTCCTCCGTTCCAGTTGGGATGGTGGCCGATGCCAGCAGAGTCTGGCGTTCTTCGGTTACTTGTTCCAAAACCTCCAGCACCTGCTGCTGGAAGCCCATCTTCAACATGGTGTCAACCTACAGGAGACACCATAAATACATTCTGAAAAGTGTTTCTACACACTAAACAGCACATAATCACTTACTTGACCCTATGAACATAGGCAAAAAAAACTTCTGAAATCTATTATTAAGTTGTTTGGTATGAGCATTTTGGGAAATGACATAAAATAGCTATCTTGAAATCCTCTTTGTTTGTTCATTAGAATGTCACAACTTAAATCAATTAAATTATTACAGAACGTTCTGCTGTTTTACTGTTGCTGTTGTTTTTGGTAGATACATTTTCATTTGATCAAAAAATTTAAGTATACACTTTTTATTGAAATGCATTATTTTAACCTTATTGCATTGGACTTGCACTTTGTCTGTCATACCTCATCAACCACCACAACCTTCACTTTGTCCAGCTGCACTGCCTTCTGCTTCAAGATCTCTAGGAGTCGCCCAGGGGTAGCTATGATGATCTAAAGGGGATTAACAGGAGGAAACATGAGGAAAGTTGGAGACTAAAAAAAGAAAACTGAAAAAAGAATGTTCGACCATGGGAGAAGAAAATCAATGTAAAAACAAAGACTGTACTTTGATGCTGCTTTTGAGGCGGTGGAGTTGTGGGGGAAGCGGCATGCCGCCCACCAGCAGTGCGGTTCTCATGTTGGGGAGGCCCATCACCAGCTCCTTAGCCTGTCTCTCTATCTGAATAGCCAGCTCCCTGGTGGGGGTCAGGATGAGAGCCACAGGGCTACTTGCACTGTGTGTTGGCTTCTAAAAGAAGAAAATGTATATCAAAACAAATGGAAGCCCAAAAGCCAATAGATGTAGCAACTAATGTCTCCAGCATCTATATCGTGTGATGTTTTGTGAATGGTTAAGTAATCATTCACTTGTGTGATATTAAGTTGTTTCCCTTGAAGGTAAATTCTTTATTTTGATCTACTGCAAAAGCAGCCTGAGTTCAATCTTTTCAGTTCACCTAGTTAAAATGCAAACAATCTCTATCTTTTGATACCTTTTGATACATGTACCATGTATTTCAGTCCAGTCCATGTATGTGTGCTTTTGTAAATTCTTTCCATCTTTCTGATTTTGTCCAAAAAACAAAAACAACCTAAACTATGCATACTTACTTATTGTCACTTGTAATATTAAGGAACTAAAGACAATTCTGTTATTATAATAAAACTATACAATACTATCCTAAAAGTGGCAAAGAAGAGGACAAAAAGAAGTGAAACATTTTGGTTGAACTTTGCTGTTTACAGCAGAATCTCAATATAGCTAGTACATGTGCTGGTTAAAAGTTTAATTTTCCATTTCCTCAACGTAAGAAAACTTTCTGTTTCAAAACATTTGAGGTTGTGCTATATCAGGACAGATATGTGCTCTCCAACCAAAAACACTTGGAATCTGGAATATATTGGATCATATACAGTTTGTTGTGTCACACAAGCCCTTAATTTCTCAATTCCTCTTCTTGAATTAAAGTTATTTTAGATTGAAAACTATCTTTCTCTCTTTCTTTCTTAAATAAATAAATAAATCTGATGTTAGCTACTATACCTCTAGTGCCCTCACTACCACTGGCAGCAGGAAGGCTACAGTCTTCCCTGAGCCTGTGTCAGCACTGGCAATCACATCCCTGCCGGTGAGACCTACAGGCACCATCTGCATCTGGACCGGTGTTGGCGCTTCATAGCCGGCCTTTTTCAGGTTGCCACTCAGCGTGGCAGGGAAGCCACAGTGTTCAAACTCAATGATGGGTCTCCTGACATCGCTCCCTTGGGTTTCAATGCCCAGCTCCTGTTTAATCCGCTGGACCTGCTCCTCTGTTAGGCTTGATATGAACCGATCTTCCCTGTAGGAATAGCCTGCCACGCTTTCACCAGCTCCTCCGGCAGCAGCTGCAGGGTGTTGAGGTTGGGTCCTTTTATCTCCATGCTCGTCCTTACAGTTAAACACATCCGCCCCAGTCCCCATACCCATATCAGCTAAATGTTTGGCTTTACACTCAAGGCTGCAAACATCATTGTCAGTGCTGTCGCAAATGTACTCCCCATAGCGGCCGCACATCACACAGACAGGCTCTCCTGGCTCTGGCCATCTCTGGCTCTTTTTGAATGATTTGACAGGTTCCTCCTCCTCCTCATCTTCCTCATCACCATCACCATCATCATCCATATCACTTGAGGCAGACTTGTGTCCATCTTCACTCACTGAGCTCTCTGTTAAACCTGCAGAGTGTCCATCTGCTTGTATTGTCTCATCTTGTGTTTTGTCTTTGTCTTCGCCTGCTTCCTCCTTCCCGTCATCTTTTCTCTCCTCCGGATCTGTTTTGCTCTTCTTATTTAAAACTTGACTCGAGGCCTGGACAGGTCTCTTCACTTTCAAGGCTCTTGGCATAAACATTTTGAATGGATTGTTAACCTGTGGAAAAACAGACATTAACATCAAGTTAAGCAGTGTTATTGTTGTAACGATAATTCAGCTTGGTTTGCACAGCTTAACGTTACGAAATTCATCTTAAAAAACAGTCATTATCTAACAGTAATATGTAAAACGCACATGTAAACAAATGTATTTCTTATAGAGACGAAATTCCAGTTTCAAAAAGACAAATATAACGTGAACTTCTGGCTGCTACTGCGAAAAAGTCAAGAGGCTTCACGTTTCCGTGTGTTTTCACACAGCGCTTGTCAAACCACAGTTCGGCTGTAACTGACTCATAAATACCGGGAGGTATTTTAGCACAATGTTTATTTTAAATGAGACATTACACGTACCTCCACGCAGCATCTTCCAACGGTTCAAAACAATCGCCGACGCACACTGACGACGCGATGCCGCCTTGCACGTCGGGAAACGTAGTTCATAGAGCAGCGGGTTAAAAAACAGTTATTAAAATGTTTATTCATGATAAGTAATACCATCATTAGAGAATTAAAATCATATAACATTTACTGTTCTATTTGAAATCACGTTACAGTTAAATCACTGGGATAACGCAGCAGTGTGTGTTAAGTTAGTAACTCATTAAAAGCCTTCAGCGGTTTGTTTCCTGGTTAATTACATGCAGGCTGTCCTCTTTTAATGCATTCAAATGCTCATCGAAAACTCCAAATATCACCGCTAAGCTGTGTGCTGAAAGCTGATATTGAAAGACGACTGGCAAACTAAGCCTAATGTTGTGGGGGTAACTGTGTCACAGATATGATGCAGTCCCCCAAAGATATAATATTTCAAACATATAGCAGTAAAATACAACACATAGTCAGAGCAACGCACAGTCAAACAAAAAATGTTAACATTCCCGACAGCATTTGAAGGTGCCCTCCGCGCCTGCGCATTGCGCAACAAAGGTGCAGGGCTTGGATAGCCACAGTGCGGCAGGAAAACCGCACCACGGCACCAGTAGGTTGAACAGAGCTAAATACATACAGGCTATCCGTATACGAATACATAGGAATGAAAAGGAGAAGCCGTCTGCTTCCAGGGAACCAAAAAATGGAAATATTTCTGTTTTCATCTCAGCTCAAGTGCAGTTTTTCCCTCTGAAATCCAAGGAAACCTTTTTCCCAGCCTGGTCCCGACGAAGCCCATTTCAACTGGTAGACGGCAGAATGGATGAAAAACAGCAGGAGTAGCGACTCATTGTGTCAACGAGACTGAATAAGACGGGGACACCAGAAGCCGGTCCAGCGTTTTATGACTGACAGAACTTGTGAATAGTCTTCGGGAAGACACCGCGTCTCATCATTTCACAGCCACTTCATTGTTTTCCACTGAATTCCAGTCGTGGGATGCTTTCGCGTTGTGTTGCTGCTCCATAGGCTTCAAGAAAAAAGAAAAATATGGGTGAAGTTCAGGACGTCAGGGATGTTAAGAAGACATTCGTTGCTCCAGCAATAAAGTCTTTTGAGCACTATGACTTCTCCCGAGCCAAAATCTGTTGCAGCCTCACATGGCTGGTATCCAAAGCTTATGGGACAGGTAGGTGTATTGTTATGGTTACCTGCACACAATCTGATGCAATAGATGTATAATATACCTGTAGTACACTTTAAAAGGATATGACGTCAAAACAATCTGCCTTATTCTGTAGAGAAATCATAGACTATATATATATATATTTTCTATTGACTCATCGTCAATAGCACAGTGATTTTTCCACTACAGTCAATTGCTTCACAAACACCACTGTGTGCTGTTGCCATCTTAAATGAATTGCCTATTGGATAGACAGTAAATTGTATTCCAAGAGGGCAGATCTAACCTTGTGATCTATCAATATCAATATGTCCAGGGAGCCTTCAGTGTTTAAAAACATGGAGGAGGTATGAAGGTGTCCCAAATGATGTCACCTTCAGGGTACTGCATCCAAATTTAGAAAGAGCTGAATGAGTTTTTTCTGGATTATTATATATGACTTTATATTCTGGATTTATTCTAGAATATGATACCAAAGGGTAAAAGCTGTTTTGCAGAGAAAGAGAAGTCAGAAGTGGCCTCACACTCCTAATTCATTATTTTCAGTTGTGTTCAAATAAAGTAAAAATGAACTGAAGGTGAACTCCTTTTTAAATGTTGAAGCGATTTTCTTTAAACGTAAAGACTTTCATCATAAAGCGTGAAGGGATCTTGATGAAGACGATGTATGGACACACTCTGGTTCCTGTACCTCTATAACGCCACCCACACTTTCCAAGCAGTGCAGCAAAAACAAAATGGCAATTCAGTCTGATTATATCTGGATAATAGATAGACCGATAGGAGGGCTGAAACATTGTGGCTCGCCTCACTTAAAATCATCCTGAGATTCAAAAGGAGCTGTGGTTGTTTACCTGAGGTGAAATATCCTGTACTCTTTCACCACAGTTGTTTTTGTCAGACTATCACAAAGCACTACTGCCGAGAAACCTACACAAAATGTATTTGTTGCCTTCTGAATGATTATAAATGATGGATTTGTAGGACTGGTGGCTACACCTGCTGGAATTAAAGGTGTTTTATGTAATGAATAATGTCTATCACCCTCTGTTGTCCGTCAGTAGGAATTACAACAACATGATGGTTTTACAGTAATAGTAACTCATCTGCTTCTGCCAACATGTGTGTCGCCCCCTCCCTCATATCTTTAGGACTTTCTGATACATATATATTTAAGCCAAGAGTCAACAGGAGTGTCTGGTGAAGAGGTAATGTGTCAACCTTGGTTTCAAGCAGTTAACAAGGGAACAATATATAAGTGTAGACCAGGGGTGAAATTCCAGCAAGGGTGCAGATCTTTTATAAGACGGTCTCTTATATATGCTATACTACGCCAGGAAACAGAACCAGGGCCAGTAAGATGTTATCAGACAGCAGAGAAGCAAAACAAGAACAATCACTTTCCTTCTAGCTCACTAAAGTGGACAAACTTGAATGATGGTATCGTGTTTCTACTTATAGCTATAATTAAATCTGTACTGCATGACTTTGAGCCAAAAGCAAAATAATGCTGCCTCCATTTCCTGCAAATGATTGATAAGTACTGCGCAATCATAAATCCAAGCACGTAGACTGAGGTGACTGTCGCCATGTCGGAACTGTGGACACCGATTGTGTCCCAGTTTTTGCGTTGATTTCCCATGTGACACGTATCAGAACCTGAGGCACGCAGCATATGAGTTTCAGTGTTTCCATTACATTAGTTAAATCTTTAACATTCACCTAAAAAGGCGTATGAATTAAATAAAATGTGCTTATATAGATACACTAAAAATGAGCTTAAATGACAGTATGTGGTATAGATTAGACCATTCACCAGTCACTCGTACTGAAGTGAAAATGATGTTTGAGTTATACTCTGGCTTATGATTCTGCGCCTTAATCATTTTAACATCTCTTTCAACTTTTAATATTAATATTTGATCGTTTGGCCAGACTTACCTGTAAAAAGATAATCACTTCATTTAAAAACATGTGTCCTACTGGTAGAGACAAGTACAAGTATTTGAGATATGTGGTCCCTGTGGCAAAATCTTGCGTGTAGAAAAACAGCAAGAAATGTATGTTCTGCTTTCCCATTCTCATTATTCTACTTATTTTTATCATGTTATTGTGGTTCTAAAATACTGTTTCATATTCATAGGCTCCAAATACCACTAACCAAATCAATACAGCTTGTCTGAACAGTGCAGGCAAAAAAAGGATTCAGCTGCTGTAGCCACAGAGCAGAGCACATTTTTCCTTGCAGTGTGTTGTAATAGCCGAGCAAACATGAGATTTCCTCGCTGATCCTCTGTGTATTTTCAATCAGGACTGATAGAAGTGGGCTGATTCCAAAAGTATAGCCCTCCTGAGAGAGAAAGATAGAGAGCAATAGAGAGAGAGAGAGAGCAGACAGGCTCATCTCCAGATCCCTGCCTACGCTGCCTGCTCTACTTCATATGCATCTCCCTCATTACACCAATGCAGGAGATGCATGAAGAATATGCAGTCTGGTAGATGCAAGATGTAGCCTGTGCAGCAGATCATCTGTTGTTAGAAAATGCTATCAAACACTGCCAGACGAGCGCAAGCTGGTAATGTACGGCCACACTCTGGTTCATAAACAGAGCTCAGAGATGATTCATCGTGAGCTGTCCGCTTTGAATACTGGGGTACATGTTGGGGTGAAACTAAATAAGTGTAATGCTCTCCACAAGTACTGAGCAGATGCCCTCACTCAAATAGCAGTGGTTCTGCTCTGTTGTCAACAGTTGAAGACAGAAATATTGTGAATGTGAAGCAAGATTTTCAAGATTTCCACCACTAACGAAAAGGTAAAAGATAATACAAATGTAATTAAATATTGGAGGATAAATAGCAACTTGAGTAATGGGGATCTGATCTTACCTGTTACCCAAGCAAGACAGACGATCTGACATACTATCAGCTTCAGGCATGTTGCTCTGTAGCTCAGCCTGACCTCTGACCCTGCCTGTGGGGGGTGAAGGGGGGAGGGGCTGGAGAAAAGATTCATTTCTTTGTTGGGATCAATAATGTGAACGTAGTACTTACAGGAAAACGTAAGTTATAGAGCAGCTACTGCTGCTGTCTGCATTTCTGCTCCGTAGTAACACAGAGTCCATCTATAAAGGCCAGCCTAAGCAGGTGATTAATTAACTGTGTGTTTGTGTGTGTGTGTGTGTGTGTGGGTGTGTGTGTGTGTGTGTGTGTGTGTGTGTGTGTGTGTGTGTAAGTGAGTATGTGTGTGTGTATGCTGGAGGATGGGCATCTGTATTGGGGAGTATAAAGCTGTCACTACATGCCACGTTGTTGTCTGCATACACTCGGGCACTTATCAAAATTTACATCTATTCTCCCGCTGTGGACGCAGTGATGAGCTCTGCATCTGGAGTGTGTGCAGATGTATTTTAATGCCTCCACACAACAACAACAGCAACAGCAGCAGCAGCAGCAGCGTCTCATTTAAAACCAATTAATCATGATTTTGTTGTGGAAAAAGACAGGATTGCATTGGCTTGCCGCTCACCAATATCGCCTGTACAATATTCATACTTTCTGTAACAATTCTTCTAGCTCAGAACACAATGTTTTTCAATTATTCGTAGACTATCCCCTTGCAGTGGACTTGCTTCAGGTGATGCACACACACACAAACACACACACATATACACACACTCTCTTTGATGAAGCAGGCAGTGAGAGGGGTGTTCCCAGGGAGCTGGAAGCTGCAAAGATAGAGACTAGATGAATCGATCGGGTTCTACTCCTGCAGTTGCTATAGCAACAATGAGGTCTATCCACATATAGCCATGATATATTGAAAATATTGTCAAAGTGTGCCAGTGGAAAACATGGAGCAGACCTCGTCAAAGAAAAGTAGTGGCAGAGAACATGTGTTTTAAATGTAAAACTTTATCTGCTTTTCCATTTTTGTACTTTTATAATTCTCAGAAAAAATGTTCTCCATATTTTAGAACATGAATTATAAATGTTTTTTTCTGCCAGAATCCTAAACTTTCTCCCCTCCATCATACAGACAGCATCCCGGCAGACTTAAAGGACCCCTTTTACACAGACCAGTATGAGCAGGAGCACCTGAAGCCTCCTGTGGCCAGCCTGCTGCTGTCCGCAGACCTCTACTGCAGGGCCGGCAGCCTCATCCTGAAGAGCGACGCTGCCAAACCCCTGCTGGGTCACGATGCTGTCATTCAGGCGCTGGCTCAGCGTGGACTCTACATTACCGACCAGGAGAGACTGGTCACTGAGAGGGACCTTCGAAAGAGACCTCTGCAAATGGTAAGAGAGTTTATTTTTTTGTACATTTAATGAACACTGACGCGATTGTGGTTGGTATACACCATAATAATTGTACACATCAACTCTGAACTTCCTGCCTTGTGGTCATAGTGCTCATCACGTCTAGGAGCTCTCTATTTTGAGATTTGGCACCAGTCCTGACAGTGAGTATAGTAACTTTGCTTTTCCTCATTCTCTAAGGCGTATTTCACGCACATAATCTCATTCCTCGTTCTCAATCAAAACTCAATCTAGCGTGTCTTATGCTTTCTGGAGTAGCAACATAGAAGAACATGTACCTGTTGTACAAATTATACAAGTTGTTTTATCCTAACTGGGTAATGTGCTCTGATTGTATGATGAACATGATGAAAATCTTATACTTTTTCCCTGCTAAATTCATAAATTAACCATCAGACTTACTGCTGACACTGAACATGGCAGTAATTCCGCTGGTATAATTTGTAAAACATTTATTTCTGTGGTCACTCGGTTAAAAGTAGGGAACCACAGGGATTGCTGAAATGACTTTCCCATCCATTGTGCATTTGCCAGACAGCAGTCTGTGAAAAAAAAATCACTTCAGTAGTCTATGAAATCACATTTGTCTCCTAATGGCCCATAACTGTGGATAAATACATTTTTTACCCATTGAATTCAAAAGATAACACAAAACCATGGCAACCAAATAAACAAGATCACCCAAACCAACACAGCAACTATGGGAAACAACAGTAAGACAAAACGAATGATACTGATTCACTTCTCCAATACAGATTTACTCGGGGGGGGGGGTTCAAACTAAAAACAACAGTACAAGCTGACTTCAAGGCATCCACTTGATAACTCATCTGTCTGTGTTGGAGCTCACTACAGAGATGACTTTGTAGGCATCCTGTTGAGGGAGAATAAGGGATCCTCATTATTTGGGGGCGAAGTCTCAATAGGAGGGTTTGTTGCTTCAGTGACTTGCAATTGAGACACGATTAGCTCACAGTTTGCCTGCAGTCTGTTTGTTGAGTCTTGCTGGTTTTTAATTCCCCTCCTATGCTAATTCAAAAGTTATTTAAGTTTACTTGGTGTTTACATTTCAGGCACGGGGCATATATTTTAGCGTAAGCTTATCTCACAAAATGACAAAGCTAAAGTCAGACCTGGAGTTTGATGTTGTACTGTAGGCGTACCCAGAGCTTGTGCCATGAATCTGAAGGATTCTCTCTGCAGGATTGCTGATGATTTTCTCAGTTTTTACAGTTTGTTTTCTAGTCCAGAGCTGAATAAGTCAACTAGCTCCTTACGCTTGATTTGAACCCGCCACAGCTCACGACTGAATGGTTCGCCAGAAAGCAACAGAGCGTGTGCACGTGTGAGCGTGACTGAGCAGGTTGTTGTGAATGTGAAAATGAGCTGCTAGAGGAGTGTGAAACTACCTTCTGCCATTTCACTTTCCTTCTTCCTTCTGCTTCTATTGTTCCATCTTTCATTCTTATATCCTGCATCCCTCTTTTTTTGCTCTCCCACAGCCATAGTGTCATTCTCTCTGTCTCCTGATTCACCCATTTTACCCTTCAAGCCTTAAAATGTCACCTTTTTTCCTCTTCTGGCATTCACTGTTTTTTGCTTCTATCATCCATCACTTCCCCCATCCGTGGATTGGTTATTCATTTAAATCGATTTTATTAAGTTCTTGGACAACGCCGCATGATATTGTTTGCTATCAGGATTTCCTGTGGATTTCCTGATGCACGCTGGAATGACAGCTCAGGTGGGGGATCATCTATTATTTAGACATTGCTTTAACATCTCTGACAAGGTGGCCAGAAGCTGTCCAGGCCCAGCTCTGTGGGGGTGTGGAGAGTCTGCAAGAAGGAAAATATCAGTGTTTTTACCCCTGAAAGAGGATGTGAAGGAGCAAAGACAAAGACTGAGCACCTTGCAGCAGTTCTAAATGTAAGCCGCTATGGATAAGCAATGTCATTAAATGCTGCTTGATGACATTTTAAGCTTCTTTTTTTTCCACCTCAGCAGTTTGCAAGAGTTATAAGAATTTCCGGAATAAGCAACTTTAGTTGATGTTCAGGAGCTTTAGTAGGTCAGTCAGCAGCGGAGTTAGATGCTGCTGATATTTTGTCTGACACGCGTCATAACTGAGCACATGTGCTGGCATCTTCACCAGGTTGCAAAACTGACTTTCTCTCTTTCTGTCACTATTCTGCCCACTCATCCTTCTGTCCTCAGCCATGTGACGGCGTCTCACATGCGAAGATGCAGGAGCCCAAACAGCAGCTACCACCCACTCAGTCGCCTACACACATTCTGTATCGCTGACATTCTCCTCCACCTGTAATGCTCGCAGAGAATAAGGGAGAGATGTGGAGGTGGGCTTGAGTATCTGAAAATAATATTCTAGCATTGCACATAACAGCCCACGTGAAGCGCTTCCATTGCCACGTTTCTCATGAGCTTTTCAAAGCTTTGTTCATGGTGACTGAGTGGAAACTCCAAAATTTCCAAACCATAGAAAGGATCAATCAAACAAATGCGAGCAGTAAAATCACCCAAGAACATGAATCGCATATCAGTCCCATCAGATTGTGTCAAAGTCTGACACCGTAACTAGCAGATACACATTGTTGAATTAAACACCAATATCTATTCTTGATGAATGGATCTCCACATGAGTCTAAGCGTGTTGCTATGGAGACGCTACATTGAGTGGGATGAGTATGGCGTCAAGATCCAGAAAAGCCAAGGAACGTAGATGATGAATGAAAATGAATTCTGTCTCTGTGTGTCCACACTTGTATATTGAAGTGGGTCGTTAAGTGTGTCCTGAGTGTCAAGTCGAGTGGACTGGTGGCTGGTGTACAGAGAAGAAGTGGTTAATATACAGACACATTATTTGGTTTTTAGTATTTCACTTTATTTATTCTGGGTAGTTTTGATTACCATGGACACTTTAGCACCAATGCCCTGCTCTACATTCATACAATCCAGACCCACTGGAGCACTAATGGTTAATTGCCTTGCTTAAGGGCACCTTAGCGATGATAATGAGAATGGGACAAGCACTCCTCTTCCTCTCCCTGGGTTCACATTAACTTTGCAACGATGCAGGATTGTTGTTTAGGGTTCTCAGTAGGCGGTCTTGGTGTTAATGAAATTTTGTCCATTTTCTGTACTTTAAGTACAAGAGAGTAACCCCGGGAGCGGGATTTTACTCAGTGTTGTGTAGCTGCGATGTCACTTGGAATAAAGACCACATCTGCTAACATCATATAAAGAAAGAAATCTGAAATAAAACGTAAATATTTAGAAAGAAAGCACAGAGCCACTATTTTGGTTAATCATGTAATAAGGGAAGCCATCATTCAGGCTATCATTTACTAGAAACGGATCATGTGATAAAATGAATGAGGACCTGAAGCTGCCTTACAATTTCCTGTTGAAAAGCCTGTGGATCACCCACAGGATAATAACTTGGGGATGTATTGCCCAAAAGATGTCCTACGAAAACAGTCTCAAAACTCTTTACTTCCTTGACCTCATCGCGGTGAGGATCAATTCGAGGCTGCCAAACCTTGAATGTCATCGCTTTAATAATTGATAACACTGTAGCAAATAGGTCACGTTTTTATGTACTGTATAAATCAGACTCTATGCTGTGAGCCGTATGTTGCGAATACTGAGTAAGACGCATAGCACCGTATACGGTTTCTGTGCGCCTTTATTGGCTGTATGTCAGAAAAGCCATTAAACAGGCAGGTTTATTGTCACACTCATGTTAGAGAACGCACATCTAATGCGTACATGAACAGCAGAAACCGTTCTCCTTTAGAGTGAAAGCATTTATAAGAGTCAGCAGCTATTCTCTTGCAATTGATAATGCAGCAAATCTTATTACTGCTTAATTTTTATGTCATGGCTTGCATAAGTATAGAGTGTAAAGAGATGTAAATGCAATGTAAATGTAAAGCTTGTTTTTTTAGTATCTCTAAATACAACAACAACAAAGTTTCTTAATAAAACATGCTGCTAAAAATACCTTAATATGTTTAAACATAAACATTTTGATCCCAGCTGGATCTTTGTCAGTGTAAAATGTTTAAAGATGCAGAACATCCATATACAGTAAATATACCAATAGGGTGACGGGCTCCATGATGACACATATGATTAATATCCAACCCAGAGATTCATGCATCTTAAAATGATTAACAATATATGTAGTGAATGAATAAGTAATAGTAATAGTAGTAGTAGCAGCAGTGATAATAGTAATGAATTCAGAGTAGGAGAATAAATAATACAACAATTTACAATTTTATTAAATTTACAACAATAATACACACACACACACAAAAAAAAAAATACCTCCACTATATAACCCAAAAATGATATGCATCATAATTTTCTGTTAACGTACACTATAATCAGTGTGTGTTACGGTTGAGAACATAGAAAGCTATCAAGAAGAAATCGAAATACACAAAAATATAAAGCAGATTGTTTGTCTGTTATTTTTATCATCTTGATAAAATTATCAAGATGATAAAAAAAGCTTTATCTCACACTCTGCAGCAGATTTCCACACATCAAAATAAATCTTTTCAATACAACTAATGTCGTGTGTTGGTTATGTAAGCAATCGCTACACATACAATTAAATATATAAAGGTTATTACATTAATATTCAACATTCTACATTCGTAAAAAGTGTCTATCTGTTTAATTTTGCTGTGTGGCAGATTGATTCATCAACTCATGTATAACATGGATGAATAGAGGTGAACACACTTCCTCCTCTCTTCTGCTGCCTCCATCACAACCCCTATTGGGCAGGCACTCCGTTTCCATGGTTACACTCCAGCAGGCAGGGTGATGTGCGCGCGCGTATGTGTGTGTGGTGTAGGTGGGAGCAAGGGTGGGGGTGCTTACGCTCGCATACTGTATGTCGTATGCACAGCGTGTGCTTGTGTGTGTGCATCTGTGTGCTGTGAGGACGCTGCCACGTTCAGAGACAGAGAAAACTGAAACGCTGCAGCATTTCCAAGACACTGCATCACACACAAAGACGCGCAGGCACACAGACATAAGATGACGTACAGAATGCTTAGCTGAGTTTCAGGCAGAAACAATATACTTCTCAACACCAATCTAGCTTCCTCTGCCCTTATTCTGTCCTTGATCTTACGAACAAAGAAGAGCTGAAGCATCAGGGTGGAAGGGAAGCCCATCCAAGTACGTTCTGTCCTCTCCAGCTTCTTCAGGCGAAGTCACAGCCAGTATGTTACACTCAGTGCCAACGGCGACTCCCAGGCAGCACAGTATGGATGGGTAGGCAGCGAGTACATTATGTCATGTGACGTCATATGAAGCGAGAGCATCTTTCTCTGCTGTAATAAGTTGTGTGTTTTAGTTTGTTTGATATATAGGTTGTTGTTTTGTATCCACATGATGAGGGTTCAGGCGCGGTGATGATGCTCTCAACACTGAACACAGGAGCACATTTGTCTAGAGGCCTTTGTGCAGTGCAGCAGGGCAGAGACAAAGACATGCTAATGTTTCATATCAGCTGATACAACACAGGTCAGTACCAGCGATTGTGTTCAACTCAGCACTAATGCAGAAATATGTTTTTAAATTGCAGTAAATGAAAATAAATCTGTCTATTGAAATGTGTGCCCCTGTGAGGAAACTCAGGTGTAATAGCTCAGTAAGCTTATTATATTAATAGAGAAAATCTGTGTCATTTTCAGAATTTAGAGCAGAGGATTAAGTGTCTACAGATAAAAAAAAATATTCACCTGGCTTTCTGTTATTACTGACATAACTAATGTAAGGATTGGTAAGGCTATAATCTCACTTATTCTGTAATAAATTTATGCTGCTACAGGTTTGGCTGTATGCAGAGCTTTATATAGGACTTTTCTGAGATTTAATTACACAAGTATTATTATTCATCATACTATTTAAGCATATGTTTTAAACATCGTTTCAACATAGTTCTGACAGGTATAATAAAGTACATACAACACAATAACACAGCAATAGTGGATTCATAGTTTAACTAAACTCTTCTATCAAGAGAGCAATACATTCACCGCATTAGTTTTGATTGTTGTATACATTTATTCACAGAAACACACCAAAACTAATAATATACAACACAGTTTTCTGTTTCTCTCCACATAAATAGATGTTTAGCGCAGTCAGTGTGCAACCATGATCCTGAACTGCTAAAACCTGGCAACACTGCAGATAATCTGCGGCACTGTGCTCTGCTTTGTTGAAGACCCAGTTTTAGGGTGCTCGCCATGAGATGAGAAAAGCAGACAGTGAATAAGGAGAAAAGCAAGACAGTGTATGAGAATACAGTGAGAAGAGAATGAATGATTTGCATTCTTACATGGGTTCAGTCTGAACATGTGAATTAGAAAGAGTGGTATTTCCCTTTAAACTAACTCAAACAGTCTTTAATCGCTGTCCACACATGAAACAGTCTTAACCCAGTGGGCCTTTTCAAACATGGAAGGATTTGGAGTGCAGGCATATCTCCAGGGTAGGTCAACACTGGCTGGTAGCCACGATCCCGTCCTCAGATAGTGTTCTAAGGTTAGCTTTGAGGTTTCGGTATAATTGCTAGGTTGGGTTTGGAGCATATGGAGGGGGAAGGTATGCTGCTTAAAAACTCTCATTCCCACAACTGATGCCAGACCTCACAGTTGGTATGTTCTGCATGGGCATCTGTGCAGTTGTGTGTAAGAAAAGGGAAAGGTTTTTATATTTCCAAAGGATTTTTGATAATTGTGGGAGAATTTGGCTAAATTCAAAATGCAGTTCTGGGTCATTCCAACAGTCATGTTTCACATAATAAAACGATTCAGTTCAGTTTGAATTTCACCTTTAGGGGTTTTCTTAAAACCTCAAGTTAGTTGTCATTTTGAGAGATTTAAACTCTCAAGGTAGAAGTCACCTTGATGCAAAGTTGGGACTTTGAATAAAAGTTGAAATATGCATAAAGTCAAAGTGTTTCTTTATTAGATGTTTGTATTGTCTGTAAATAAAACTCAACCCACTCCAACTCAATCCATATGGCAAATAATGGCAAGTAATGAAAAACTTTAAAAAGATCAGCTTGAACTTTTTTGTGTGTTATAATCTCTCCCTTTTCCACTAAAGCAAAGAATATATAATCGAAAGATAGAAGATACTGCTTTTTCCTTTAACTTGCTACAGTACTTGGGGTGACTTTGAAAAGAGACCAGAGAGGTACATTTGAGAGCTTTTCCATGTCCAGCCGACTTGGCGTGAAGTTACCTGAAGCAAGACAGATTCAATTTTTAGATATTTTCCCCAGCGTGGAGCCTCTGGGACTGGACAGGAGAGCTTAATACTAAAAGCAGACTGCTTTTCAATATTACATCACCCCTGAGTTCATGTTGAATCACTTCTGTGTGTTTCCTCAGTCCTGTGGAGGTCCAAGAGACTGCAGTGCAGAGATTTGGTGATTTAGGTTTGTTGATTTTCTGCTTTCCTTTTTTTTTTTCTGATGGAAGCTTCTTGAGGAAAAGGAAGATTGTCATAAGTAACCAATGAGGCTTTGCAACGAACCCCAATGAGACTAAGGCAAAGACTGATCATTAGCCATGACCTGTCGACGTGAGTCGAAGACATTACAGTAGTCATTACCTCAATTAAATGATTTTGCAGTGGAATAAAGCCAGTGTGTTGACTCTAATGATTTTATTAAAGCATGTTTTCAGACACCATTTATAGGGAGGCTGTAAGCTTTGTGCTTCTTTTGATACCTGCTCCCAGACACAACAAGCCGCTGAGAGCTCTGTTAATAGAGATTTTAGTTGATTTACAACACGCACAATGCTGAGGTGAAACACATCATCTTTTGTAGGTCGCTGCGGTTTGTTTTTGCACTTCCTTTTGTGCGATGTTAAATCGGGCTGCTACGGTGGATTTTTCATCTCTGCTCTTTCACCAAGAAGCTGTATTAAAGATGAACAGTGTTTGCCTATCTCCCCGGGTGGAAATACAGAGAGCCAGCAATGTAGCGGCACAATAAAAACAGGATATTGACCGTGAAGGAGCATCTTCTTCCCTCATGAGAAATCAAAACAAGATTTATGGACCTAATCAGCTTAGATGAGAAAGCAAAGAAATGCTTGTGTGTGTGTTAGTCTTTGTGACTACCGAATGGTCCATGACTGGATGAATGTGTGTAATACATTCATCATAAGTGTGATTCAAATAGGTTTAAATTAGTATATTTTCATAGTCAGCATATGATGAAGGCAGTATCTCAGGAACTAAAGGTTAGAGAAACAGTCTTATGATCAGAAAGTCACAACTTCATAAAAAAGGCATGAATTAACAACATTTTCCCCTCTTGCAGTCATCTAGACGTTCCCCAAGCAAGACATCTGATCTCTGTACGCTCTAGTGTAGTCAGTGACTAGCAGTGGAAGACAGAGGTTGCACTTGGTAGGTCCAAGGTATGGATATGTGCAAGTGTATGAAAGTGAAGTGAAGCGATGCTGAAGGAAAGCATTTGTGCTCAGTGAAACCTAAACTTTAGAAAACACAACATCATGGAATATCGCAGGGTAACAACAGGCAGGTCTGCTCTAATGAGAAAGGCCAAACCTTTCTCTGGACCAGTGAAGAATCTACCTCATACCCACTTCCCATTCATCCTCCCCCCAGCCTTACTCTTTTTCTCTATCTACCTGCCACTCTGCATCCATCCAGTTACTGAAGCCTGTCTTCTTTCTTCCAGCTTCCATCTGACATTTGCCCGTAGTCAGCTGATCCTTCACTGGCTTTCTTTCTTTCTTTGAAGGTTACACAGTACAGCAACTCTTACTCAGAACTCATTCAGTTGCAGCACACTACTGTATCTGCTTCTTGGGCTCTGAAAGGGCATTTCCACATTTATTCAAGTAGAATGAGACCGTTAATTTAATGCAGCAAGGAAACATAGAAGCTGTTTTATAGGGTCAGATAATAAACTGATAAACTGTTATCAGTTTATCCGTGATATGATGATATTAAATATTGTTTACAGACTCATTGTAATAACAGATTAGATCTGGAAATCTTGACGTTGATTTTTATAGCACCATTGCTATTATAAATTTTGTTAGTGAGGCGTTTTAGTGCCATTATAGCCAGACAGAAGTCCAAGGTTGAAATGCTGAATAATGTCATGTGTTGTCAATCCAGGGCATAAAAACTGATATGCAGAAATGTCAGCCTTCAGAAACCCATGTTTCTGAGGCAAGTCATCACTCAGTCATTGAAGTACAAGTCAGCAACTTGAGTGCGGATTAAGCGCTTCTCCTTTTAAAAGTCAAACTCATTAAACCTTACAACATCCTCTATAGACAGCTTTTGAGTTTTTTTAACAGCACGATGCTTCTTTGAGGCTGCAAACTGCAAAATTGATGTTAAAATATCAAAATTAAAATGTTGACCGAGACAGTTTTTTTCAAGGTTCTTTCCTCCTGATTTAAAGTCATTTGAACTCCTAAAACAGATTTTTAAGCTTCTCTAG
Source organism: Larimichthys crocea (assembly GCF_000972845.2). Taxonomy (NCBI): domain Eukaryota; kingdom Metazoa; phylum Chordata; class Actinopteri; family Sciaenidae; genus Larimichthys; species Larimichthys crocea. The sequence continues at coordinate 24,511,547 of NC_040027.1, forward strand.
ACATCCAAGAGTTTATACTCGATTACTTACATAAATGATGTGCTACATTGTACCTTTTAGTTGATTTTTTTATTGATTTTTAGTAATTAAATATAAAGATAAATTAGATGTGTAGTGACTTACCTGACTCTGTAAACAGTCTCCTTTTATCTGTATCACCCTTCATCGTCTTTTGTCTTTATCCTCTACTCTCTTCATTTATTCGTCCATTTTTAAACTGCAGTTTAAAACACAACAACACGTGTAGTATTTTTGCATGATTATACTTATGAATATAACACAATGGCCTGGTGTTATTCAATACGATTAGAGACTGCGAGTGTGGTCTAGTAAACATGATTAGTTCTCCTTGATGTCATTTTTTATCTCATCAGACCACAGCAGATCCGAATCAATATCCTCAAACTGCTTAGCAAAGAGGAGGAAGCTGGAGGGGGAAAGAGGCCTTAGAGGAATGACGCTGGTCTCTTGGCCTTTTCAAGATCTGTCTTGCCTGGAGTTGATCATTTGCTGTGTGGTTACAGATCAGATTTGTAACTGTGCTCTGCAAACTGACAACAGGATGCGTATCTGTGTGCTTTTGGCTGTTTGTGCCTCTCTGAGATAATGTTTTACAGTGTTTAGACAGGCTAAATGAAGGCCAATAAGAAACATCTTGGCAGTGTGTTATTAAATGGGATTGGTTTGTTGCTGGGTTGCCACATCAGAGGTAGTGGGAATTAAGCATTGAGCTAATGCAATGTCACCCAGCAAATTCATTTCCGAGCAAAAATAGTGGCCACCAGTGATCTCTGTGTAATGTTTTGTTCTCTGAGTGGTGCACTGCACCATTGTGGATCTTCAAGGGGCCACTTTAACTTTACTTTAGCTTTGATTAAGTAGGTTAGCTCATGGAAAAACTGCCACCCAAGTATAAATATTTGCAGTTTGATTCTTGCTATGTGGTGGATACAAAAGACAGTATAGACTAATGGAGGGGGCTAAAAGTAGGAGTCACACTAAAATAGGCAGATTCTGTACCAATGTAACCATGGTGAAGAAACGACACCATATTTTACTTGAAGTTTATTTTCCACATCACTACTCACATTGCATATTAAAATGGTGGCTCATGTGTAAGTACAGTGTTGTGTCTTGTTAAAAATATGTACTATAGACTGTTTTCTGACTTGTGATTTTAGAGGTTCTGTACTTCTCTATACAAAATATAATTTATTCTTTTCTGCTTTAAACGCGCCTTTCATAACATAGCATCTGTTTCATGATGTAACATTGCTATTTAGCACGGGCTAATTGGGCACCAGTCTTCAAGAATAAGCTCACGAACCAAATATACAAATTTATATTTCCAAGCAACAGAAGGAGGCCAAGCCAAACCTCATCAGTTATATTTCACACTGGTGCAATAGGATGGTCACTTAGCAAGTCTAATTATGATACACATATTATGTAGAAAACTGACTGTGCTCACTGTGCATTGCTATATCAGATCTGGGTTAACCTATCCTTTGTTTCCTTTGTTAATAAATGACTATGGTTAACCTATCCTTTGTTTCCTTTGTTAATAAATGACTATGGCCAGCTACAGTGAGAGATAAATTTAGTTTTTTTGTTGGAAACTTGACCTATGACATGATTAGTAATGACTGGAAGGGCTATGTGAAAAAACAAGGCAACTTTGTCGTTAAGAATAGAGGAATATGTGACAATAATAATCCCCAAAACAGGTATCCACCACGGTATTAATCGCCATTGCATTACATGTTGCAGTTTAGAACTATTAACAATACCTTTCCTTGTTCCGTTTCTTGTTTCCCTATAAATGTCAGAAAAGAGAGAGGCATCTGAATGTTATATTAACTGTTGTATAAACTTAGTCAACCACAGTCTTAATCAGTAAAAAGTAGGCCACATAAGTTGGTTAAAAAATATTCACAGCCACATATGTGTTTTTGTTTGTGTCCAAAAATGTATTTATGTTTGTGTTTGTTTGTTTGTTTGTTTGTTTGTTTGTTTGTTTGTTTTTTCAAAATAAAACCCTCCGGTCAGTGATAGTGATGAGTAGGGCTGCTTATAATTGATGCCAGTTCTATTTATTGGACTCTGTTGTCAGGAAGATGTCTTATTCAGGCTTCTCAAAGGCCAGCAGTCACTGTGAGGAAACTGGGTCTTGTAACCAGGGATGAATGCACTTGTTTCCAGGGCAACGGCCACAAGGGAATACTCGCTGAAGACAGATTTCAGATGTACAGCACAGTGGAGGATTTGGAGTCCTGTTCCAGTCCTATAAATCACTGACCTTTCTATGTCTTTTTCCCTATTCACCTACAGTATCATGCTAAAATGGTGATTCTTCTAATTTAACTTTCAGTTTCATTTATATAAAAATTGATACGAGCTGGTAGAACTTTTTTTTATTTTTTGCTGTGCTGCCCCCATCCCTGCTGTTGGCCAATGTAACCAGCTCAAATACATGTTTTGCAGTCTAGCTCATACTTCTTATTGGCTTTTTCATGTCTCTTTCTCTGTGGACTGTGTTTGTTTTGTCTGTAATCAATAACATGCAAGAAATCCAGAAAGAAATATTTGTAGAAATACTTGTAGTCTGACAGCTCAATCTGTTACTGAAACTGAAACACTGTTATGGTGACATTCATTCCTCTTAAAGCAAAGTGCTCAGAGCTGTCTCATACTCCTCATTTTGCACTTGACCATTGTAGTTGAGTTTGACCTTTTAAAGTTGTAATATCTTGGTAATGCAAGATTGTAGACTGTGAAGTGGCAACGACTAAGAGCCCTGACTAAAGTACTTCAAATACACAATCTGCAGGAAAGGACAAGTCTGCTGGAACCATCAGCTTCCACAAAACTATTCATTTTAACTCTCCACATCTTTCTCCGCACTTTTCTTCCAGAGCGCTCACCTGGCGATGATCGACACACTGATGATGGCGTACACAGTGGAGATGGTGAGTGTGGAGAAGGTGATGGCCTGCATTCGTCAGTATTCAACCTGCGACCCTGAGGTGGAAACACCTTATGACACAGAGGACGCAGTGACCACCTGGATCAACAAGGTGGGTAATGGTACATGTGAGTGTGTGTGTCTGTGTTTAGTGATGTTTGGTATAAAATGTTATTGATAACAGTCTGTGCTCTACCAGGCTTTTTATACATGACATGTTCATATGTCTATATTCAGGTAAGTGAGATCTATAACTACAGGATATACCTGTCAAATAAAGAAGTGTGTGTTTCCTCTCCATTTGTTTATTACTAATATCTTTTAAAATCACAGATATATTTTAACTACAAGATAATAAACTGCTGGTCGAGGAGCAGACTGGTGCTCCTACTGTGCATTTACTGTGCATATATCTTGAGCTCTGATATTTCACAGTGCACAGTGGGGTTGCAATGTGTTCCAGTCCAAAACACTGACCTAAATACCATCAAATCTGTTACATGTACACTACTTTCCTCATGCCCTGAGGTTACACCATATGACTTATACAGGTGAACTTGCAGCACATGAGAAAACGCCCTCCTGGATATGATAATGGTGGGATTGTCCATTTTTGTTTGTCCTGTATGTATCCTGCATATTTGGATCTGTTTCTTTAAACGGAAGAAAAATGAAAGAAAGAAGAAACATGAGAATACTGTGAGGTCACATGAAATCTTTGTGCTTTTTTTTCTTTCAACGGTGACGCAATTTAACATCATCCGCATCTGACATGCGGTAAAGTATCACATGTAAACGGTGTCTATTCTCATAAGCTATGACACAAGCTATTGAATGTCAGGTCTTCATGACACATTGTCCTGCCCTCTGAACCTTCAGCTGACAGAGGCTATAAAAGCTAGTGCTGATAATATTGTTTAGAGGCTGCTGTTAAGCAATATTTTGTGTGTTATTATAAATTATTATTTTATACATTTTCATGAGCTAGCATTTAGGATTATTTCATCTAATTAGGAAATGATTATGTATTAGAAAAGTGTCCCTAAAGAGTCCACTGTAACAGACTAGCTTATGTTAGTGTAGTGCCTGTGGTCAGCTTTCATTCAGTCAGCCATAATAAACTCTTGAATGAAACAAATGTCAAAAAAACATGTGTAAAGACAAAGCTTTTCCATCCAGAGCACACTCTTCAAAAGCATTCCCTAAAATGCATCACTATAGTTCATATTAAATGTGGCCCACACTGTGTAAATCATCTTTATTAACATTATTAAGTATAAGTGGTTGTCTACATAGCCTGCATGTGCAGATGGTTGTGGCTCCTCCATACAGTGCTACAAGGCCTAGTCTGTTTACATTCTTCTAGTAGGAACATTGAGCCACTGCCAGATCTGTGCTTCACACACACTCACTCACAATAGTTAACAGGTGCGGTCATGGAGTCCTACTAGTCGGACATATGGCTCTCTGTAGGAGTCCTTTTTTTTATTCCAAAGATCCAAAATTCACAAGCTTAACAGCTGATTCCTGCTTTGACTCGATCCATATGAACTTGAGGAGACATACTGTAGGTTGTCCAAGGACTGCAGGACTGAGTGAGATCAGATTAAATGAAAATATCAATTGATTCAGAAAACCCCAAAACATTGAATTTCATCAACATCCTTTATGGAGGAGACACAAAACACAAAAGCGCAATGACATTTTTTAAATCATCATTTTTTAAATCATAATGCAAGTAATGATGAAAAATGACTCTTGATTATTATTGTATCATTTTAACCAAATGAAATGAAATGCGTCCATACTGTCCACAAGCTAATGTCCCACTGTTATTACTGTGGAAAATCCAATAGCAGTGTTTACACAATTAACTACAGAGCCTCACTTTAAGTAATAAAACAAATTTGATATTGAATGTGAGACTGTTTACTCTTTATATGAGAGCAATATGAGCTGAAGATGAAGTATTAGTCATAATTTGTTCGTGCTATTGAATGTTTTGTTCATTGTTGCTGTTAGCTCTGTGAATTTTAATCCTGTTTGTTCTCTGTCTTTCAGGTAAATGAGTATCTGAAAGACGTCGTGACTCAGGAACAGAGGAAGAGGGAGACGCAGAGCGCCGAGCCTGCTGGGAGTCCCCGGGTGGGTGTTTTTCCTTTGCTTTCCTCTCCAAGCTTTGACTAACTGCACATTGACATACAGATGTCACCAGTCTGATGGACACTTTCAAACTGGCTAAGTGTAAATCCTTGGTTTCACTTAATGGACTTATCAAAACATCCTGACAGATATTTGTCCCAGACCCTTAGTGTCATTTTAATATCTGGATCCAGTTTCCTCGACAGATCTTAGCTACCTGTCAGAGAAAATTTCACTCACATATGCCTGAGCTTTAGATCAGTCAGTATTTATTTAATGACAAAGAGAGAGAACGGCAGGCATCAGCATCATAACAAGTTTATCTACCCTGACGACTGAAACCAGCTTCACTCACTTCATTAGTGCCATAACCAGCGGATCAGTGCTCTCTGGTCTAATTAGAGCAGCAGCAGTCATTTAGTGTGAGGTCACCCATGTTCAGGGTGCTGCCCACAGTCCATATCTGTTATATAACCAACTCTAGTATGAGCAGCATAAGACAAGCTGCTGTGGCATTATGTATTTTGGCAGAGTGGAGTAATCTGTGTTTGGATGCTATACTTTGACATAGCATTTGCAATAATAATTCACTGATCCACTGAATAATCTATCCACTCACTGGTGGAAATAAATCAATTTAAATCTCACAAAATGCCACATTAAAGCCATTTCCCCCACCACTTACAAATTTCACAGTCAGATCCACATTTGTGTGTCTGTGTAATGCACACTGTTAGCACTGTCACTTCACAGCAAGAAGATTTCTGTGGAGAGTTTGCATGTTCTCCCCATGTCTGCATGGGTTTCCTCCAGGTTTCCTGCCACATGCAGGTTAATAGCTTAAGTGGTCACTCTAAATCGCCCATAGGTGTGAATATGAGTTTGAATAGTTGTTTGTCTCTGTGGGTCAGCCCTGTAAAGAACTGGCAATCTGTCCAGTGTGCACCCACCTCTCGACCAACATCAGCTGCGACCCTTCAAAGGGTAATGGGTGGATTATTTTGTGTTTCATGGCTGGCATGCTGCAAGCATAGACCACACAGATAGACTGTGTTTGCTGAGTAATTGCCGTAATAGTAATATACACACAGTAATATCTCATTCTGACACCAATGCCATTAGAAATACAGATTGATTAAACAAAAAATAATGTGTACATTGCAAATGGAGAAAGTAGGCAATATATGCTTTGTAAAAATGAACATGAGCTGTTTTGTTTTGTCTCTCTCACCCTCACTCCTTAAAATGTCAGTCGCATTGTTTTCAGTGTAAGCTTTCCCCCTCATGGATAATTATACACAAATTATGTGGAGCCACATGAAGACATGCTGTCCAAAATTTAGAATGTGTTTAATCAACATAGATATTATGGTTTCTGGTAATATTGTTGTTGTTCTGGTGCGCTGTCATTGACAAAAAAAACATCAAAGAAAACCTAAATGATTTAGACCGGCTTTTATTGAGCTACATGTTAGCATTCCAGGCTAATCCAAACAATGACAATGCTTTCATGAGATCCGTAGTGACTGTCACAGAAAGAATGCAGAGACGTTCGACTTCGCCTAAACGTCAGTTTACCGCTCGATAAAAGATGGTCTACATCTATATCTGTCGGTTTGAGTTGAAGCCTTAGCCTTTAAATGCACCCTTAAAATACAATACCATAACGGTATTTTGTAGGAAATAATAGAGGCAGGAGATGCTCAGATGTCTTCATGAATCTTAGCTGCTCCAATGTTCTGGTCCTTTATGATGTGTTCATTGTGGAAACTTATACGATAAAAGTATAATACATTTTGCAGCTGAGACCTGTGTGTCTTTATGACTCCATTATGAGCCACCGGTCAAGCTACATTTGGTATTATGACCTGGCTGTGTGAGGGTCAGCGTTGGCTGGGCAACCATTACGCATTATCCTGACACAGCAGTGTGATCATCAGAGGAGGGAGGTGGATGATGTCGTGCTTAAGTCTCCACCTCCAGGCTCATCCTTCATGCGTTCTTTCTGTTTTTCACCTCCATATCATTTACGATGCACCACCAGCAGTTTTTTTTTTGCATGGAGATAAGTGACCTCTGTGTAGTTTCTGAGTGATTGAAGTTTCAGTGATCCCTGAAAGTCATGAACCCCCTCGACACATGTTAAATAACCATTATTAATTTCAGTTCAGTAAACCCTTCTCGTCTCTCATTAATTTTCATTAACGTTGCCCTGCCCTTGATTTCTACTCCCCTGCTCCACCCTAGGCTCTCCATCTGTCTAGACCCATCCTCACTCCTAACCCTGGGTCATGCCTCCTCTCCCAGCTTCCTCGGGTCATTTCAGGCAACTCAGCTATGACACAACAACAGCCAGTGATGCCACTATGTGGAAATGTTTAGAGAGTTTATCTGAGGGAAAATATCGCAGCCCTGTCCCATGTGTTTTAGCCTGCGGAGAGCTGAATCGGGAGCACTTGATGCTGATCTGACCAGTCAGCGTGCAGACACAGCACTGCATGCCTCGGCTGTCGCTCATGAACACACACACACAAACTTTTAACTGGTGAAGTGGAACAAAAATAAGTGGCATAATTTCACAGGAAGAGAACAAACTAGGGAAAGAGGGGGTAGCAGCACTACTGCAGTAAGGCCTTAGCGCATGCACTGCACAGTCTTCCAGGTGAGCCTCTGGGGTGCCCCCTTTTTTTAAATCCTCATTGGAGAACAAAACTCTTTCCAACACTAAATGACACACAGCCATGCAGTCAACCATGAGGAGTGCAGGCTGCTCATGATGTGAGTGTTAAAACATCCATTAATTTGGTCCTTCAGTAACTTTATCCCTAAGCTCAGGGTGACTCACGCAAATTGGTGCGTATGTGCGTTGTGAGGTATTGTTGGTGACCATCTCTCTCTCTCTCTTGACCGCTAAGACATTGTTCTTCACAAGATGAAGCAGTTCTACACTGAATCAAAGTACGCTTGTGTCAAGTCTTTATGTCTGCCTGCAGCTGCTGAAACAGAATCAGCTTCTCTCTTTCTCACCTCAAAGTTTGAATCATAATGCAGCTATCAGAATGAACTGTAATACAACAAATAATAATAATAATTGCATCTGCCCATTTTAACAGCCTGCATGTTGTTTAGTCGGGGCAGTTTTTAGACTACAGTTTGCATCTAACTTCAAGGTCTCACTGCCTCAAACATGAGACGTTGCATAACAACTGCTTGCTCTGTTGGCAGACAAAGGCACACTCAGCGTCTTTGCTGTTTGAGTTTAATAAGGACTTTTGACTCCATCCTAGTGTTTTGTTTCGTCTTCTGCCTTTCCGCGTTCCAGTTTTCAGTTCATCGTTCTTTACATGTATTTGAGCATAATTTATATCGGGTCGTCATAAAACCACCAGATTCTTCGGTGATTCTCACCGTTTCTCCTGCCTCTGCAATTAGACGCAGTATTTCGTCAGATGAATGTGTCGGTGTTCTGCTCTGTTCCTCGTGACTCCTCTGTGTCAGAGAAAATCATTCCCTTTTTCATTCAGACTAAAAAAAGGTCAACATGCGCCTCTGTGCTCCAAAACACTTCATTAGCACCACCTTCACAACAGCGCTGGTTGATAGAGGCAAGGAATGTGAGTGTCACTTGAAACAATCAATCCAATCAAAGGAGAGGAATTGGTCATTGATTAGCTTTTTTTTTGGGGGGGGGACAACATTTTTACATTGTGAAAAAGAAGAACCTACACTGCACTAATAAACAAAAATATGTGTGCTACTGTTTTTTGCTGATGTCTAGCAGCTTCATCCATCCTCCCTCCATCTTCCCACCTCCCTAGACCTTCCCCCCCTTCTGTCTTTGCAATATGACTGCAGTGTGAGTCACGCAGGCAGCCTCTGTCTCAAACAGAGAGAAAGAGAGACACGTACCATCCTAGGACAACACTGTACAGCTCACCGGGGCAACAGTGTGTTTTTATTTTAACCTACTGTCACCCAGAAGCAAGGGTGGGTGGAGAATAGGATGGGGGTTGGGGTGGGACTGCAAAGGCAACGTCAGGACAGAGAAGAGAGGACTAATCCTTTTAAGTTGCAAAAGCTGAGCTGCAGCTCAACCGGACATGTCTGGGTTCAGAGGATGAACTTTGATGGGACGAGGGAGAGTCGCAGGATGATTGAAGTGGAGATGGGTGGGGTTGTGTGTGTGTGTGTGTACTCTTTTATGAGGAGATGATCGGTGAGAGCCTTGCTTCTCCACAGGGGTTTGATTTGGCAGCGAACAGATTTTGGACTCTGTGTGACCCCGCTTAGCCCACAAAGATCATCACTTTAGATCCAGACAGTCGTCATCTCACCCGTCTTATTCTCAACTAGGGCAGCAGGGTTGAGAGTTCAGCATATCACGGGTATTCATGGGTGATTTGTGTAGCCATCTGCATCATCAGAGCACGTTTTTTTTATCTAAACTCTAAACTCACTTCATTGTTGCCATTTCTGGATAATAAACAGAAACGTTAAAAGATCCTTTGTTAACAGAAATGGATTGGAATAAAAATACTCTTTTAAAGAGGTAAAAACAAGATACCTAATGTTCTGTAAATGGTTTACAGACACCATGTGATAGAAGACACAATAAACATGAGAACAAAATGAAATATCATGTTGATATACTGTAGTTAGGTTTGAATCTGCTACATATATTTCTGATTATACTGTATCCAAAGAAACAAGATTTCTATCATCATAACCTCAATCAACCCATGCTCTACGTCATGCTATGCTCCCCTCCTGTCAACCAAATGTTCAGCTTGGCCTGTAAGTGAGCATTGACTTTGTCTGGTCATGTACTGGCTTTTTTACCAGCTTGACCCGAAGAGGCAAAGTCAGAGCAGATTTTTCCTCTCTGCCTACAAAGAACCTTTGTGATATCCCTGAATTTAAGCGCACTACACCTACTTTAGTCCTGTTTTAAAACACATGTATCAGAATAATCAGATTTCCTATGGATCCTTAAAAGTTTGTGAATTTGAGATGGAAAAATAAAAAAAAATCAAGTCTTGAAAATAGACATGGGTGTTTGAATTTATGCAATATGTGTAAGAATAGACTTTTTACTAAACATGAGAAAATAGGCTACGTTGCTGCACTGTTTGCATGTGTGTCTTCCATACTTGGGTCATTGTTTCTCTGTTCTAGTTCTCATTGTAAAAATTGTTGTAACAATAATTAACATTTTCCCTGAAAAGTCATTAAATTTAGTGTTTACCAAGATGTGGGATAAATATATGTAATTATGACAACATAAGTGACAATAAATATCTGCTAAAATACAAAACACACTCCCATATACAATGCAGAACACAGAGTACGATCACTCGATCACGATCACGAATCTAAACTGAAGTTGCTGCAGTGAGAGGGATAGAAATACACAAAATATGTTGTGTTTTTGATCCTGGATCCTGGATTAATCTGTCAATGTTCTTTTTATTTCATGGCAAGGAAAACATTAAGATACTTTACAACCTTTAGCAGACCTAAAGTTTTCTTTCCTGCAACACATAAAGAGAGTCACATTCATCCTGTGCTATCAGTTATAAAAGGCAGTCCATCCACTGGCAAATGGATACAGCTGATTGACTAATATGCGGTGTATTAGATTAGGTGTGCTCCTGATGGCATTAAACTCTTTCTGGTGACTCACATTAGCATTGAGAGAGCTGTGACATTAATCAAATCAGGAAAACCCAAGAAAGCTACAATTTGTCTTCTCATCCTCACGCTGTCCTTATTATTTATTTTTAGGTGTTTCAGTACAAAGCAGCTGTATTTCTTCTTGGGCCATGACTCAACATTGAAGTTGAGCACTTGCCAGCCACTGAGAGTGTCATTCACACTTGGTTTTCTTTGATGCCTCAAGGTTGTGTGGGAATTAGCTATTAGCTGAGGCAAGCCTCATCTCTTTTGGAGTCAGCTTACATTGTCAGTGGATAGCTGACAGTCTGGTTACATTGATGCAGTGGGATTGTTATTTGGTTTCTTTTAAGCTACTGTAAGAACTCAGTTGGTGCTTTAGCAACAGTAAAATATATTTCCTGATTTTTAGTTGGTGCCATATACTGTCCCCTAATTCTCTGATTCATTCCAGCTAATTAACAGTTCACAGCTATGTCTCAACACATTTACACTGGACCTTGAAGAAATTTGGGGATTCAGGGACACTATAAAAGTCAGGGAGTGTATCTTTAAAGATAGTAATGGGAAATTTTCACATAAAAATTTCAGACTTTTGTAACGACAGTTTAGAAGTAATTCATAATAATGATGAAAGGACATGCTTGCAGGCAAACAATAACAAAATATAGTGCGTACAGGTCGAAATTCCGCTCTGACTCTGGCTCAGCCAAGATACCGAGACAACCAACACTTGTTTCAGGTGGATTGTGTGTCTTAACTCATTTTCAATTCAGGTTTCATGAATCAAATTTCTTTCACATGTTTGTTTCATCTGGAGTTTGAAATGCTGTCGCTTCTTGTTATTGTTCACTATTCAGTTGCAATGCCATTTTATTCAAGTTTTTCGTAATGTATGAGAGTATGCGCAGCAAAAGTCTAAGATACACACAAAACTCAACACCGCCTTACACTAAACATGATTTCAGGGTTATTTAGGTCTCGTGGGATGCCTGTCTTGCGCTCTCTAACATACAGGTCCTCTTTCTTTGAACTCAAAGCTGTCGTGTCTTTCCTTGTATTACTAATCGCATTACTAACTAATCTCACTAACAGGTATGTCTTTGTTGTTGTTGTTTTTTTTTTTTCTTTCGCTGTGCTGCTGCAGTCTCCAACCAAGTGGTACATGAAGCTTGTGCCTGTAAGTCAACTAATCTGTGCTACGCTCTTTCATCTATGTATCCATAGTGACCATCTCCACCTCCTCCTGCCTGTGTCTCTGTCTTGATTCACATCATTTTATCACGTGTGCATCAACTTGTGACTTGTGCCCCTTGTGCTGCATCCATGTGATTTACTGTACAGCAAATATATGAAACAAGATTCTGCTGATTAACAAGCAGTATAATGTGAATTACATACATTTCAATTTCCTACAGTATGTATTTAGCATGAGGTCACATTTATTAATATCCATGGTATACTGACCTATTTCAACCGTATTACTCTAACATACTTTGTTGTATTTGCTCATTTGAAGGTCCTTGTTGTCAGATCTAGACTCCCTTGGGGAATTACTGAAGAAGTCCCAAAGGATTAGCAAAAAGATTAATTTTATTAGAATTTAATTTTTAGAGATGTTAAGTCTGGGAGCATTCGGCATGAAATTGTCTAGGTCCCTGTGCCAGTTCTCACTGTAGACCTCCTGTGACTCTTTTCATCAATCAAGAATAATTATTTGGTATTCTACCACTGGGACAAACGAAGATTATAACACTTGTGTTTGTGCAGCACTGATATTAACCAGAGTGGGCTTTGTTCCCTCTCGATGGGTTCACTGTAACTCCAGAACCACTCAACCACCTTCATACATCAGTAATACTAATAAAGCCTTCATGTGTTGTAACGTTTTGCCGCTTTAAGGAGACATTAAGGGTATAGCTCTTGTGGTGGTTGCACCATTATACATGATTCATTTAGCAGGTTTAATTAATAATTCAGAAGAGAAACAATAGGACATCTCTAGCCAAATAGGTACTGTAGATGTATGCAGGGTAATGCCCTTTGGTTTATAGGTGTGTGTTGTACGTCATGCAGGCTCGCTACAGGAAGGACCAGACCGCGACCCAGCCGGTTCCCTGGATCCCCCCAGTGGACAACCTGCTGAAAGACAGCACGGACGGCTCGGCACTGGGTGCTCTGCTGCACTTCTACTGCCCTCAGCTGCTACAACTGGATGGTGAGGAGCTTACAGTTAGTGTAGAGTGCGTGTTGGTTTGGGGCAAGGACTGGTCCTGCAACATAGCACATCATGAACATGATTTATCAGCGTTCAAGAGCTCTGTTGACCATTCAGCAGTTTCTTCCAGTTGAAACTGAAATAGTAAACATTGTTTATTTTTGGTCCTCACAGATTTTCTGTGTGGAATAATGTGAAAATGTTTTATTTCTGTTTTTTAAAATACAGTCTTTTGGAATTTTTGTGTCCCTGAATGACTCATCTACTAGATCAAAGATCAGTGAGCAACAAAGCATGCAACATAATCACATCAGATTGCTGATGAGGTGTTGGTGCTGGGCCTAACATCACACACACACACACACAAGCATTCAAATGAACTGAAAACATCACAGGGACAAAAGATCAATCACCCAATACTGTTTACTTTTTAAATGCATTAGCACGCAGCTCCACCCACAGCTCGATAACATGTAACCCGCTGTCATGATTGGTCAGTCATTCACCTCACCTCAACAAGGACCTCAACACGCTGCACTCACCTGTACATCTTAAACAAAGATACTGCAGAACCCCTTCAGTCATCAAATTCATACTGACATCACTCTGACAACCTGATGGCTCCCTCTGCCTTCTCAGATATCTGTCTGAAGGAGAACATGACACTGGCCGATCGGCTGTACAACCTGCAGCTCATACAGGACTTCTGCAAAGACAACCTGAACAGCTGCTGCCACTTCAGCATGGAGGACATGCTCTACGCCTCGTCCACCATCAAGGTACTGCTCAAACCCAGAGGTTTCATTTCCAATATATGATTTCTGCAACTATTTAAAGTGTTGTCAGTAATTAAGACTAACAAAAGTGGTGATTTTATGAGTAACAGTTGTTGAAATTTAAGTTGTAATTGTCCTTTTATGAGAAGTGGTCAAGTAAAAAAAAGCTTGATGATCATTTTAAAGACTTTCTATTCTAAAATATGCTGAATGTCACAGAGCAGAAATCTCTGGAGTGATTTCATGCTTGTGTTGTGACACTGATCCTGTCTGGTTGGTGTCCAGAGTCTCTCTCTGGAACTGATTCTCCACTCTGAAATTGCTTTCACAGTCAGTGTGTAACAGTCTTTACTGTCTTGGAGAAATGTCTGTTAGAATGTAAACTGCTGAACTACTGACTTGTTGAAATTTAGCCTTAACTTAGCCAGCAGAAAGAAGAAACGCCAAGTGGAGAAAACCCACCATCTGAAAAAATGTGACCTCATATTAAATGGTCGTTAACATAAAATCCATGGAAGTCGTGGTTCTTTTGTAAAACCCTCGGAGTAATGTTAGGTCTTTGCAGAATGACAAATCAAAATGTCTAGTTACACTTAAGTTGATGATCCTTTCCGTAAACAGATACAAATCCAGTACACGTTCATTCATCCATAAGTTTTATGGACAGACTGATTAGAAAACCATATGTTGTCCAGTGAGAAAGGCTAAGTGAAACAGGAGAAATGAGAAGTTCTGTAAGCCAGTGTGGTGAGTCATGCTGTGGAAAAACCCATTCAATCCAAACGGTCTGTCTTCACCAGCCACAAGGCTGAAGAGCTGCACTCACCCTGCTCTCCCTACATGTCTGCATATGTTTCTTTCATCCTTACATACTCTTTCTTATTATTGTCCTTCTTTGATTTCCCTTTCCTTTCTCACTTTCCTTATTTCCTTCTCTAATTTACTGTCCCTGTCTTTCTTTTTTATCTCTTTTGTGTTTCATACTGACTTTTTTTTTCTTATTTGCAGTCATCAGTCATTTTCTTTCTTTCACCGTCTCTCACTGACTCACTCAATTTCTCTCTCTTACTCACAGCTCAATCCTCTGTTCATTCTGACACGTCTCTTCTAACACTGTCACCACTGTGTGTGTGTGTGTGTCTGGGGTATCAAGGTTGTCTGCTGCTGATGTGAGATTATTGATGGTAATTTCTTGTTAAATAAATGTGTGATGTTGCTGGACAGGACCTTCCTAAAGTAAACCCGCTCCATGCCCTACATTTTTTTCTTCTACAAAAAAAAAAAAACATATAGGTCACCTGAGATTGACCACAATCTAAAAATATCCAAAGGTAGTAGTATTAGTCTGAAAGCTTCATTGTTTTCAATAAAACAGCAGGTGGTTGGTTGTTATTGGTTGTTAAGAGGATTAATTCTTGTCCTTATCATTCTGTTATTCCCTTTCTTGCTCAAAATCAACATTGCACTACAGGATTTATAGAAAACGAGGTCTTAAGTTTGAGAAACACATTCCACATTTATGCATTGCATGGGTGTGCATGATAATTATATTTGTAAAAGGCTCTAAAACGTCCTCCTTCTAGTTGTGTTTATACATGTATTTTTGTCTGTACAGAAAAGCTTTTCATCAAATAGCCACAATGGCTACTGGAGCTCCAACAACATCTCAAAATACCAACTCCCACTATTCTGCCACACAAAAGGCACGACGACTACCACAAAGACAGCGTGCTACTTTCTGTCTGGTGGTTTGGTGTAACTTTCCATCTGTGCTGTGCATTTTGTGTTCGTCCCCGATGTGTACCATCTTAGTGTGTTTTGCCTGCTAGCTGCATAAGCAGTTAAAAAAGGTCTGGATGACATTGCCTTTGCCTCAGAGTGTCCCCCAACAGAGAAGTGGTGTTCTCAGCAGAGGTAACTAAAAGGAGAAACATCAGTAGACTGTTCAAATGGACTAAACACCAGCTTCCGAGCTACCTTAAACTTAGAAACACGCTGTTTACAATGCAGCTGTAGCTATAGACCATTTTACACACACACTTAAATTTAATAGCTAGTGAATTGATTACACAGACTTTCTCAACATTGGTAAAAAGCTTTCAAGATATAAATGGAAAAAGTGTTTGCTATTGCAAATTTCTTGTTTCCATCTGAAGCTAAAATAAAGAGAGAACGTTAAAGACTTCATTTATCCTGTTATGAAACGGAGACCAGGAATATTGGAGCCGAGACATGAAAATAGATGTGAAAACGTTGTCAGTCTTGCACACTAAGCAGTCTGAAGCTCACGTACATCAACTAAACACACTGCATCAAAAAAGAAATAATTGAGTTGCGTGAACCAGCCAGTAGCAGTATTTTGCTGACACCGATTTCACGAGGGATAAAAAAAAAAAAAAAATCCCAGCAGGCCAGAGAGAGAGAGTTATTGCCTGAGAGCAGCGTTGCAGCCAGA
Source organism: Larimichthys crocea (assembly GCF_000972845.2). Classification (NCBI taxonomy): domain Eukaryota; kingdom Metazoa; phylum Chordata; class Actinopteri; family Sciaenidae; genus Larimichthys; species Larimichthys crocea. Next base: position 24,527,776 of record NC_040027.1, read on the forward strand.
ACTGCACACAGAACCAGTTAAATTCAGTAACCTTGACCCAGTTTCCAGGCAGTCACGCCCTCAGTAGCTGTACATCGTGTCCTGTCATACTAACGGAGACCTTGTTATAGAGATTGAGCTGAGACATTTAACGGGTGGAGGAAGCGAGAGAGGTGTTGATGTGGAAGAAGAAGAAGAAAATGGAAAGAGGAGAGGAGAGACGGGGAGGAGCGATAACACCGATGGAGAGAAATGATTAGAGAGGAGATGGAAGAGACTGAAGGGAAAGAGGTACAGCATCTTTTGGGAACTTGACGATGTGTTTAAACATGCCCATCACTGAAGATTGCACACACATGCACCGTGGCAAACATCACAATTAGCTCAAAGTGCTCCTGTGCTAATCCCTCAGCCAGATGTGACTAAATTTCCCATTTAAAAGGAAGGACATAAAACTGTACAGAGACCAGCTTCTCAATTGTGATTGACAATGTGAATATTTTGCACAAAAATGCAACCAAAATGGACCCTTGCATGTTAATCAGGGCTACAACTGATGATTATTGTATAGTGTATCAGTTAATATTCAGAAAAATGCCTATTGAGGCAAAGATATCATGTTTAAATGTCTTGTTTTGTCCAAACAACAGCAAAATTATTTAGTTTACTGTCATGTATAACAAGGAAAAGCAACAAATCCTCACATTTGGGAAACTGGAACAAAGGCATTTTGGGCGTTTTTTTTTTTTCAACAAATATATTAATTGTTTCTGCTTTAATGTAATACACAAGCTGTGTATTAACAAGTGTGAGATAACGGTCATAAATGCTTGGCTGAGTAGCACTAACATGGAGGATGTCAAGACAAGTATAAAAGTATTAAATGAGATACTTCAGTTCAGGTTACACATGAGGGCTAGACTGTAGCTGGTTTGGCTTTGACATTTTGATATATGCTACCAGTCATCCAAGGAAATCGGTCTGTATGTGCAGAAAATTTGAACTGAGCATGAAGCTTCACAGCCTGAACATTTGACAGCTGAGTGAACGTCGTCTTCCAGCCAGATTCCATGTGCTTTTTTATGGCTGAATATGTAGAGCGCTGCATGTAAAATCATCACTTCACTCTCGACGTGCCATAAAACACAACATTTTAGATATTCGGTGAAGACTGCATTAGTCCAACATTATATTCAGACAATAGACTAACCTTTATTACCCACCCCCAAAGCCATAGAATACATACATTAGTTAAGACCATCCTCTCCTAATGGACACAAGGCTAGTAAATCACGTCAAGCCACTCCCATTTACTGGCTCTTCGTTTAATTAATTTACAGCACATCTAAATTACCATCTGTGGATCCAAGAAGGAGAAATGAAATTCACCAGCTGTGGGCTCCTGCCAGCGTTCTCCTCTTCTTTATCAGGCTGTTTGTAGTAGACATGCTGAGGTTGCCCCGAGGAAGGCAATTAACTCAGTGTAATTCAGAAGCTGCCTCTTCAATGTGGCTTTAAATTCGACGATCATTTGATATCAGCAATCAAGGGTGTAAGTTTTTAACCTTTTGATACTGAATTACACTGCTTTTGAAGCATTAGTCTGAGTGATTTGCAGTGAGTGTTTCACAAGGTCAAGCCTCATCCTAGACCACCAGCAGATAAAGGGTGTTGTGACGTGTGAAGTGCTGATTGTTCTTTTTAGCACCGTAACACCCTTTAATCAATTTTATGCACCAAGCTTCTTAACTTGAACCTTGGTGTCTTTGTGTCTATGTGTGTGGCCACTTCAGAAATTTGAGCAGGGGAGTAATTTCTTCTTTAGATTTTGTTTTCTACTTTTAGCAATATAATGTAAGCCCCAGATTTTTCTGCGGGCAGCTCGGGGCAGCGTGATGAACTTGGCGCTAAATCAAGACTGTGTTTTATAGATTGGAGTGAGTCTGTCTGGCTGCAGGACCTAGATCCTTTAATCAACCCTCTGGCCCAGTGACTGTTGACATTAATGCCCAGTGAATGTTCAGTTTGTCTAGGCCTAGTTAGGTAATTTAATTTTTAGGGTGTTTTATATGCACGTGACCTGCTGTGTGCAAACCCTACACAATGTCAGTGTCAGTGTATTGTGTGTGTGTGTGTAGTACATGGAGGATGGGCTGTTTGTGCCCATCCCTTTAGAGTGGATTAGCTCCGTCCACCCCCACCTCCCTCAACCCGGAGCTCTCTTGTAGTAATCACCAATCAGGTCCCAGTTTTCACCCTGAGACACACACACACACACACTCTGACACTCAAATCTCCAAACAAACAGATCTGGCAACGCTGCAGACCTGGCAGAGAGAGTAATGCCAGTCGGGGGGAATATAGGGCGAAGTGGTGGTGCGGCGGTTAGTTGTTTAGGGATCTGAGCGAGTGTGTGTGACTGCTGACTGGTGGAATTAAAGCGATAACACTCACACCTGGTGTGTCAGTAGTAGTCAGAAGGACAGATGGGAAGAGAGAAGTCAGGTTGGGCATTCTGCCACCAGTCACTGCTGGGCGGACGACAGGAGATCTTTGTCTTTCTCTATTTCTTTCTTTTCTTCTTTTTTTGTCTTTCTGGCTTTTTCTTCTTGTTCTTATTGTCTTAACCCGTTGAGGAGTGCTTCCCATGCTGAACACACCTAAAGGTAACCAGCACTTTGATATTTGACTGTTTGTTAGTTATTCGATTCTAGAGAGCCCAGAGTTGTAAGAAATGTAGGTGAAACCATAGGATGAACTAGCTGAACATTTTTAATTGACTGGTTTTAAGGACTTTGTTAACCATGTGCACTACAGCTTCTCACACTCTTCTATTCTGTCACAGAAACATACCTTTCTCACACATTTGCAGCGCTGCATTCTAGCATGTGAGGAAAAAAAAATGTCTAAAAAAATGTAAAATGCTGCAGAAACACCCAAGGGGAACCACTGATACTGGCGTTAATTGCCTCTGCCCTTCCTGGTCAGCGTTTGGGCTGCAGTCGAGGAGGATGGGATGTATGTATGATGTGTGTGTGTGTGTGTGTGTGTGTGTGTGTGTGTGTGTGTTCTTGGTAGAACTAAATGTTGCTGATGAGGTGAATCTGGTATCTTTAGAGCTAAAGCATGCAGCATTGTCTTTGTCTGGAGACCGTGGACTGAGGGCGGGGAAGGGAAGGGGGGCGTGATTCCTCAAGGTTGTGCCTGCTTCGCTGTGCTCATTTTGCATATGTACGTGTGCGCACATGTGCATTTGTGAGTGAGTGCCGGCATGTTTGCCGCAACAAACACCCAATTTGGCATGATAATTGATTAAGTATTGATTCCTGATGTGAAAGTGGGAAAATCTGCACGAGCTGCAAAATTTGATTGAGTTTTTACTTTGTTGAAAATAATGACACTAATTTAGTTAAGTTCTGTTTTTTTGTTTTTTTCCACCCATGATGCTACACATCTTGACTCATTAAAAATGCAGTGGGCTGAATATGAGAATGGATTTTTCAACAGTGTCAGCTGTAATGGTTGAATGGTTGACCATGTGGTGTTTTACCTTTGTTATACAGTGCAGCTGCAACACAGATCAATGTGTTCTTAAAGAAAAGGCATACAAAGTCTTTCATAGTCTGCACATTTTTACTTTGTGAATTTGGGGAAATGGAATACAGAGATGGATTTTTTTTTTTTTTTTTTTAGTGCAGTGTCCTCAAGCAGTTTGACCTCCCACTGTCAGTGACCTGATTCAAACATTGCCAAACAGCATTGCCAAAGACCCTCTAACATTTCTTACCCGATCTAATTCAGGTTGGATTGCATGCTGGTGATTGAGAACAGAAAAAAATAGCTGACCTCTATTTGACAAATTAGGTTAATGCCTTAATCAGTCCTCTACCACAGGTACTATTGACTTTATTATGTAAGCGGACGATTAGCTTCTCTAGCATGTGAAAAGCCGTGATGTTGGTTGTATCAGCTCGGCTAACATAAGTTCCTAACAGTGTCTTACTCTTTATAAGTTGTTTCTTTATTTTACTTAAATGTCACTCATTTTCTGGAAAACTCCTTGTAGAAAAAATAAGATAAATGTAAATCCTTTTTTTTGTAATGGCTTCAATCTAGGCTAACGCATTGTGCCCTTAAAAGGATACTCTGTGAAATGGAGCAAGATTGTTGAATTATTTATAGGCAGAGTGGAAGATACAATAAGATGCTCGTCACCTCAGGTTCTCTGTAAGGGTTAACAGAGACACCTGCTGGAGAAACGGGTGCAATGCATTTGTAAAATAGGTGGTATTGTGAGTAAAGAGACTCTTCTTCTCTGAAGTATCATTGTGCTATGTGTTTATATGTTACCAATGTTTTTAATCCTTACTCTTGGTTAAATATTTCCACAGAATAACTACCTGGTGTTCATGGCAGAGCTGTTTTGGTGGTTTGAGGTGGTCAAGCCGTCTTTTGTGAAACCAAGAATGCTGGAAAACGAAAACACAGGTAAGTCATTTCTCACCTTACAGCAGCAACTTTAGTGTCATGTGTAAGTAAGAAGTAACGGTAGTCGTAGAGGTTACTTTAGGTTTATCTTATCTGGGAAAAAAGCTGATATTACGGTAATTATGGGAAAGTCAAGTGCAGTATTATGTTGTTATCCATTGTGAAAGTACTGTTTGTTCATTTGTTGCTGTCGGGTCACCTCAGATCCCTCATCCTTGTTGAAAAACATACCAGCCATCCCCATCTCCAAGGCAACTAAGAGAAGCTTCATGGAAAGACCTCCAAGTCCTGAGAGACCCAGGTACAGTAGTCAAAATGATGGTATTCAGTGGGACACGTGCATTTCATATGATATTTGTGCTTCCAAAGGTGTATGAGCAGGCATTTCACTGAGTAAAGCAGCACTTTTGCTAGTAATTTATGCTGGTTGGTAGGCAGGTGTGAATTTATGGGGATGATTAGGCCAAATAAGATCCACATGTATAGCAAAATCCTTATCTTGACACACTAAAGTTATAAAAGACAAATGAATTGAATGATATATTACAATGTATAACATGTCTCTCATTCTCTAGTCTGCCCCTCCGACCCCAGCCCCGAAACTCAGGTAATTTTTTTTGTTTTTTTCTTTCACCAAGTATTAGGTATAAACATCAGAGTGATTGTAAGTACAGCAACTTCTGATCTGACTCTCGCTTTGTTTACTTGTATCATCCAGGAGAGATCAAGAGGTCAACCTCAATGTCCTTTGTCGATGGCAACCTCGGAACTTGGCCCAAAGAGAAAAGGTTAGTAATATTGCCATTCTGTTCATGTGCTGCTTATTTACAATATCAAATCCCTGTGAGAATAAATTAGCCTTTAGGAGATAAGAAAAGTGTCAGAAGTTTTAATTACAGGTTGTTTTTTTTTTTCTATTAAGGTCTGGGCCTTATGGAGTGTCTTTTGACATCCCCTTTGACAAAGAAGACTCTGCTCCGGGGCCTCTTTCCTCCACACGTGGCATGGTCAGATCCGTCAGCACTGATGATGGTTCTGGATTCAAGGTCCAACACCTGCCTCGTGGAATGAAGCGTAACCTGTCCTTCCAGCCAGTGAATGGTAAGAGTATCGGCATTGAGGAGGAGGGCTGTCCAGACAGCCTGGCTGGTATGGAGCCTGACAGGCGACCGTACCCCAACGGACATGGAAATATTATGGCAGCAACTCCTTCCATGGAGGAAGCCCTTCAGATTATCCACAGCCCAAGTAGGCCCCCAGTGGAGGGCATCAACAACGGTTTCTTTTTGCACAGTCAGGGCCTTGGGGCTGGTGTTGGTGGCTTGGAGCCAGTCTCAGAGTTGGACTCCAAAAGCGCCCTGAGCACCACAGACACAACCGAGGTGGACACTGGCATCCATCTCCGAACAGAAGACATGCTGGATGAGGATTCCTCTTTGAAAGACTGCTCTGTGAACATGGACTTGGAATTGGACACGCCAAGCCCCTCCCCGAGCAGTCAGGGCAAATCCCTTTTAGCAGTGAAGATGACCAGCTTTGCCGAACAGAAGATGAGAAAGCACAATCCATCAGCGCCAGACTCAGGGAGGTGCAGCAGCAGCTCCCTCAAGACCACTCCTGAAGGCTCTGAGCTTGGCCTCCCATTATCTGTCTCCTGGGCCCCAACCCCTGAACACAGCCCCATCCATCAACAAACCACACCTACCCTCACTGCTCAAGCATCATCCACACCAGTACAACTTCCACCCAACGATCCCGCTCAGGTCATGGCTACAGAGATGGTACAGTTGAGGATGAGGCTAGAAGAGAAACGTAAAGCAATCGAAGCACAGAAGAAGAAGGTGGAGGCTGCATTCACAAGGCATCGGCAAAAGATGGGTCACTCAGCATTTCTCAATGTGGTAAAGAGGAAAGGAGATGGGGCTGCCAGTGGAGAGGAAGGAGGAAAAACCGAGGGAGAAGGCAAGGCAGCAAGCACAAGTCCCACCTTCAAATTCGGAAGGAGCAAGGCAGACACGCCTGATGGGGCAGAGCAAAGCAGCACAGGCTTCTGTTGGACAAAGTCGCCTGGTGCAGGAGAGGAAGGTGGGCAAAGCCCTGCTCAGCTAACTGAGGTAGATCTCACAGAGTATACCCGTTCTATTGAGAAACTGAACCATTCGTTAGCCTTCCTTCAGACTGAGATGCAGCGACTAGCTCAGCAGCAGGAAGTGATCATGGCTATGAGGGAACAACAACATCAGCAGGCGTGGGTCATCCCTCCTCCACACACAAACCCATCCCCACAAAAACACAGTCGAGCTGGAGCCGTCGCTCGATCCTCAGGACCCTCTTCTCCTGCCGACTCCCCTCGTTCCACTCACCGTTCTCCAACCAGCATCAAGCGCAAATCTGCCTCCTTCCACTCACGCAATCCTCGCACGCCTCGTCCCAGCGAGCTAAAGCTGGCCCCCTACAATCGTGTCCTAACTGCCCCGCAATCTGTAGATAGCATCCCCAGACTACGGCGATTTTCTCCCTGCCAGCCTTTGGCGAGTTCCTTTGTTTACATGGGGGAGAAACCAGCACCAGCCAATCTAGCAACAGTAGCCTCAGATGGGGATAAGAATAAGGAGAGTGAGTCACTCCTTTCCCCAGAGAAAGAGCACGCCAGTATATGTGTAGCCAACTCACCCCCCTGCTCCCCCAACCTGCAGAACAAAAAAGAACAAAAATCTGAAGCTCGAGAAACAGAAAAGAGCCAATCCAAGAACACTGATGTGGAAACAGATGAGCAGAAAGTTCAGAAGTCAGTTGCAGAGCTCAAACCTACCATAGAGTCCTCATTTCCTGAGGTTCTGGCCCACCCTGTGGTCGAGACCTTCACGGTGACACCTACAGAGATTCCTCCCCAGCCAGAAGACTCCGGCCTAGTCAAGAGCAACTTGATTGAGGTACCTCTGTCAGTCGTGAAGCCCCTGGAAGATCTGACACTTGATGATGATTTGGAGATGCAGCAGGCTAACGTGGAGGCATCAGATTACGAACAGAAGATGTGTCGTGGTTTCTTCTTCAAGGTAGGCTGTTGATTCAGCGAATTGTCACCATATTGTACAAAGAATAACTTTTGTAGCACTTTCTCTTGTCATAATATGAATCCATGAAAAGTGGATTTGTGTGTTTTAGATACGATAAAATATACATTATTTGACTCTGCACTGGAGCTGAAGTGTGGAGTCAACAAATAAACAACACAATAAGTAAATCACAAAAAACAAAATCATGTTTCATGCTATGGTAGGGCCATTGGAAGCCTTAAAACGCAACACAGTGGTGCAGTTATTGAAAAAAGGCAATTACATTTGAACCTGGTTTGTTCCTGACATGAGATGATGAATAGTTCGGGAAACATGTCAGCTGATCATCTCCCCATTTATGGGTTGCTTACTGGCTGCAGTCTGGGCTTCGATGTAGGCCATAAAACTGGGGCTGTTGTGAATAATTCAGGCACAGCTGTGGAAATGTGGGGTTGAATAGATTGTGAGTGCTGAGGGATGAGCAAAGGATGTTCACATGAAATAAAGCCTTGAATGGAACCAATTTGTACTGAAATTAGCAGCCTGGCGTGCTTATGTTTAGAAATGGATGAAGGCAAATTCAATTTGTTGAAAGTGAGTGTGTAAAGGGTCTGATTTCTGTCAAACTGCTTTTCCAAAAGTCTCCTCCTCTCTTGCTATATCAAGGTTCCATGCAGTCAAATTCAACTGCTGTTGAATAATGACATCGTTTCAAATGTCCATGGAAATAATGTATTTTTAAACGGTTTCTTGTAGTCCCATAATATAAAGATCACTCTATTGTGTTCCTTTTTGCCAGCCTTTTTACTCTCATTTACTTACACAAAGCAAAGGTGACCTTTCGCAATAACAGCTCGGTTTGGATTATTTTATTCATTATACTCATTTAGATGAATAAAAGATTTTAGATTCAGCTCTGCCTCCTGATCTGTGTCACAACAGTAGAAGGTCAACTTTGCTTATTGAACAGCAGGTACGAAACAGTAATGACTAAACTAAACGTTAGTGGGTTTTCAGTCTGCTTAGAGCACACTGTGTGAAGGTGCCTGACTTTGTTTCCTTCGTGACTCAGGCGGACGGAAAGGCCGAGGAGAACATGGCTCAGAAGAGGGCTGCACTGTTGGAGAAGAGGATGAGGAGGGAGAAGGAGAGCCAGCAGAAGAAGATGCAGCTGGAGGCTGAGTTGGAGCAGAAGAAGGAGGAAGCTCGGTGTGTTGACACATGGTGTAAAGAGAGCGTGACTGCGCTGCCAGACGTTTTGCAGCAATGATGCATCTCTCTGTGCTGACTTCCTCCCATCCCTCTCCTTTCTCTGTGCAGACTGAAAGCAGAGGAGGAGCGCGTCAGGAAGGAAGAAGACAAGGCCAGGAGGGAGTTCATCAAGCAGGAATACCTCAGGAGGAAGCAGCTAAAACTGATGGAGGACATGGACACCGTCATTAAACCTCGACCAGCCGGCGGTGCCAAGCAGAGGAGGGGCCGCCCCAAGTCTATCCATCGCGACAGCATGGACTCCCCCAAAACCCCAGTCAGGGCTGCCACAGGTAACCATGGAGACGGTCCCCAATGAGGGAGGTCAAGGTCATCCCATCTGTCGTATCTGTGTCCTGCTGCCACTTTGCTTTGTGCCCTTTGAGAATATCTTACATAATTTACTCTTGTTTCATATGATGATAATAAAAAATAATATTTATGTAATTTAGTCAATTTAAGCTTTGTGAACTAAATCTTTGAAAAACCATCTAATATTTAACAAACCTAAAATAATACAGTAGAACTTTAGAAGTTTAATATCATGTAGTGATATAGTGAAGGAGCAATGCAATACTACTGCGTGTTTTTATGTCAGTTAAATGAATTATTCTAAAATATTTAATTCATATTCATGTGTGTATTATAGGGTGTGTTCATATGATTTGTGTGTGTGTATTTCTTGATGTGAGAGTTAATTTTAGTGGTGACACTGAGGCTGCATTGCTCTGCGACAGGAGTTGCAACAAAACACAGTGGACAGCGTGGTGTTGTTGTGATTCATGGTGTTGGTGTAACTGTGTCGTGCTGTGCCGCATCTCATCTCACATCCAGGTTCACGCCAACGTGTCTTTTCAGTCTCCAGCTTGTCCCTCGCTTCCCTCAACCTAGGAGACAGCGACAGCGTTCACTCTGACAAGAGATCGCCAAGGTGAGATGTTTTTACAAGTAAAGACCATGCGTAATGTGAAATGTGATTTTCCGGTGTAGCCTTTTAAACTTAGTTCAGTGTTTCCCGGAGATTTTTCACAAGATTGCATACCTTCAGAAACATAACTTTGATTCAGGAATATAGCAGTGGATAAGTGAAAATCTCTCTGGATTCAAGCAACTGAGTTTACTGCTAATGTTATAGTTTTCTGTAATAAGTAAGCCACTGCAAATGAACATTAAAGTTTGACACATTGACGTTTTTTATCGCCAAGCACTCCAACTGTCTAACTCCAGTTCTCAGGTCTAACATTTCTCCTCTATTCTTCTATCCTTCTTCTTTTAATACTTTCTTTTCTTGCTGTTTCACACGTCAGAAGTGCTAGTTTAGCCTCTGGCAGTCTCTTCTACTTTCTGAGATCTCCTAAACTGAGAAGGAGAAGGTTAGTTTCTGCTTGCCAGTCAAATCCCGTCCCGAGTCCAATCCTGCACTGAAACCCTGTTCCCAAACTGGGTTTTATCACGGATTGATCGAAACACTTCAAGGAAAACCAGCGTATTTCCTCATGATTAACTTTAAAGCACTTGCTTTGCTTTTTCAGCAGCATCGCCACCACAAAGCCATCACTTCTCTTTTTCCACTTACCTCACTGCTGTGCCATCCTAACCAATTTACACTTGTGTTGTGGCTTTTTTTTTTTTTTTTTTTACACCAGAAATAACAGAGTCAATAGTGTGGCTTTACATTGACAGTTCTGTGCAGCAAACTCTGCAGAAAACATCCATCTTTCCAAGTCATTTAACCCTATACTGTAATCTATTAGTAGGGTATACAATATCATTTAATAATAAATGAAATGTAACGAGGAAGCCAAATTAGACATTATCCTTTTGCTAAAAATGACTTGTAGACGTGGACAGTTTACAATACAGCACTGCAAGCAAGTTTGACTTAAGTTGCTCTCTCTGCACATTTGCTGTGCTCACTGACTTTCATGTCACTACAGAGGCAGAATAGTGTGTTTCATAAGTAGATTATAACCTCAGTGGAATAAGCGATACTCACTTTTTTTTATAAGGATTGCCGGTGTATAGAAGGGACACATAATGTAGGTGCAGTCCAGAAAAAGAGCAACCAAATGCCAAGTGCTGCACTATAATTAATTGACCTCTTTTTATTGACCTCAAATGCGCCAGACTGCTTCACATCACTGAACTCACTGCCTGTGCTTGCAAGCTTTGCTACTTCACTAGTTACTGTAATGATCTACAACAGACACTCAAACTTAAGCTGTGTGCTGCAGTGCACACGGTTCCCTCCACTGTAAGGGATAAATCCATACAAGCAAGATGTAGACAGGGTGGGATGACATGACATCAGCTTAATGCTGCTGTTTCGTAATGGCTGGAAGGATTTATTTTTGCAGATGGCATTTATTTCTAAATGTCTTTGTTTGCACAGTAGTTTCCTGCCCTGTCTACAGTTTAATTTGCTGAGGAGCACCACCGATACGGAAAGGTGATCTAATCGGTCTGCGTGTGTGTTTTAGGCCGGATTCTGCAGATGGTTTCTTGTCCCCGAGTCGCTCCAGCAGCAGGAATGGTGAAAAGGACTGGGAAAACGGATCCACGACCTCCTCTGTTACATCAAACACAGAATACACCGGTAGGACTACTTGGCACATACATGGCACAAAGTTTTCAATATAAAATTTACAAATCAATTCAATTTCAAATACACCTGCAAGAATTTAGATTGACAGATAAGTTGATCATTATTTTTATACCTTTATATGTCAAAATTGTCTTATTTCAGCTTCTCAGATTTGTATTTTTTCTGGTTTCTTTAGTCTTTATGAGGGTAAACTGAAAATCTTTTGGTTGTGGACAAAACAAGATATTTGAGGATGTCACCTTGGAATTTTGGAAACCATTTTTAATTTTTTTTATTTTACAGACTAAACAACTAATCGATTTATTGAGACAATGATTGACATATTTATTGATATCATAAAAATAATCTTCCTTGCCTAAATAGTTTGCAGTGTAAACATCATGTTACCAACATAACGGTGAACAGTGATATGAGCTAATGTTATGGAGTCATGCATTTCTGTTTCATTTTAGGGTCATTTATGTATCTAGTGCAGCTGATATTCTAAGCATGAGCATGTTTTAATCTTTCTGATATTGTATTTTGTCTGCATCTAAATGCTGTATTCATAGCTCACACGCCTTTGTCGGTCTGCCCACTGACACATGGGTGTGCTACAGTAGAACTCTTCATACATGATTTATCAAAAGAAAGAGTAAAAATAGGGAGGGAAGACTTTTCCTTGACATAACTGGAGGAGTTGCCATGACAACAGCCTGATCCTGACATTCTCTCCTCCGTTCTCATCCAGGACCAAAGCTATACAAGGAGCCCAGTGCCAAATCTAACAAGCACATCATCCAGAACGCTCTGGCCCACTGCTGCCTTGCAGGCAAGGTTAATGAGGGGCAAAAGAACAAGATCCTGGAGGTAACGGCATGGAGATTTAAAAATATTGTTACACACTTGCAGGGGTCCGGGGTGTCCTGGTGCCTCTACTGAAGATACACGTCACATACCTTCAACATTATGGATTAAAATCTCACATGGGACCTTTGTTTCTCTTCTTATTTTGTCTGTTACTGCTATGAAATAAAGGCACATAAAATACGTTAAATACGTTAATAAAAGCCCCCCCAAAGAAGTGAAGACTGCAAGACATTTAAAAATTCTGCAGTAGCTGAATTTTTAGTTGGGAAAAACATGTAGAACAACTTTTTGAAATTAAAAGGAAAACACAGCAGTGAGTATGACAGGACTGCAATGCTGAAATTAGTGATGTGGAAATGTACATTATTAGTATTAACCTAGGAACAGGATAAATTCAAAATAAGGCATAGTTATCTGTTATGAAGAAAGAAAGAAAAAGTAGTAGAAGTATTTGAAAATGTATGGTTTGAGGGTTTTTGAATTACAAAACTGTTCCTGTCACAGTGAACTGTATGTACAAATAAATCCTTTCTTCTGTCACAAGAATGGCAAGTCAGAGAGTAATAAATATAATATTATTAGAGTTAAATGTCACCGAAACCTTTGCTTTCCTTTAGCCACATGGCCTTCATACTGTATCTGATGAGGTTTTTTTCTTCACTGACCCGAACAGGAAATGGAAAAATCAGAGGCCAACAACTTCTTGGTTTTGTTCCGGGATGCTGGCTGCCAGTTCCGCTCTCTCTACACTTACTGCCCCGAGACCGAGGAGATCAACAAGCTGACAGGCATTGGCCCTAAGAGCATCACACGCAAGATGATCGACGGCCTCTTCAAGTACAACTCAGACAAGAAGCAATTCAGTCAGATACCAGCCAAGACCATGTCGGCCAGCGTGGACGCGGTGACCATCCACAACCATCTCTGGCAAACAAAGAAACCAGCCACTCCTAAAAAAGTAGTGCCTGTCCAGTCCTAATGGAACTCAATACCCGAACCATCACCATCTCCCCCCTCAAACGGAACAAACCTATTTAAATTTGCACTTCACTGTATATATCCATGAAGATTCAAGCACCTGCAATGCCAGTTAGATTGAATGCATATTTGTCTTTTTTTATGTTTGTTTGTCTTTTCCTCTCATTCCCTGCATTCCTATCCTTATTTTTCCTACTTACTCTGGACTGGACATGATAGGACTCAAAGAACAACTGGAATGTATGCCACTGTTAAAAGAGTGATGTAAATGCTTCTCACTTGTGTATTTTTAGAGACTGTCATGTTTGAGTCATGAAGGTTTGTGTGATTGTTGGGTTTTATTTCCTACGTGCCAAATGTCAAAAAAAAGAGACAGTATGAATGCCAGGACATTTTATTGGGTACACTGAAGCACTGAATGTTTTTAATTCATGTACAGATTGATTTGTGTTTGCATTATCCTGTTGAGTGTGGCCTTATGCGCGTTTTGTTTTAGAGTGTTAGCGCAATGAGGTGATTGTAAAACAGCGTATCTAGATTGGGGTTTTTTTTGTATTTGGAAGAACCCTTTTTTTCTTCATCTCTGTGGGTAAAACAGTTTGTATATTAAGGTACGTAAAACTACAAAGGGCCAAAAAAACTAATTGCATACAGCTAGTGTTAGCCACACAGTACAATGTGTGTTCAGCTCAACAAAGCCAATCGGTTTCAGCTTTTTTTCAGAAACCTTTCGGAGAAAGTGATTTTAAAGAATGCAGGACGTTACTCTAGATCACTGGTTCTCAACCTGTGGGTCAGGACACCTGCAGGCGTTTTAAGCTGTAATGTATGAAGTGTGAAAAGAATTATTTCTAATATACAAATATGCTGTCATGTTTGTAATTGTTGTGTCAGATTCCTTTTTCTTTAGTTGCAGCCTCAAAATAATTAAGGTAAATTGACAGACAGTGAACATAGGAATCATCCCTTGGGGATCAAAGTTTGTTTACATGGAGGCATTGCTTCAGCCAAAAAAGGGTTGGGAACCAGTGTTGTAGATTTGTGAACAAATAAAACAGCTCAGTATTATTTTGTTTTTATTTAGAAATATTGCCAACTGCACCACGTAGCATTTTTGTAGGATTACACTCTTACCCACTGGTATCAGGAATATGACTGAATTCCTAATATAATGACACCTAAGAAATATTTCTCTTTATATCAATATCAGGCTTTAAATTATTGTATTAGTACTTTCTCGACAGTATTATAAATTCTTCAGATTCACACCGGGCCTACTCATATTAAAAGTCTTCACTTAAGGCACTTTTGGTGCAAAGCATCCACAACACACCAGATGTAGTAAACATAGTGCATATACAAGGTTTAGATCGCTGATTAGTCAAAAATCAATTTATCTAAATCACAGCAAGTATTGCCTGACTCATTAAAATGGCCACACTGTTACTAATATTCAATATTGTGTCTGTTGCTTTTACATAACACAAATGTATGTTGACCCAAACTAAGATTACATTATGTGACATATTAGCAGCATATTTGTCTGTTGCCTGTAGATGCAACATGTCCAAAATAGGCCACAAATGCAGGACTTTTGTAAGATTTCTGTTATTTTCTTTCTACGATTAGAAGAATGAATTTCATAAAATGATGCAAGGCAGAATGAGGCAGATCCTCGTTGCTGCATACGGGTAGAGACTCGCCACAGAGTTTCATTGGTGTCAGTATCATGTTCCTTTTGCCACCAAATGTCAAATCAACACCGTTGGCAGGTACGATTTCCAACAAAAACAATATCTGCTAACATGGTGCTTTGTTTTCAATTGGGAGGGGGGTATTTATGACCAAAAGTGAGCATGTATGTGTTTTTAAAAATGTAATCTAATATGAAAGAGGGAAGACGTGTTTCTCTCCTGCTGAAATGATTTTTCCTCATGAAGCTCTGTCCACCTGCTTTTGGCCGCTCGAGGCCAAAGGAAATGATTATTTAAACTGTAATGATATTGTACAGTGTGTTCATGTGAGCTCATACCTATTCACTATGATGACCTTGTTTTGTTTGTCAGACGCTGTGCTGTCATTCAACATATTGCTGAACATGTAGTTTCATTTTTTTGTTTTGTCTTTGTTTTATTTTTCCCGTTTTTTTTGCCTTTAATAAAACTAAGCATGGCCTCAGCATTTATGTGGTGTTCATTATACAACTACAAATATTGTTGTAGTTTTTTACAGTAGACATATCAGAGAGATACTATATCAGAGTTTTTGCTGAGACAAAAAGTATCTAGTAGTATTTATCCTCAACTCATCTACACACTTACAATGTGTTACAATGCATAATTGTGTATGATTCACATACAAGTTGAAAAAATTGTTACATCCTGGGAAAAAATCAGGCCTTGGTACACATTAACTTAGGCTTCGAGCAGTAGATGAAGCTACTTAATTTCAAAAAGGTTCATTTTAAACCTGCTATAGTCAAGCCAGCTGTCCCAAGATACAATAGCTCTTAAATTGGATGCTACAAAAGCTTTACAATAATGATCACTTGAGTGTGGAACGAGCGTGAAGTATAGTGAATTCACTCATACTGAGCACAGAGTTGGACCAGTAGCAAGGCTGAACTACTTTTACCACAAACATACAACATAAACTAAAAAAAGGGGCTGCTGTATTACTACAGAATCTTGTGGACATGTTTTTTTTTTCATAGGGGCCCTGTGTATAAAACCGAAAACCTTGGACCCGCTACTCTTGCACACAGAAACAGTTCTTCTGACACCATCAGATAATGCCCCCTCAGATTTCCTTTGTCTTTTTTCTTTTTTTGTGTGTAAATATACATAATGAAAAAAAGGCTTCATTAAAAATGGACATGTTATGGTCACTCAGCTGCACATAAATAAGCAGAACATGCACAAACAGAACTATTCAAAATGTTTTTGTTTTTTTCATTTATATAAAAACATTTTTATTTATTGTGCTGTGTTTTCATGATTTTGTTGACCAGAATTGACAGTTTAATTTTGGATATCTGCCATTAGCTACTATCATAGCTCTGTAGCATTTAAAATCCACTGACTGGTGTAGTTACCTGAAGATTAAACCGAATAAAAGCGTTATTAATTTTAGTTTTTAATACTTTTATACCATCATTTTCATTTAATTTTCTTTATTTTTTTATTTTTTTTTACGGCGGGGTTGTAGGTGTGCCCACAGGATGTCTTCTCTACAGTTGATTGGTGGTTTGCGGCGGCTGCGTCCGCATGGCAACGGTGAGCTGTGTACAGCAGAGCAGTGACCTTTCTGGAGATACCAACACGCAGACACACACGTCCCCGTCCCCGTCCTCCGTCCTCCTCTCTGGAAACACTGCTACATTTGAAGACTGCAGTCGGGTCGGAGCGGCTTTAATGCGGCGTGTTGCTGGCGCAGACTGACAGGTGAGGCATGAATTCACGGTGGCGTGTTTCGCTTGCTCCGCCGCTCTTCAAAGTCTCGCACGGTAACCTGCACGGTAGAGACATTACTAGCTTCTGTTTGTCTTGCATGCCAGTTCACTGGATAGTGCCGCTATGCTCCGGTAAACAAGGTGTCGTCTGAGCGCAGATAAAGTGCTGAGGCTGTCAGGTTTGGGCCGCAGACCTGCTGTCACATCCAGGACTGGAGCTGGATGTTGTTTCTGTGTGCAGGGGGGGAATAGGGCGGTGTCACCGACACCCAGAGGTATCACTGCTCCCAGCCTCTCACTGCACTGGGTGGACTGGGTGCACTGGTTGCGGGTAGATCATGCAAAATGAAAAGACCTTGCAGGGTCTTGCAGCTAATGTGATGCTGCTGTGATTAACCATTTACAGCCCGGCCACAAAGAACTGCATCCTAAAGGTACAGATGGGGATTGTGTAATATGGCCATTGTACAATGCTTACTGTATATTACACACTGCAAGCCCACATAAGACTGTTAGGGGTGCTACAACTCTGTAAGCATCAATGAAGCTGCTGTGTTTGGATATGGTGCTAAATTAAAGAGCTCACGCTTTTAATTAAGTATTGAAATAAAGGCACATCAGAAACTCCAACAACACTGAAAACATCAGGTCAGTGTTGTTGTTGTTGTGACTGAGCAGCTGGACACTAGAAGTCCCTGCAGGAATGTATTGTAAATGGTCTGGTGCGAAATAGAAGCGTCAGTATTTCAGTGTTTACATGTGTCATCTCATTTCACACTAAACCCTACGCACACAGTGACAGATAATGCTTTATATTAAGTCGTGTATCAAAACCACAGCAAGTGTGTTGAAGTGGATTTACCACATTTTGTCAGCAGGACATCTCAATAAAACCTAAAAATGTAGATTCTGGGCCAGGCTACATTTTAATTTGCTTATTGTCTTTAATTGACACTAAACTATCCATCCATTCATTACCTGTTACCGCTTATCCTCTTCAGGGTCACAGTGGGGCTGGAGCCTATCCCAGCTGACTTAGGGCGAGAGGTAGGGTACACCCTGGACAAGTCGACACTAAACTAAATGCTGACAAAATCTTTGTAGGTTCAACAAATCAATTTAACCTTTGTTTTTTAGGTGCAACATCAAGTGATTTAACAGAAGTAGGTAGCATTTCCCTTAAATTGTGCACATGCATGGTCATCTTAGAATGAATCTCTCTGAATTCAGGTTCATGAACCATAAACATTTCTCTTCATGTCCATCTCCTCTCCCCTTTGTTGTCTGTACTCCAGCCAGCTGTAAGCTGCCACCACGAATCTGTAATCATGACGGCAGAGGAGACAATCAGCATCAAGGAGGCAGAGGTGATCAAGGTGATGCTGGACTTCCTGAACTCCAGGAAACTGCACATCAGCATGCTGGCCTTAGAGAAGGAGAGCGGCGTCATTAATGGACTCTACTCTGACGACATGCTCTTCCTCAGGTATGGCTGTACAGCAGGTAGGAAGAGACCACAGAGTCCGGAAAGAGAAGATTAGATTTGGGGTTGTATAGATATTCATATCAGGCACAGCTGCAAGTGTTTGTTAGGATCTGGGTTTGTCAGTCTCCGCAGGTGCATGTTACATTATTTTTTTTATAGCCTGTGCTATCTTATTTCAGACCACCGCAGAGACCTCTTTTCATTTGCTGCTTTCAACAGGCAACTCATTCTGGATGGCCAGTGGGAGGAAGTGATGCAGTTTATTCAGCCTCTAGAAGGAATGGAGAAGTTTGACAAGAAAAGGTGAGATCTAAACGCTTTACACCAACTCCTTACTGATCATATTCCCCTTTACTTGGGACTGAGCTGAACTTTCCATTTAAGCAGGAGACTGGTAGCCTGATTTAGGTCAAGTCCCAGTACTGTAGTGGCATCAACATGCCATGGAACCGCCTCAGTTGTCCTATCTAATTAAATTAGTATAGTATATCAAAATAATTAAATCCAGGAAATGTCACACAAGGCCTCATCAATTTATGTCCTATAAAGTACATTTTGTAATACTGACATTTGTGTTTCCAGGTTCCGCTACATCATTCTGAAGCAGAAGTTTCTCGAAGCTTTGTGTGTAAATAACGCCATGTCTGCTGCCGAAGACCCTCAGAGCGTATGTAAACATTACTACAAATTTGTATGATTATTGGCAATTTGAAAAATAGGCGCACTAGATAAGATGAACAAAGATACAATAGCCTGGAGGTGATCAGATTGGGCTCACAACTAGTGTACCAGACTGATAGTTTGGAAACCAGATACACTCCAAATGCCCTTGAGCATGGAAACCTAATGTCTCTCTGCTGTAATGGTGCTGCTCAATGGTGATGAGAAGAAGCCTGTGATTGAATTGAGATTTTACAAATCCGCGTGTATAAATAAAATTGTCAGCTGTGTTGGCAGCACCATAAGCCAGGTTTTTATTTAACAGCTAATATAATCCTTTATCATTGCACACATACAAGTGGCGTTCTACAAAAAACAGCCCCCAGAAAAAGCTTCTTACCACATACTCACTTGTCATCTATAAATATTCTGTCAACTACAGCTGGAGCTCACCATGCAGGAGGCAGTGAAGTGCCTCCACAATCTGGAGGGGTTCTGCCCGACCAAGGAGGACTACAGCAAGCTGTGTCTCCTCCTCACCCTGCCACGCCTCACCCATCACGCAGAGTTTAAAGACTGGAACCCAAGCACGGCACGTGTCCATTGCTTTGAGGAAGCCTGCACTATGGTGGCTGAGTTCATCCCTGCGGACAGGAAGCTGAGCGAGGCAGGCTTTAGGGCGAGCGGGAACCGCCTCTTCCAACTGCTCATCAAAGGGATCCTTTACGAGTGTTGTGTCGAATTCTGTCAGGTAATGTGACACCTGGAAAATGTTTAAAAGGAAACTGGTCTGATTGCGCTTTTACATTTATTTTAAAATCATCAACAGTTTCAGTCACTGTCAGAACTCCTGTGTTTCTGTTTTGCAGAGTAAAGCAACTGGTGAGGAGATCACGGAGGGTGAGGTGTTGCTCGGCGTGGATTTGCTTTGCGGGAACGGCTGTGACGAACTGGACTTATCGCTGCTCTCCTGGCTTCAGAACCTCTCATCAGGTGCCTTCTCCTGCGCCTTCGAACAAAAGACCCTCAACATCCACGTGGACCGCCTGGTGAAGCCCAGCAGAGCCGGCCACGCCGACCTCCTCACCCCGTTAATCAACCGCCTCTCCCCCTGCCCTACCTCACCTTTCCGCCAGAGGCCTCATTCAGCGGACACGTACATGTCCAGATCCCTTAACCCGGCTTTGGACGGTCTGTCCCACGGTCTAGCCGCCCAAGACAAGAGAGGCATGGAGGCAAACATAAAGTCTGCCCTCAGTCGGAGCCTGGTAGAGAATAATGTGCATCAGCAGGATGATTCACCTGAAAGGTAAAAGACAAACACCATGAGGACACTTGGGACAAATGATTTCTGGTGTTAGTTCTAAGTTCTTTGAGCACCAGATGGGTAGAGTTTAACACTGCAGCACTGCACAGCACATGTCAAAGCTTACCATACATTTGCTTTACAAGACTAAGACGAACAGAATTTCTAATTTTGCTTTCATCTCAAATCAAAAGAAATCCTGACAGACTAGTTAAGCTACATTTATGACCAGCTGCATTCGCTTTCTTACTAAGCTTTCTCCTGTAGCATGTACATGTGCAACCTTACGTATTAAACCCAGTGACAGATCTTGATTAATGACACAATCTGCAGCTCCATTAATCCCATTAGTCCTGCTTTAACAGAGATATACTGTCTCCTACAGTGTTGCACAAAGCATATTAAACTGGTGCTGAGTGTTGATGGATGCATTGTACTCTAAAGCCTTCACCTAATGACTCATTATTAATGAATATGATCATGAAAACTCTGATAGTTTAGAGTGGACTGGACTGAAGAGCAGCTTACAGTGTAAATGTCATTTTATTGGGGTCTCTGTGGCTCATTTGGCTATCACTACTGCAGTCTGAGTTCATGTTGTTCAGGACCTTAGTCATACCATCCCTCTCTCTCTTGTCAGTCACTTTCTCTACTCTGGATTGGAGCTAAGATAGTAAGCAAAAACTACCTAAAGCTCCCTCTTGTACTGCTGCATCGAGGAACCTCAAATCTTTTTCTTTCTTTGATCCACACATGCTCGTCCTACACAGACACTTATAGAGTAAGGCAAGATCTGTATGATCATCAAATTGTTAAAGGTTACTGCAAATGAAATGTTGAAGTGATAGGTGGAGACAGCCAGGGCTCTGAGGCATCAAATGAAAAGCACTCCTGTGAACTCAGCAGTTTGTCAGACTCTTGGATGTTGCCAGGTGCTCTCTGGCTCCACCTGCTGGATGCAGTTCATGTGCACAGCTGCAGGCGTCATCCTAAACAGGAATTTATATCTCAATATTTTATGCAACTTTACACATGTTCACAATGAATTAAACATAAAAAAAAATGTTTAATTTAAAACATGAATAAACAAAATGTTTAATTTCACTGAGGTACTGTGAACATGTTACTGTTAGTTCCTAATAATGGTGACGGCTTAATAAAATGAGTCAGCCACATTAACACTATTTCTTTCTTTTTGCTACATATTGTATAATTATTGAGTGTGACTGTTTAATTTTTCAGTCAGCCTTGTATTGTCAATGTGAATAAAAAGATTGTTGTGAATTGACATGTTTATTTTCTTGATGACAGGAAACACCCACAAGGGCTAGATGGACCCAACACCACACGCACCCCCCTGACCCCTGGAAAAGATGGTGGTCCGCCCTGCAGCACAGAAACAAATGAGGTAATAAGATCAGAAGCAGTGTCTTGTTGTATGTGCGGTGTGGCACATTATAGACCTTACGGAGATCAATGGTAACACAAAGACATTTCAGATGTGGGAGAGTTGAGTGTCTCACCTTTGCTCAGGCTGAATTGGTTTCCTGAGTCGTAAAAAGCCGCAGGTGTCTGTCTGGTCAGATGAGATTCTCAGTCTGTCTTCCCTCCACAGTCGTTACTCGAGATTTAAGAGAGATTTAGAATAGATTCCTCCTGAGCCCATGAACCACCTCATCTTCACACCTTCACTGCCTCATAAATCCTTCCCCAATTCTCTACCACACCTGTCCAAGGGGCACTAGCGCCCTCCTGCCCCCTGTCCCAGTGAAGAGGGTCGAGGTCATGGACACTGGAGAAAGATAATCTGGTTTGATGTGCGGTCACACCCAAGATGGCCCGCTGCTTCCATCATCGCTCATCTTTATGCATCCCAGGTCCCATCTAGAGGAGCCAAGTAGCTTGAGATTGGATTGTTTTGTGTGTGTGTGTGTGTGTGTGTGTGTGTGTGTGTGTGTGTGTGTGTGTGTGCATGAAAAGTGGTGCGATAGATGAAGGGAAGTATACTGTAGACCGGCTGGATATGATGAGGTCCTTGAAAACTTTTTATGGGATGGATGATGGAGGACAAGGCCTTGGGAGTTGAAGAGTTGTCAGTAGTGGCTCTTGGGGGAGAGTTTGTTTATTATAATCTGGTGTGTGTTTGTGTGTGTGTGTGCATGCAAGAGGCATGTGTGGAATACTGAATGGCAGTCATAAATATTCTGTCATTCCTTTGTACAGAGTCTGATTAGGTCAAGTAACTCCTGTTGAAATGTTTCAGGGTTTGCTACAATTCTGCAAAAACAAGCTTTACAGTGTGCCTTTTTTTTTAAATGTCGACTTACTGTGTGTACGTGTGTCTGTCCAGCGCCTTGACTCCACAGAGCACATCCAGGAGTATTACAGGCAGCGTCTCCGTGTGCAGCAGCATCTGGAGCAGAAGCAGCAGCAGAGACAGCTTTACCAGCAGATGCTGCTGGAGGGAGGGGTGAAGCCGCAGGACGGAGCCCAAAACAACCTCACTGAGACCTTCCTCAGCAAGTGAGAAGTCATATTGTGTCATTTCATGAATGAAAAACAATCTTGGCACTCCCCTTGTTGAGATTTTGTTTTTGTCTAGATCCATCCAGAAATTGGAGGAGATGAATGTGGGCATTGATCACAGAGGAGATGAGGTGATGACACATCTGGGCCAACAGTGGAAAGGACTGACAGGGAACACCAGCACTTCAAGCCCCAAAACCACCGCAACACACCACACCCCAGACACTGGGCCGCCAGGGGACAAGCCAGGTGGGGGGGTCAGCAGCACCCCGTTAAAGACAGGGAGCCATGGCTTGCCTTCCCTCAGCGAATCCCCAGTTCCTACCAGTCAGAGGTAAGGACCTGCAGAGTGTCTGGTCATGTTATTATTGTCATATTTGCTTTAAGTTGTGATAGGGTATCATATACATTTTTTCTGTCAAAAATTGATGAATTTAATGGGACATCAGGTCAATATCAAACAGTATACAAAATAAATTAAAATTCACCTTTCTAGCTCTCTGTGTATGTGTGTGTGTGTGTGTGTGTGTGTGTGTGTGTGTGTGTGTGTGTGTGTGTGTGCATTTTTATTATCAGTGCTGAGAGGATCAGAGGGTCTTGTCCCACAGTCCAAGATGATTCTGTGACACGAAACTCACAAGAGGTACAGCAAATTGTTGAAGTAATATTTTTTCATAGTTATTTTAGCATTAGACGTCCATCGTTTCCTCTAATATTGTTTGTTTTTATGATAAATGCCATAACTAAACAGTTGTTTGACTTGCCTGAAGGGTATTTGTGTTTTACAAATCTATGCAGATATATATGTAGATCATAGTTCAAAGCATTGCTTTTCTGATCCTGTGCAGCCAGGGAAGTCCAAAGCCCAGTTTGTAAAAGCAAACCAGCTTGAGGACACACAGGCAGTACGTGCGGTGGCCTTTCATCCCTCTGGAGCGCTCTACGCTGTCGGCTCCAACTCGAAAACACTGAGAGTCTGTGCCTACCCAGAAGCACTGAACACCAGGTAGGTAACCATTGACAGGTCCAAACAATTAGATATTATTACAAGATTATTTATGTGCTAAAAAAAATAGATGAAGGGTTCAAAGAAATTGTTACAAAAGTTTGTTGAAGCACAGAAAACTAGTGTGAGCTATCTATCTGCATGTTACTTCAGAAGTAATAATTTTGAACAAACATTGACAAAAAAAATGTGGTTGTTAAATCCAGGTTGCAATTTTTCCCTGCAGTTATTCTATAACATTTTACTTATGCATTTCTATCTCTGTCTGTCTTGGTTCATTCAGTAGTTCTGGTGCAGTCAAGCAGCCAGCGGTGCGCTTCAGGAGGAACAAACACCACAAGGGTTCAATCTACTGTGTAGCCTGGAGCCACTGTGGACAACTGTTGGCCACTGGCTCCAACGATAAATATGTCAAAGTCCTGCCTTTCAATGCAGACAGCTGCAATGCCACAGGTATTATTCGATGTCTTTTAGTGTGCATGTAAGCATTTTTCTACCTCTGCAAATGAGTTAAGGTGTGTCGTGGTCAGAGTGATTCGGTAAAAAACTTAACTTTGCTTCAAAAACAAATAAAACACAGTTTCAATTAGAATAATTGAGAGAAGCCAATTCATCTTCAGGCCCAGACCTGGAGTTCAGCATGCATGATGGTACCATCAGGGACCTGGCCTTCATGGAGGGCCCTGAGAGTGGAGGATCCATCTTGATCAGTGCTGGTGCTGGAGACTGCAACATCTACACTACAGACTGTCAGAGAGGACAGGGCCTTCATGCCTTGAGTGGACACACTGGTACGTTTGCAACAGCTTGAACCCACAAAAAAACCTGTCTAAAGGAAAGTCAAGTGTTGTGATGTCATAATTTTGTATGAACAGGTCACATTCTGACTCTGTACACATGGGGAGGGTGGATGATTGCTTCTGGCTCCCAGGACAAGACGGTTCGATTCTGGGACCTGCGAGTGCCCAGCTGTGTCCGGGTGGTGGGCACAACTCTGCATGGCTCAGGTAAGTCACCTCATTAGAGCAGATTCTCTTTTTTTTTCTTTTTAAAGAAATGGCACTTTTTTAAGCTGCAGCTAATCACAGCAAACATCTCACTCATTGATACTCTGTCTCACACAGGAAGCGCGGTTGCTTCAGTGGCTGTGGATCCCAGCGGCCGCCTGCTGGCCACAGGTCAGGAGGACAGCACCTGCATGTTGTATGACATCAAAGGAGGCCGCATAGTCCAGACATACCGTCCCCACAGCAGTGACATTCGCTCAGTGCGCTTCTCCCCTGGAGCCCATCACCTGCTCACCGGCTCTTACGATAACAAAATCATCATCAGTGACCTTCAAGGTAGCGACGCTACAAAATGTCTAACAAAATACACATACTGCTCTCAAAGGGTTAAAGACATACACTTGCATATATCTGATCATTTCTCATTTACTGTTTTCTGACCTCAGGTGACCTAACAAAGCCCCTCCCTCAGACTGTGGCAGGGGAGCACTGGGACAAGGTGATCCAGTGTAGGTGGCACCCCCACGACCGGACCTTCCTGTCCTCTTCTGCAGATCGAACTGTCGTCCTCTGGGCACCGGGCCCCTGATCTGTTCACTAGAGTAACGCTGGTTAACAACAACAACAGCAGCAGCAGGAAGCACAAGAACACGGCGTCCACATACATCCCAACATCGGAGCTGCTGCACGGAGTGTGCATGTGTGTGTTTTTGTGCATACACACCGTGAGCATCAAGCTATAGTTAACTGTATGTATGTGTGTGTTGTGCATATGTGTGTGTGTGTGTGTGTTTGAATACTTCTGTCTATGTCTTTGTGAGTGTGTGTGTGAAAGCAAACGCAGCACTCTGATATGTTTTTGTATTTGGCTTTGCAGTGCGAGTGTAATTAAAGTAAAACAAATTAAAGGAGACTAATCAGAACATTTTACAAACGCCATTTAAAGAGAAAACATGGAATCTTAGAGGTTCAGTAAATGTTAAGGGTGTGTGTGTGTGTGTGTGTGTGTGTGTGTGTGTGTGTGTGTGTGTGTGGGTGTGTGTGGGTGTTTGTTCACTTAATACCTTTCTGCTTTTGCTAGTAGAGCATGAAGATTAAACCTTTGGAGCCCACAAAGAAGTAGTCGGCAAATATGTAGTTACAATATAGAGATGAGTGATGATGCCTGAGTTGAACGGCATGAGTAGGTTCACTGCAAGCACACCTTCATATTGTTTTTCTTTCTCACGATGCCAAACTACATTTTAGTCGGCTAGAGTCGGAGCATGGTACGTCAGAAATGAAAGCACTGCTGTTTCTGTGGGAAACGGTGAGCTGGACTGTCGTGGAAAGAAGCCACATTTGGTTAAGCATATCATAATGTGCCTTTTTGTAACATTTGTAAAGATTTTTGGACGAGTGGATTTATTGAGAGATTTATTTATTTATTTGCAGCTTAATTTTTGGTATTTTCTCATATGCCTCAACATCTGTAAATTCATGTAATCTCACTGTAATGTAGAAAATGATCACCGATTTGTGCACACTATTGAAGAAGTGAGAGTAATTACACAAATGCTGGAAATACAGTGTGTTAAGGTTTGGTCACAGTTCTTTTTTTTTCTTTTCTTTTTTTGTTAGTGTCTCACAGCCAAAAATGGTCATTAAACGTATAAATAATAATAAATAATAGATAAATTGCAACCTGGGAATAACATGTAAAGTAAATGTTGGGTCTGAAGTTTTAGAAACTGTTTTTTGGGGATTCAGGCATAAGCACATTTAATGTGTAAGTTCTCTGTGGTGGTTGGTGAGTCATTAATAAGCAAGTAAGTAAGCAAGCAAGAAAGTAAAAACAAAGCTTTGTGTAAAGTGAGATGTGTAGTTATTGCCCTCAAAACAACCTAGATATTTAAAGTAAAAAGTAAGGATTCATGAGAACTAATGATCCTGTGAAAACAGACAGTCTCACAGTGACCAAAGAAAGGACAAGTTAAGACAATGGTAACGAGGCACTTTAGGACGGGAATGTTGACTGAACAATGTGAAATGACAAATCTTAAAATTTTACAAATGATCATCTTGTGATTGATTTCATGTTATTTTCACTGCGGACCTATGCAGAAACCTGATTGACGTGAGAGAGAAGAGGGTGTTGAAGAGAATATATGCCATGGGTTATTCTATTATGCATCGCATCTGTTTTATCTGTGGCTCACATTATGGCATATCCAGTGTCATTTGAAATCAGTGTGGTTTGAAACAATGTTTGTGCACATAAATGTGTAATGACAGGACTGCCATGGGGGCTAACAGGGTCAGACTGTTGGATTGATAAAATAGTGGCTGTCTGATACCACGTTGTTCTTGCTTTTTAATAAATAACTGTATTTTTAACTGTGTTCTGTAAATGCTGGAATAATGGAATAAAGATACAAAGTGCCATCACACTGCTCTTTAATGTGTTGGGTCGTCGTGTCTGTTCTTCTCATGTGTTTGCTCAAAAAGCATGTTGGGGTCACACACATGCCTCTGCATTGAGACAGACAGATGCAAGACGCACTGTGAACAGATGAACTGTGGACATAGGCAAAGCACAGGATGCAAAAATGCTTACTTTCTGCTCGAAGCAATTGCCTGTGTTGTTTTTGCATAGGAGGACTGTTGCCTGTCCTGCATACTCACTGGCCTGGCTAAACTGAGGGGGTTGGGCATTGCTAATAGCATTTGGCAAAAAAAAAAAAAAGAATAGCATGATGCACTTGGTAAGGTACATGCATGATCAGCTACACATTTAGAAAACATGGAGAAAGGCAAAGATAAAAAAAGATGTTTAGGTAAAAGAAGTCATGCAGGACACAAAGAGAAAAAGTGCAAGACGGGGTAGATAGAGGGATGAAGGTAACTGCAGAGAAGAGAGCAAGGGGGGATTTACTCATGCTGCACTCGATCATTCCCTCTTTTGTAATGTGGACAATGAGAGCCAGGGGTACAGAGCTTAAAAAGGATACGCACACTGTTAGAGCCAGCAACCCTGGAGAGACACCAGCCAACCCGGAGGTATCAGAAAATTACTTGGATTTACACAGAATCTGTTTTCACTGTACTTCCAGGAGGATACGGCTTTCTTCAAAGGTTTAAAAAGGAAATTCAGCAACTAAGAACCTGCTTTTGGAGAACAAGCAAAACAACAAAGAGAGTAGAGATGAGGTTTGGAGACCTCTGTCTAGGGAAAAGATCTTCACCGCTGGGCCTGATACCCTGATGTTTGTCCAAGTTGATTGAAAATAATTCATTAATTTTGAACTTTTAATTGAACTTTTGGAATTTGGAGGATTTTACTAGCTGCGGTGAGGAGTATGGGAGTTGAAATCAGTGTATGAAATCACTGGTTTGCTGGCTGTGTGACAGAGAGCAACACTGCTGACAGTTCAGTTGCTTAGTGTTGAAAGATTAGTTTGTGGTGTTTGAGGGGAATTAGTGGCGAACAATGGCTCTGAACTGCCTGATAGGCAAACTTATTGTCATACAACAGTTTGGCTCAAGTGCTTTGCTGGCTATGACCAAGTTGACAGTATCACTGAAGAATGACACTTTCTAGCATGCCTATGTGTGAATGATTTTTTTTTTTTAATTGAAAATGCAAAGGATCATCTGGTGATATTTCAAAACCAGCATTTAGTTTGGATTTATTTGTGTAAAAGATGTGACCGATCTACTACAACCACAATTCCAGAAAAAGTTGGGACACTGTCTAAAACATAAATAAAAACAGAATGCAATCAATGAGCAATGAATAGAATCAGAATCAAGTTTATTTCCAAGTAGGTTTGCACTTACATGGAATTTGGTGTAGCTGGTGCAGAATAGACATTAAGTAAAAAGAAAAATATTTAAAAAAAAATAGGTAGATAAAGCTGTAGTGCAAGCTGGTGTATATGACAGTATAGTTCACACAATATTCACAGAATGCTAAAACTGTGCAGATATACAACAGGATGAAGTGGTCCCACATAAATAAAGACTGTGTGTTAATGTAACGCAGGAGGTCTGAAGATGCTACGTAAATGTAGAATACAGAATACAAATACAGCACAAAGTAAAGATATTTAATATTCAGACTGATTAACTTTTTTAAATTTGTGGCACCAGAACACTGGGAAAGTTGCAGATTTGCTCAAAAATCGGTAACGGGCTAGTATCATGACTGTGTATGAAAGGGGCGTCTTCGAAAGGCTCAGTCGTTCACAAGAAAAGATGGGGCAAGGTTCACCACTTTTTTACACAAGTAGTCCAATAGTTAAAGAATGCTGAATAATGGAAGAATGTTTCTTAACAAACAGTTCATAAAATGATTAAAAGATTCAGAAAATCTGGAGAAATCTCTGCATGCAAGAAGCAAGGCCAGAAACCATCATTAAACACCAGTGATGTTCGAAAGCCTAGGGCAGCACCGCATTTAAAACCGGCACGATTGTATAAAGGATATTACTTCATGAACTCAGGGTAACTGCTGTAGGTGAACAGTTTGTCCGTGCAGTTAAAACTAAAGGAGACGTAACAGTGGTAAACATTAGGCGTG
The DNA here is from genome assembly GCF_000972845.2 of Larimichthys crocea. Lineage (NCBI taxonomy): Eukaryota > Metazoa > Chordata > Actinopteri > Sciaenidae > Larimichthys > Larimichthys crocea. Next base: position 24,556,985 of record NC_040027.1, read on the forward strand.
GGAATCTTTTGTTATCTCACTATTTCATTCAAAAGATTGATTCTCAGTTCAGGATATGGGGTTGCCAATTTCAGCTGTGTGTAAAGAAAGTTTGCATACTGGATGAGTCATTGTAGAATTGTAAAATTCAAATTGTCCTCAAATGATTGCCTTCAATGAAGACGGGACATGCTGAAATTCTTGACGCTCCATTTCAGGCTACATACTCTCAGAGGTTACGTTAGCAAACTAGCTAGTAATCGCTTTTTGCTGCCACTCTTGTTTTTACGCAAGCTGAAACGGGCACGTGGCTAGTTAACATTGTTAGCGGCAAGGAGAAAAAAATTAACTTAGGTTGAATATAAAATAATCTTTGGAAGTTTTGAAAGAAGATAAGAGTTGTGATTCTTACACGATTCTCTCCTTATGCCTAGTAAACATGCCTTTGTGTTTGAGGCATTCGATTCAGAATGAATGTATATTTACAAAAAACAAAAACAATAAAAATGTATCAGTTTGAAAGTTTAATATCTTGTCTTTGTAATGCCTTTAGTTGCAATAACACAATAACGATACAATTTTTTTTTGTGAACTTGCGTATTCCGTATGCTCTAAAACTAATGAGCCCCTAAATCTGGCCTTCAGATACTCCAAGAAGAGAAATAAGTTCTGTCATGACGCTAACCTACTGTCTGGTTTGCATAGGACGGAATGGAGAGGATAGTATACCGGAATGTGTAACCAGCAAAGGAAACTTTGTTATCTTGAGCTTCAGACATAGATAATGATGCATAATGGATATTTTTAAACTCATAGGCAGCAGAGAGAACTTTGAGTCAATTAGCGTGATGAGTAGAATGTAAATGCCTTCAAAACAAGAGTTGACAATGACACTTTACATGGATAACTTGACTCTGCTGAGGCAATGAGTATGAAGTCTGTCCTCTCTTTCCTGAACAGCTGCTGAATGTTTAGGAGCACAGCGCTTCCCCCAGCTTCTCCACGATGCTGTATACTTTGGCGGGAGGAGGCACTCTCTGTGGTGTGGCTGCCCTCGTGCTTCTCATCGTTTCTACGGCTACGGACTACTGGATGCAGTATCGATACTCAGGTAGTGGTGCCAATCAAGGGCTTTGGAGGTTCTGCATCAACCGCAAATGCCATACCCACACCATGACTGTAGGTGAGTACTACTAAAATAAATCTAGATCCCTCATTCTTGGAAAGAACTGATGGAAAGAACATTTACTGAAGTTGTACTGGGATGTGGTAGATGACAAAAACATAAAAAATACCAGTATTTCTGACAAATCCAGGCCTAACTGCAATTATCTGTTGACATGTATGTGGTCGTGACCTTTTTGTATTTGTCCAGCCTTCTGGGATGCCACACGGGCCTTCATGTTGCTGGCAGTGCTGAGCTGCTTTGCCGGCGTGGTGCTCGGCCTGAGCGCCTTCACTAATGGCACTAAAAACAGGAGGGTCCGTACAGGTGGCATTGCCCTGGTGTTGTCAGGTAACACACATTTACTTACAGGGTGACCTGGAGGATAGAGACTGTTCATCTGATTGTAAAGCTGACTGTAATTCTTTGAGGCAGAATAATAACATTGCAGAATGATTGTAGCTATTTGGAATTGTCTGGGACCTTCTTGCAACAGGCTTACAAACAGTGGTTGGTCTTACCCAGAGTTAATTTGAAAAAGATGTGCCATGCTTAGATGGATAACTGTTGCACTTTAAATATATGTTGACGGATTGTTTAGGTTGGCGTTTTCTTGTATCTGGTCTGTTTATTTTGATGTTTGTCCTCACCTTCCATTCACAGGTTTTCTTGCTCTGCTGGCTTTGGCAATTTACACTGGAGTGACTGTCACCATTTTTGGCAAGCGCTTCTTGGACTGGCGCTTTTCCTGGTCCTACATCATTGGTTGGGTGGCCATTATTTTGGCTTTTGTAGCAGGTATTAACTGTATTTATTTATGTGGTGTTCTGCAGTTGCAAAACTACCTCAGATTAGATGGTTATGCCTCGTATTAAATTCAAGTATTAAAGCCTCTGTATATATGTCTACAGTAACAATGATGAACCTTTGCAGTAGCAAACAATGTGCTTTTCCTTTCTTTGACAATTACTGGTCTTGGTAGTATGGATTCTTTTTCATATAGACACATTATTGAGACTAAATAAAGACTTCTTTTTATCTGGTTTCTTTCAGGAGTGTTTCAGCTCTGTGCTTACCAGCAGACCACTGCAGAACCTCCTCCTTCAAATAACCCGGACACCTGAACAAGATGAACACATCGATTAGCTCGAAGACTGTTGCAATGGATGTTGACTGCTGCTTTTGAGTACCTAGAATTAAATAAATAGAAATCATGGACTCTTTGGTTTTCACTGCTCTTCTGATTTCAACATTCTGAAAACTTTTTACCTTTTTTGGGGGAGTAATTGTCAGATTATTTTAGTTTTCTAGCTTTCCATACATTTAAAAGTGAGAAACATTTCATTGCGATACTTCACTGAATTAATAGATTTTGCTAAAATAACGTCCTAATTAAAAGTGAAAATGTTGATTGTAAATGTAATGTACTTTTCTATTACAGTGTGTGTGTAAAACAGATTCTCCACTAGATGGTGGTCTTCAGCCACATGCAGAAGGCACAATACACCACTGCTGGAAGATAAGACCTGTTCAACTTAGTGAGTTCACCTTATAGATTGAATTTAAATGTGCCTTTAGAATAAATAAAAAAAGAGGCAAAAGAAATAGGTAATGTAGTAGATGCGGGCAGGTGTGAGTAAATGTTGAACATATTCATTATGATCAAAGTCCTATTGTCCAGATACAGTCTGATTCAAAGTTGAGTTTTAATGCTTCCTAAAGCCATAAAATAAAACATTCAGTACAATTGTAAGTCAATTTTTTTTACTGAATGAAAATTTGAAGTGTCTTTTTATACATGTACTACCTCACATTAATGTGTGACGTTCACAAATGAACGTTTTCACCACTCCCAACCTTTTCTTTATTCAATTCATTTTCAACACCCAATCAGCAACCAGGTGTGTGTGTAACATTTTGGCTTGGCTATGTGTGACTAAGTCAGGGCACGTACATTTGTCTGACATTTACCTGTGCCGCTCCCAAACTTAACATGATCCAAGTAAAATTTTCCATCCAGTCTTTTGTAGGAACAGTAAGCGAACAGCAAAGACACCAAACATTATTTACTTCGCAACATTTGATTTATTTTTGAACAATAGCAAAGTCATCTCACAGAGACTACTTTGAATTACACTGAATGCAAATAAATATATGTAGGACCATAGTAGAATTAAGGACATTAACAACTGATACAAAATTATTTACAACACTTTGAATAGTGCAAAACCACACAAATACTGCCCTCATCATTGAGATTCTTGCATGGAGTCCATTCAAGGACAGTGGATGTGTGTGTGTGCTGCCCCCTGGAGGGGGTTATAAGAACTGACTGTATGGCATGATGACAAAAACCTTAGTATGGCCATCTTGAAGCGGGATGTAGCAAACCCAGGTACGCTACACCTCGTCAAAAAGCTCCATGACAAGGGTGACGTTAAATCATTGAGATGTGGATATGCATTGTCAGGTTAGTTTAAAAATGGCCATAAAGGGAGGGGGGGACAAAAAGAAGAAGAAAAACAATCTGAGAAGCTGAATACAATTACATCCGTTAGTAAAGTCAATCTCAACGGAAAGTGGTGTTCTTTTCTCAAAGGGACATTTGAGAAACCACCAAAGCCAAGATGTACAGAATGTGAACGCCATCGCGAGCGCTGGACTTTGAAGTGACAAAAAAGGAAAAAGATGACGACCTAAAACCTTGTGGCAGGTAGTGCCCACCACCCCTGAGTGAAAGCAAAGTTTTAAAAAGTCTTAGCACCGTCAGATACCACAGAACGCCAGCTTTGCCTTTTCTCCTCAATCCGAAAACACGGTGTAGTGGATTGTGACAGGCACCACACGTCTTTTTTTTTTTTAAAGTGCGCTTGCTCGCTCGAGCCGTTCATTATTTTTTTCCTCACATCTTTGTTTTTTTTTTCTCTCTTGTTTCTTACACGATTTCTTCCCACCACAAATATCAAGCTCCATTTAAAAAAAAAACAGCACACAAAGATAAATTACGTTTTTTGCCATGCATAATTACTTGTTGCATATTGAAATTTCTTCTTGGGACCACTAGTCTTGCTGTTGAAACCTTGGACCTGACATTCTCTATTCTCTTTGGATGTCAAGAGTGAGAACGCATATACAGTATCAGTGTCGGTATTGTAGACACATGCATGAACATTAGAAATACATTATTGGTGCTACTTTAAATAACCTGAAAATGCTAGAAATGCCACTTGCCTCAAGACACAGAGAGAGGTTTGTACTTTGAACACAATGTGTCGTAGTAGACAGTACATCGACGGACATCTGAACCAGACAGGTTTTAAATCTACTCTCGAAGACCAAAGTCATAGAAAAAGTACACAAAAACATACAGAGGCCTCTGAGACAACCTCCTTGTGTCCTATTGTACTAAATATTTGTGCATTGATTATGCATTCATCCAGTTGAGACCGCAGGGAAAAATTACCTCGGAGCATTGATCATTAAACCAGTTTAAATCATGCCAAAGACGAGGAAAGTAATACTGCAATCATTGCTGGTTTGAGAAGGAGAGAAAGGAGAAAAAAAAAAGACCATCAGGAGAGTGTCAAGCCTACATAGGCTGATCTGATTGAGATTTCAGCCATCGTCATGTCAACCCACAGCTGATTAGAACCATTTGAAGAAGAGAAGTACCCGGCGGTCACTCGATTTAAAAGACAGAGACAGATTTGTACACGCCGCTGACGGCTGGAAAGAGACAGAAAAATTGTTTCAAAGTCATCTCCGTGTACTCATGCAAAAAAAAAGATGTGCATCTTTGGCTATGCGTCGCACTACGTCTCTGGTGTTGAGGTGCAATAATAAGCACTACAGCAGGCTAATGCTGATTGGTATAGCCCTGTTCAGACTGCATGCTCGGGGGGAGAAGAGTATGAATGTTGGACGATGGAGAATAACACGAGTTCACAGATGTGGAACAGTTTCTGTCAGCCAAGTGCCTGTCAACTCGGCTAGTGTGGCACACGCAAGTTCGAGCCGCTTGGCTTTGGTTTGAACGACGGACACGCTGCAACCAGGCAGCGCGTGTATGCGTTTTGGCATCGGCTCTGTGTGACTACTGCACTAAGAAGAAGTATAGCCCTTCAAGTTAACAAGTTGTCTCTGGAATTGCACAGGTTGGCCTTTTTTTTTTTTCTTCCTCTAGCCAACAGCAGAGGCCATGATGGGAGCACAGTCTGAGTACGTGGAGCTTCTCCCGCTGTGTTCTGCTGGAAGAGGCCGAAATAATCCTCCAGTCATTAGTCGATCAATCTCTCCTTCAGTCAGTGTGTTATGTGCCTCGGCGGTACCTATGAAAAGACAAAGTGACAAGAGTGAGAATGCAAGTTGAGAGCGGCATATCAAAAGTAAACTGAATACACGCCCAGTACACAAGTATTTAGTTACTTAGCAGCGAGGCTGCACCTATTACTGGAATTGATTTGCCCCATTTCCTTGAAAAGAGAACAAAACTAATGATGCAGCAAATTAAACAGTAGGCGACTTTATTTACACACTCAACCTCAAATTAATTGACCATTGTGGAAAGAAGAATTAGTTTGTAGTGGGGAAAAAAGAAAATTACTGGAGAAAGAAGTCAGTCCTGTTTTATTCTTCCCCTTACCTCTTATTAAGCACACTACTATGAACACCGAGTAGCACTAATGTGCAATGATAAGGCTGACTTCATTGTATCCGTCTTTATTGGCACAGTGTACCTGTGAGGCTGTACTGGGTAGATGTAATGGAATTTTCAAACTTCCTTTGGAAACTAACCAGTAAAACGTGTTTATGTTGGTTCATATTCAGAGGAAGTAAGCCATGAAAAATAAAAAGAGTGAGAATTGAAAGGGGAAAAACTCCTTACCCGCTTTGTAATGTGAACTCGGGCAGAGCCCCGAGGGATGTAAGCTGTTCCTCCAGGGCCACGATACGTAAACCGATGTAGCCGGACGACAGCAGCAGCAGCACAACCCTGTTGACACAGAAAGAAACGACACGTCACATTTAGTCGCTGTGATAAATGACACCAGCATAAAGGGAGGACATTAAGAACCAATGACAGCTAAATACTTAATTATGCTCAGATTATAGTCCTTTTAGCTGGCACTGAACAGCGGTTTACACGCCTCAAACTGGAAAAGAAAAGAGACTTGAAGGCTGTCTTAATTAATTTAATTTATTAATCTACAGTTTAAGGGAATGTTTAATCTGCTAGAGGGTTTGCAAACACAGAAAAAAAAAAGTTTGTACTTCCTCCACCTTTCCTTTAAGAAGTGCGACTTTGCGGTGAGATTCAGATTAAGGTTAGCAGAGTGGAGGATTAGGCAATGAATTCGAATAAAGAGGAGAAGACACAACATACTAGAAAAATTTAATTCTACTCACAAAATCAAGTAAATGAAGAGTAGAGTGTTGAGGGTGCTGGCCTCTCTCTGAACCAGCAGGGACTTGGCCTTTTCTGTCACATTCCAAACCCATGATCCACCTGAAATGTAAACAGAGCATGAATATCAAGGTTTTTTTATAAAATGGCAAGTTTTTACATGTTGGATATTTTGTAGATGACTGATGGAAAAAAGAAAAAAAAAAAAAGGTTTCCCTGTAACCATACAATCTATCCAAGAATCAAAACACAAGAACTCATCTAGCCGTCTACTCTACCAGCCACTTTCATGAAGAAATGAAGAGCGAGTTTTCCAGGATTTAGCTGGTAAGTAATCTAACTAATCTTTGTCGTACCTGATGCCGACAGCTCCTCTGAGGACGAACTATCACTCTGCTGCAGGTGTAGGCTCCTGAACGCCGAGACATTTGCATTAGGCACCGCCTCTGAAGAAGGAAGACGATCAACGTTAGCACGCTATTAGTCCTCAGACTTGGACATAAGGTCATGGCGCCAAAACAAACTGAATTTTTTGTCCATCTATGCATGGCTGTTGTCAGACATAACAATGCAGTGAAATATTGCTTTTCAGCATGTAACCGTCATGAGCTGTCCTCTCACCTCTGTGTGGTCTGTGCAGAGGCTGCTCCTGTAAAGATTGGGACTCGGAGCCGTCGAACTGGTCGAAGCTGTCGTCCAGACTGGACTGGCTGGTGTTCTGTTGAAGTAAGAGAGACCATCAAAGAACTAATCTATCATAAAAATCCTACATGACATTAAATGCACTTTGACAAAAAGGTCTCTTACCACCAGTTTGCTCTTATCGAAGCTGTTCTCAGCAGAGGAGAAGATAGGGCTACTGTTTGTGCTGCCATCCTGTGACAGAGAGACACATTTACATTTTACATCTAAGTCTGGTGAAATGAAGCGCACATGCTCTGGCTCATTTAGTCAAAATATGAACAGACAAAATGTTCAGAGATATGTAACAAGGTTTCAATCGCAAGGTTAGTCCAGTTTTCCATGCAGAACAATTTTATTATACAGGATCAATGTTTTACTGCGTTACAAAGAGCGATGCGCTGCTTTGCATACCATTTTATGACATTTACAACTGCAGAACTTCTAAATATCTGAAAGCTCTGAGATTTGACCGGAACAACTCACCTCTATCTGAGGACATACTGAACGCAGCAGCTGATAACAGGATTCTCGGTTCCGCAGCGACACGAACAGGTACTAAAACAACGAAAGGGAAATTTGGAAACAAAATTAGCCATCTGCCCTAGTGGTAAAACCTGAACCATAAAATGTGATTGATTAGATTACATCTAACGCGGAGTTCAATGTGCTTGAGCAAGGTTTTACGCTCGACTTTGAACGTCTGTAGTTATTAAATAAGGCTGCGTGGTCTAATCGGGTGTTTACAAAAGATGTCTGCGTGAAAAAGAAGCGAGAAACTAACCTTGTCTCCATCTGAGGTGCGGAGCGACAAGGCGTTGGGAACCAGCAAAGCTGTGTTTTGCTTTTTCACTATGTGGATGCAGGAAACAGGAATAACTACCTGCAAAGCACACAGCCACGAACGGAACAAGTTAATTGAAGTCAATTTTTTTTTCATGCAACAAGAAAAGGATTAAAAGTTAAATATTAGTAACAATTTAATTTAAATTAGACATATGATAGAACAAAAGTGGAAAAAGTGAAAAGAGCTGCAGCCTACCTTAGTGTCCTTGAGCAGAACTGAGGAGTAGAAACAGGCATTAGTGTCAGTGATATAGAGTCGACCATGGTAGGGCACTTCCTTCTGCAGGGCACAGATGTATGCTGGGAGAGGAGAGGAGCACAAACACTTTTAGATTCATGTGATCCGTTCATTGAGTCGTTTGTTATCGTTCGGTTTCGTTAACATACCATGTATCAAGTCTTCACTTTTAGGAATGTCTGGAAACAACTTGTGGAATGTTTTGTTGTGCTTCATGAAACTCTGCAAGAGAGGAGAGCAAAGAAAGTCAGGATGCTTCAAGTGACGGGAAGACAATGGGGGCTGTCGAGAGCAGCTGTCAACGTATGTGCTGTTCTAGTTTGAGGCCACACGCCCATTCACCACATAACATTAATACTGCGCTGTGCCAACTGTATAGAAACGTCTGTTAAGATGGACTTACGCTTTGTGTGCCGGTGCCCTCTGTCCTCTCAAAGCTTCTGCTGTCGACATCGAACGTCTCCGAACTACAGAGACAAAGAGCATTTAAGGAAATTCAGCATGTTAATAAGATACGGAGAGAACACAAACACTCTTTAAACACTTTGGAAGATACATATTTTCATCACAAGTCTCTCTAATCTCCTCTGAGATGCCAAGAAACATGTGATAGTTGTTCAACAGGATCAAGTGTCAATAGCGTGAGAAAACAAAAAGTAAAAGCCGTCATAATTAACCTGTCAACTGAAAGTGTACAGAAATGAGTTGTACCCGTTTTGACACTTTTGACTAAAGCATCAATTTTAATTTCCCCCTGTGTGTGAAACACACTGATAACAGATACTATCAATGGGGAATGCCATTGGTGACTTCTCTATTTAGCCACGGCGTACACAAGCATCTAACTGTCTACAACACTTGGATGAATATTTGATAACATGAATTCACAGATTAGTTGCATGTTTGTTTAGTGGTTAGGTTTTCTCTCACGCTGGTGGTAGGTTTCAGGCAGCGGAAGCCCAAAAGTCAAGTCAAGTAAATGTAGAAGAGTGTTCAGACCTATTCACTGTAGTTCCTCACACCACAAATGTACCTCACACATTTGAAATCATGTGAGAAGACAGTCAGTGTCCAACGGCTGTGCAGTCATGTGTGCTTCATGACTGAACAGCAGATAAGAGTTAGGCCAGATCTTGTGATAGATGTTGAGAAACAACACAGTCTACAATATCTTCTCTGTAAGTCGCTTTGGATAAAAGCGTCAGCTAAATGACTAAATGTGAATATCCGATTTTATACAAAAATACAATTGAAAAAGTGGAAATAAGTGTGAGCATTTCTCGGACCTATCAGGATAGATCCTCATCTGTCTCACCTGATGGCTACTTGTCTGGTGAGGGTTTTGTGCTGTTGTTGGATCTCGAGCTGGGCTGCCTCCAAGCTCAAGGCTTTCCTCGTCTCCACCTTCTTGATGCTGCCATTGCTTAGGCTGCTCCTGCTTTTCTTCACTTTGGCTGGCAGCCCGCCACCACTGCTCTCTACCGGGTAGCTGCTGGATAAGGAAGAAAAACAAACAAACAAAAAAAAACAGATTTAGCAACAAACAAAATATTGATTTACAGAGATTTTCATGTGTACGCGTGTGGAATTTTCTCTTGGTAGGTTCTCAGCAAATATTTTAAAAGACTATTTGCAAAGTCCCCACCTAAAACACACACCGATTAAACTTTCCACCTGTGGAAACATTCGGAGATTCTGACACAATCTCCCCGTACTCTACAGGGTGTCATCATCAAGCACCAAAGAACATTTTAAACAGCACATATCGGACTGTACACTAACTTGTGTTTGGGATTTGGCAAGTTATCGACAATTGCTTAATTGCTCCGTTTCTACTCAAATGAAAGATTACGCGATGACTGGACTGACATTAGGAAGACAAAGGGCTTATCTTTATGATGTCCTGCAGAAGGTTACACTTTTACAAATAGTTTTATTGATATACATCACATAAGCTCTCTGGCTGTAGCTGCTTTACAAGGTGGTAAATGTAGGCGGATGCTCAAAATCTTACAACCTTCTATAAATATGACCTTTCAATAAACAACAAAACAAACTGTAAAAGAAAGGTTGGAGGATTTACAACAGCCAGTGAGGTCTTCAAAGGTCTGTCCTTGAACATGAAAAAACAAGCCACAAATTCATTTGATTTCATTTCAAATCTAAGCCTGTAAATTATATTAACAATGACAATGGAAGACAAGCTGCCGCCTGAGTGAGTACTCCGTCTCGAGTAAAAAAAACAAACTTCAACTTAACAAAACAACAAAAACCGCCTTACCTGCTAAATTTAAATCGCTTTGACGAACGAAAACTCATATACCGAGCGACAGTAGGCATTTCCTTTCCTTTTAGAAAAACAACTAAATAAAGTTCTATTATCTGTATGCTATACTCGCTGGCCTCACGCCATCAGAAGTGAAAAATTAAGATAATAAAAGATAATAAAATCCACTGGAAAGAACTGATATAGTCCTCTTAAAGTTCTAAATGTGTGGTTCGCGAGTTGTTGTCCCAGTTAAGTCCGGGTCCTCCGCCACATCCTGCCAGAAAAGAAACTACTGGTGTATTGCTGTATGAACACGTTAGTAAGAGGAAGCTACTTTGTGTTGAGAATGGTGTGACACTTCGTAGTGGGTGACGTCAAACTCAAACCACTCCCCCGGAGGCAAATAAGCATGAAAGAGACGCACACACAATCTCCCTCCCTATCTCACATAGACACACACACAGTCAACAGAGTGCAGCACAGGCACTGACATGTTTAAAAAACAAGACCCATCCTATAAAATCTTCCACTGCAAAACATTATCCCATATCAAAAATCCTGACTTGTTCTGGCAGGGAAAAGTTGGATCAGAGCCATTTTTAAAAAGAGCTGTGTGTGAGTGAGAGTTAGAAAGTGAAATACTTGTGGAGGTGCTCAGAACTGGCCCAGCCGGCCTCATCTAGGAGTGGTCTGACCCACACCTCCCTTCAGGCAATCACACCAATGAAACAGCAACACAACACAAGTACTTATTAAGGAAGACTTCCTTTAAAGAAGTCAGATATCTGACAGCACAGCATTACAATGAATATTACAGCACACAGGGTGTTGCCTAAATTCTTTAGAAAAAAATACAATTTTCACACTGAACGCTTGATAAAATAGTTTGTGCAACTTTCTTTTACCCCATCCGGTATTCCTCCCTCATCACAATTTCCCTAAAAGGCGTCATCTGAGTAATTAGGGTAAAGGTCAGAGAGAGAAAGAAAGACATGTTCAGCTGTAATTAGTCTTAACTATCAGATGTGACCAACATTTCACTTCATGTCAGTACAGGAGAGAAAACCATTTAGAAGATGTTTTCCTCTTGTGAGGTGCCTGTTTTAAAACGTGTTAAAAAAAAGTTTAAAACACTTTTTTTAAATCTATTATAGTGGGTCAATTGTAGCTTTTATGTTTCTCTACAGCAGAACTATTATACATATGTCCTATTTGTCTCTGATATAAAAACTTGTTGTCACCAGGTCTTTGTTTGTCTTTAAATATGCTCAAGATCAAGTTCCACACGACAGGAGGTTGAAGAGGCGATATGGGCAGTGTTCAAAGGCTATCAACTGAATTTCCCAACAACTTCCTCTTTGTAATCCGGACTAACCGTAACTATTAACAAGCTCATGTATAGTCGCTTCCTATAATACTCCGGAAGCCGGAAGCACTCTGTTTCGTCAGTAAGATGTACTCATTACTTAGAAAAACACTGAGAAAAATCGAAACTTATGATTAAAATGTTTTTTCCCACGGATGCTGGGAATTTTTAGAAATGTAGTTCTTTAGTAATATAGACGCAGTAAAGTCCCTGTATTACCCTGATAACAGAACCCAGATTGTAATTACCTGTACCCTCATCATGATCACAAACATCTCTGCAGTTTAAATGTCAGTGTACACACAGACCGTCTGGCAGTCAGCCGTTCAATTGTACAGTGCATGACTCTGGGACATACTGCCATAGTCTTTACGCTGAAGGTGTGCCGTTTAGAAACATAGACATGAGACAGAAAGAAAAAAACCTGCAAGAATCAAATATCATTCATGTTTGTGTGAAAGTACACTTTCCGTAAGCTTGAAAACTGATAGGAAACAGTCTGATAGCCTATAGTGTTCAAGGACAAAGCTATAAAAGGATGGATGACAATAACCAGTGAGTAAAAAAAAACCTTGTTATAAAATGAATTACGTGCTACTTCGGTGTTTCTTAATGACCACTTTCAAAAGTGGGCGGCGGCCTGCCTGAAATAGGTGTGTAATGACTGGATGGAGGCCTTGAACTTTAACCCATTTACTTGATGGAGCACTATGTCATTTCATAACACCTGACAAAATCACCACTTCTGCCATTTTAAAACCAAGCACAGCCATATCAAATTCTCTGCAGCAGCGGATTACGATGGACATGCACGAGGTTTTACGGTCATATTCGTTTGTATGTGAAATTTGTCTCACGAGGGGGGAGGAAAAAAAGGCAATCTCACATGGTGACATGTGCTGTGTGAGAGATTACTGACCAACACTTTACAGTTTGATCCGATTCTTTATCTCCATTTGTTCCAGTATGATCTGAGGGCACCAGACAAATCACTTCATCAAGGTCTGATCATCGGCTCAGATCAGTGACCGCCGCGATGCGAGCACGTTTTCCTGGATTTACAGAGCCTCATTATCGGATGATCACGAGATAGACGTATGGTTAAAACACCTTACAGACTCAATGCTCTCTTCCTCGCAGGTTTGTGAGGGGAAAAAAACAAAACAAACATCTAGCTAAGAGATAATAGGCAAACATTATCCTACATTTACTCAAGTCAGCCCTGCCTTATCTGAGACGGCTTGATAAGCACTGGCTGGGATCAGAAACTAGATATGTTTGCTCGCCTTACCGTCCAAGATCCTCGGAGCAATGAGAATCAGCCACAGCACCCTGCTGATTCAACAAGACTTTCCCTCGCTCCATGAACACTTTTCTCCCCTGACACTTTAAAAACAGTCTCTAAAAGGCTTGTAGCCACGACTGGCCGAGGCGTCCAAATGAGTATGGTGGTTGCGCCGCTTGCACTTAGACCCACAGCATTGCCGGCCAATTCCAGAGTGTAAAGGTCCCTTTTACAGCAACTGAGCTTAACATGGAGATAGCACCAGAAAACACACAGCAGGACCGAGAACAGCGAAGAAGAAAGTGAAAAGACTGGCTGGGGTCCGAGCCTGAAATGCCCTCCTGAGCTTTGTCCTTTCTGGGCCTTTAGCCTGTGTGTTGTCATGGAAACGACTATGCCAGTAGGGGGTGAATGGTGGAAATGTGGGGCGTGGGACAAACATTACCAGGTTATTCTCAATTTAGCAAGCTTAACAACAACATTCAAAAGCCTGTTCTGAATAACAACGAGGAGAAGCTCTTAGCAGCAGGTAGTGCAATGTGCATGACAATGGTTCGCTCCTACTCTTTGTGGATGGTGTGAATGGGGCCGTCACACGTGAAAATAACTGTTTGACTGGAGCTCAGGACAGAGGAAAGTTCAGAAATATAAAGAAGAACAAAACAAAACAATAAATGAATGTTGTGTGCTGTAAATGTGTGTTAATTTGCAGCCGTCAGCTGAGAGCCGCTGTCCATCGACGGTCTATTTCCATACCTGTGACATCACCACCCAGGAAACTCAATCATACAGATAAAGTCCAACAGCACTCGTGGCATCAGTCCTAATTTAGCCATCACATATATCAACACATACCTCTCCTGTCTAACCACTAGTGCCACGTCATCACTGCAAACCTCTCGCCTTGAGCTGCGGGATGAACACAGAGATCCCCCTGCGTCTTCACCAACAGCCTATACATCAGCCCTGTGTACAAACAATATAAACCGTCAATGACATCCATTGATAAAAAGGTTCAGCGTGGCGATGGGCCACCGTTTTATCCTTTAACGGGCCTGCTGCACCTGAGAGCATTAGGTCTCTTCCTAAAGCTCTTCAGATATAGTACAAAAATAAAAAAAAACAAAAAAAAAAACGCTTACAATGATTATTTTACTCAAAGCAACATAAACACTGCATAATGCTGACACGCAGAAAGCATGAGATATCCCAAAAAGACTTTTCAGCAGGAAAAGGGTGTCCTAGAGGCCCCTATTTTTAGCCAGGCTAAGAATCATATGTGCAACCTAATGCTGCCAAGTGAACAAAAGCCGATCATTACTCATGCACCTAACATAATAACGTCAACATACCCTGCCTATGTATGTGCTGCTTGTCACTTATCTACAGATAAGACTTGCACGGTGTTTGTGAGGAGGTGCCAGGACACTTCTCACGACAGCCATTTAAAAATACTTCTATTATCAGCTTGGAGAATTAACGTCACTATTAACATGCAAAAAAAAAGTCTGACAATTTGATGGGATATTTTCGTTGTGCTTTAAACTCTAGTTGGGTGAACTGAATTGCACAATTAAATCTATGTGTATGAGTGTAAAATTTCATTAAAATCTTTCTACTTCAACAATTTACCAGAAAGTTATATATTAAGTGCAGTTCTTCTCCAGCACAGGACATTCCAGCCTCCAAATGAACTCATCTGTGTATAGAGTTATGATGCTTTCATTTGCTGTCCCGAGACGAGACAGACGATCCCAGGAGTCTCGCTGCAGACGTCAGCAATACGTCAGTTGCTCTTCGGCGACGCTGCCCTTAAAGCAAAATAGCTTCTGTATAGAATACTTAATGTCAAAGCGTTCTCACAGCCAACATCGCCGCTGTCAAAACAAGCGCCCTGGGTTCACAAAGGTTTTACATCTGTATAATCTCTGAGATCAGCTGAGAATTCGCAGGACGAGATAGCGTCAGGGCACCATCTCCCGGAGAGCCGTGGATAATTCTTGTCATGTGAACTGCTGATTCGTCTCCGTCCAATCAAAAGTGGTTTGGCCCGTAGCAAAAACAAAAAGACTGTTGCAGCTGTGCTTGTTGAGCCAAGTGGGACATTCAACATTTTTTTTTTTTGCATGGGTGCCAAAATTAATTTCACTGTTATGCAGAGTTTCAATAAAGTTGGCATACAGTTTGATTCATAACCAGAAACTAATTACAGCCCCAAATATTATTCTTGGTTGGACTGAAAGGGATTATGTGTGTGTGTGTGTGTGTTTATGAGCATCAATGGAGCAGTCAGGAAGGGCAGGGAAGCGAGCCAGTGGTCATGGCAAAAAAAAACAAAAAAAACATGCGACCTGTGGCGCCCAGCCAGGGCTCAGTCTGCAGCAAAGCTGCACGTGGGTGTGTTTGCCAAGTGAAACTGAGAGTGTGCCTCTGTGTGCATGTGTTCCAGAATAAGAGTGCGTGTGTTCGGGTGGGAAGTCATGCGGCCTTGTGCACGCAGCATCTCCCTCCGCTTCCTCTGTGCTAACTAGGCACAGAGACAGAGGGGGTCTTTCTTTAAAAGGCGACTCAGAGTACTTTCAGTGGCCAGGCATGTGAGTAGGGGCGGACGCCAGGGTGGCATGGCTGGAAAAATCCCCCCTGACTTTAAAATCATTGAAAGTAGGCTGCTTTACTGTACCATGAGGGACGCTTGGATTTAATCTCCGGTTGAATTTTGTTGATCTCAGCTCTTTAGAGCAGAAGGCTGAATAGTCCTATCCAAAACTATAATGGCTCAAATACTGGCACTTTTCTCTGAGAAGAGTTGCTTTTCTTACAGATACTCCAACCTTCAAATGAGCAGCTCACCTTGACTCAGTGATGCCAAGGAAGCGGCTCAACTTTCCCCAAGGATTAGTTTTATCTCAGAATCGAGATACTATTAAAAAAAAGCTGATTTGCACACAGTCTTTCATGACCAAAGAAAGGACATTCTCCTGCTCTTCCAAGCTGAGCCGAACACTCACAAGCTTTGTCATGCTTTTAGCATCGTGTGTCTGAAATAAGACTGACCTATGGCAACTACTTTAGGTGGAATTCACCAGGCTGCTGTGAGTACCAAAAGGTGAAACAACTAAGAAGAATATAGCCTTTCTACTTGGCCTTCTGACAAGGGCAGAGGAGTGGTCATTAGCACTAGTCCGACAGAGGCAACACATACATTTAACCACGACCAGCTGGTTTGTATGTAACCCTTCATTTAGTGATAAACAGCCATGCAGATGTGGTTTTTCTTCCTCTAACTTGGGCTTTTTTCTTCCGAGCCTGGAGCACATCTCATAATTTAGACCTACGCGATCTCCACTGCCCACAACGGCGAGGAGGCTCTGTCCTGGGAACATCTTCCTGGAGCCAGCAGAACGCCTTGCGAAGCTGCCCCACCCAGCCTATTTCCAGGATCCTCCAACTCAATAAGCTCTGCAGCTATACCGGGTTCTTCCCTATTGACACAAGGCTATTCATATTTTGCCACTGTGTGCATTGCAAAGTGATTTACAATGAGCTGGCAATGGGTGCTCAGTGTTAGGACGCGGGGTTATTTGCTATCTTCAACTACTTGGCTACACTTTTGTTGCTATTTTTATGTTCACGAAGGAATATTTAAGTATATAAAATGGAACAAAGAGCAGATGAAAAAAAAATACTATTGATGGATGCTGCATTTACATGGTCAGAGCCTTAGGCTCACTGAGGCTTGACACTGTCACAACCCTCCCATATGTGTGTTATGGAAACAGATAATCTCCCCAACATATCATACGACAGACACAGCATAGCTATGCCTAGAAGGCCACGTCTGATTGGCAGGGCCCTTCTACCTCTTAGCAAATGGCTATGTATGGGGAAGGGAAGTGAAAGGCAAAGCTCAGAGGACGGAGAGTACTGACAGCAGAGAACCAGAGAGCATTTATATAACACCATGTACCACCTGTGGTCGACCCATGGGAGCTAAAAATAGGCTTTTCTGGGAAAACATAGACTTGCTCGTCCCGTGTGTTTCAAGTGTGCGCGTTTACCCCCCCGGAGGCAGAGTGGACACACACACACACACACACACACAATATATATGCATGGATGTTTACAGAAGTGTAAGTGAATGTGTTTGTGCATAAATGCGCCTCTGCCAGAAAGGTCAGCTCTGGATCATCGGTGACCAACAACCGAAGGACAAAAAGTGATGTCAATCTGACCCACATAGGCCTGTTGATGATGAGGTCATGGGTTTCTCAGCAGGGGACATAATAAGAGAGATTAAGAACAACCAGATCTGGACTCTTAGGTTTCCTTTATGCAAACTCTACCACATAATAATGCAGTTTATTTACACAGGCTGGAAAAGAGACTAGACAAAAACATAACAGCACGGTTTATAGAGCCGGTATGAACCAATCATTGTGCTGGATAAGAAAACAAACAAAAGAGTAGCATGCAACTACACTGAACAGTCCTAAGCCATGACAACATTGACCAGACATAAGGCCATAACTCAAATAATGAAATAATGTTACCACTGTGAAGCATTGCAGTCAAGTAGCATGCTATACAACTGCTGTCTTAGGTTGAGCTTGTGCTAAAACACAATGTAGATTCATCAGTATTGGTTATGCTAATGTGACTGTACACTAATATGGCAAAGATGCTCGCAAAGCCATTCTGTATTATTATATATTTTTTATATATATTATTATATATATTTTTTAAATTCAGTGGCTAACAACAGTTTTAGGCTCATTTCGTGTAGCTGTAGCTGTAACAGTTCATTTAAATGCCAGCACATCTCCAGCTGTAGCTGTAACAGTTCATTTAAATGCCAGCACATCTCCAGTCAGGCGGATGGCTTAGCACTGCTAGCATCCATCTACACACTGACTGAAAGCTTTCATTTAAAATAAAACCCTAAAAACATGTATCCTTCCTCCGTGGTAAACACATACATCAACGTGAAATAAAACAGACACGATAATATCGGACAGGCTGGCAGTCTTTGGAGAAAAGCTAACGGTTAGCATCCACCCTGTTGATGATGCTCAGCCGGCAGATAGCGGCTCGGCTAGCTCTCACTCACTCACCTCTCCTTCATGAAATGCTTGATTTTCACTATGGCCTTCTCGTCGATCTTCCGGAGGAAGGTTTTCAATCTCTCCCTCTTGTTTTCAAGCATTCTTCCCTCAGCCAGTGGTCGTCGGTTCGTGTCGAAACGACGCTCCACGCCAGACTCCTCCACCGTTTCTTGTTTAGCTTGTGATTTTTTTTCTTCTTCTTCTTCTTCTTCTCACTTCATCTACGGCTGATTAAGATAATGAGCTTAAATCGGACCAAGTCAACCGACCAATGAGCGTCGGCGACGACTTTGGAAATAACGGTCATGTCAGACCGTTTGTCCAATCAGAACGGGGTAGTTGGCTTGCACACACCGCCCATTACCTTATATGGAATATGGGGAGTCCCTTTCTCGAACCCTATATAAAGAAGGGGGCTGCATTAATATTGTTCTGGTATGCTGATTTAAATCAATGATTAACATGTGGATTTAGAGTTTCACGTGTAAACAACATGGGGAAAACACACGGTGGTTTAACAACAGTGTCATGTGCCACATCACACCATACTTAATCATAAGGAAAATAACCTTTCTGTACATAGCAGGGTGGGGCAATAGCTCACTGTTTACATACTGCTTTACTTCCCCTTTCCAACAGAAAGCTGAACTTGTTGCATGATGGTAAACTCAATATAATGCTGTTCTCTAGTATTAAGAAAAGTAACAAACATAACACACATGTTCCCATATATGATAAATACATATTACTTTTAAACCACGATGCTTATTCCTTCAAAAAGAGCATCAGCAGGACAAGTACTGAGTAGTTTGGTTTGATAAACTACAAAAAGCCTGGCAGCACCCTTTAAAATAAAGAGTGAAAACACTCTCATGAATCATAATTAGCTAGAAACCCAATGGACATCTATTCCTCTTCTTATGAAGGAAAGCAGAGTCCAGTGACTCAGAGGGCTAGTCAGCTTCTCAGTAGGTGGTTTTTATTCTAATGTCACACCATTAAACAATTCACTTTAGCCCATTGCATTGTGCATGCAGCTAATGAAGGGGCGAAGTCTCTCACCTCCCCCCTCACCCGAGAAAAAGGCAACAACTGCAACAATCAGGCAGCAACAAATGGCAGAGTCATACTCCTACAGTAAAAACAGCCGACAAAAGCCATAAGGATAAGGTTTAGATAGTCATAGGTCACATTGTAGGCACACTGGATGACTATGTGTTACTTGTGACTACCTTATAAAAAATGGAATATGCTCCAGAAATTAAGGAAGTGTGTATTGAGACAATTGTTTTCACGTTAAATGCTTGGGTTTCAGCTACCTGTTAAAACAATTGTTTTTTTATATCCTTGAGAAAGTTGTGTTCATAGTTTCTGTAGTTAACCCTGAACCCTATGTACAGTAAAGAAAATACATCAAAATACAAAGATCATGGGATTGGAGTAAGATGTCTTGTTTTGACTGGAATTCAGATGCAGACTTGCAAGTTTCCATGATGGCTGAAAACTATCCACCCTAACTGTAAACCATAACCTTTAATACAAACCTCACCCTAACCCTTCACAACTTTGGGTATATGAAACACGGCTAAACAAAAAAAATCCAAAAAAAAACTGGCTATCATGCTAAAAAGCTGCTTCTTTCAGTTCCTCCAATATTTGTTCTGTGAATATGAACGTCTTTATTAAGAATTAGTTTTGATGTCATTGATGCATCACATCATGACAAATCAGTGAGTGACGGTTAATACACACGATCTCTTCCAGTTCTCATTTCTGATTACAACATAGCTTATTCCGTCACTCTATTGCTAGAGACCTTGAACACGATACAAAAAAGAAATAAACCAATCAATAAACGCACAAATCTTAGCATTGAAAGCCTATTTTTCTCACAAGGCAGCTCAGGCGCTGCCACGCCACCGGGAACAGAAGAGGCAGTGTACTGCTGCATGACACAGCAAACACACCACCCTCACACAATCTGGCCTACACCAGCCTGTTTCGGTCTTCCCTCCAGTCTCCTCTGCCAGGAAACAAAGCAGACAGAGAAGAGGAAATCACGCTTCATGAGGAAGTACGTATGTGATGCAACGAGGGGGTGCTGGTGTAGCGTAGGCAGGTAACAGGCTTTTCTGTGCTGATTCATCAGTGTGACAGCTGGATTAATAACACAAGGACCACTCACAAAAGCTCAGTTGGTTTGAGCTAATTTGATTATTCACACATTTGTCTGTGAATATGAACCATCCACAATATCAATATCGTTGAGGCCCTGTCTTGTAGAGAGACACTGTTGTGTCAGTGAGACATGAAACTTATGTGTAATTCACATTCATCACAGTAGATTAGCACTGCTGAATGAGAACTGTCTTTTCAAATGTGAAAACACAACAAAAAAGCACAAATGATATTGAAAGAAAAAAATTTATATATGTTTATTTGTCACAGTAAAGCCTTTTAGACCACACATTTAGCAAATATTAAGTCTGAGTCATGAAGCCTGAATAACTCCCTCTTGATCGAATCAATATTTGTATTTCACTTAAGCAAAAAAAAACCTTCCTATCTGTTCAGAGCCAATGAGCTGAGAGTCACATTAGAAGGGCGTATTTAATATATGTTTTGCAAACAGAGATACTTTTTTTTAGCTTTCATTTACTGACACTTTCTTTTACATTTCTCTGTCAGACATACTCACCAGAGTCAGGAAGACAGACTGCTGCTGTTCCTGTATGTTTCATTATTGTTTGCATGTAAAGTTGCTGAGATGTAAATTTCAGTTTTGCGTGACCAGTCCTTAAAGATTAGATGCTGCCTTTTGGTTATCTGCAAAATTTGCAAGCAGAGCCTTTGCCTTTAATCTATGCCGTATCAGTAGCTGCAAATGACAAAAGAAGACGGGTATACCTTTTGAAAAGTAAAAGTAAGAGTGTTAACAAATTAAATAAAGATAACTCAACTTTTGTTCCTCTATGAGCCAGTGAACAACAAAGACCTTTATGTTAAGATCTCGGTGGGTGGTGACTTTCCAGAGTGGGCAACAGCCACTTCAACAACATAAAGTGTAGGTCCCCTCCTGTTCATCCAGTCTGTTATCTCTGATAATGCCACAGTCAAACATCAGTTTCCTTAAAAAACACATAGAGATAGAGGTTATCAAGTATGTCTCTGCAAGAAGACAAAGTGATATGTCCTTTACTTAGAGGACTGCCTATTATCTGCTGCAGAAGGATTGCTTTGCTAGAGAGATCCTCATTATCAGCTGCAAGAGTAAACACTGACCTTGGAAAGCTAGCAATACCTTGGCCTGGAAAAACAAGGTTATGACGCACAGATAGCTGCAGTCGGCACGTTACAGCACAGGTGTGGAGGAATGCTTATGAAGCAGGATAAAAAAGTACATCACAGCCTGTATCCCTACAGAATGTAAATCTTAATATACTTGAACACTATCATTATCAAACAATATTTTCTATTTTCAGCCCAATATATGAAAACAATAATTACGTCAGAAATGTTGTAAATCTCTGAGAGAGATCAACTTTTAGTTGTATGTTTTATGTTGTTGCAGCATACAATGGTAATGTCATTGCCATTCTAATAAGAGTTTTATTTTCAGGCATTCAAATGAGTCAACTATTTGAGCATCTCAAACCCTTCTCCATACCAAACATACCTGTAATGGAAAGAATCTTTATCTGAGGGGAATAACAACGGGATCACATTGCTGGTGAAACATTCCTGGCATTTTAAAATGTGATTTCCATGGAATTTCCAGATCCAGAGAGTGAGAGAGAGCTTTTTGTGTCCTGACAACAAATTTCCTTGATTTGTGCATGAGTAACGCATCACATGGGGCAAAGTGTCGCAAATGAAATTAAGGCCATCAGATCATCATGGCAGAACAAAATTGCAATATGTTGACCAAATCATGAAGTTTTTAAGTATTTGTTGGGTGTTTATCCACTATTCAAATGCAAAAAAAGATTCTTAGCAAAACTGTCATTGTCTGCTTGGTCAAAACATCCATTCAAGCTTTGGGTCGTCTGATGGTTGGAAATCCCCTTACCAAACTAGGTCTGTTGTCAGGTTCAAACTGTCTGTCTCAGATACAGGATATGTGTGTCTCATGATACATTATAAAGTCCCTTAGCACTGTTTCCATTATTTGTCACCAGTATATTATGTACTTTGTTCCAGGTCAAGATATTCCTACATTTTATAAAAGGGATATTCTGTTTAGAAAATTAGAGCACAATGGTATCAAATTTAATTTAGGGTGCTGAGTGACTGATGTTCCTGGTTTGCAAAATAGGATCACTTTTTAAAATAGCATCTTTTATACTGTATTTACAACATAGTACATTTAGGAAAATACACAATATATTGCATAGCATTGGTTTTAGAAGTTCAGTAATAAAATATCCTGGATGAGTTATTAGCTATTTAAGGACACTTCTGTCACATGTATTGGGTACAATCATATTTCAAACTAAGTAGAATTGAAATGCTTCAGTGACCTATAGACTACCTTTTTTCAGTCATTAACCATCTGGCCACCAGTATTGATCTTTAAAATGCAAGTTGGTTTTCACATTAAATGGCAGACAAGGAAATCTAGAATTAAACTGAAGCTTAGCCAAAACCTAAAAAGAGGCCCTATTCTCCTCTAGTTTGATATATTACTTGGCTGAGTGGTTAAAGCAAGAGAGATGTTGAGATGTTGCAGGTTTTGGGAGAAAACTGAAGATAAAAATGAATGGGTGAACGGCACCTCAGCCAGGTCACTGGTGGGAAAAAGGATGGAAGCACCTTTAACAACACCATCTATGAAGACTGATTGAAGATATGTATTTTCTACCAGGTAAAGTAGAAGCTGGGTTTAAGGAGTGGACGGAGAAATAAATAATTTCAACAGAGCAAAGAAAGGGGTATGGAATTTAAAAATTATTTCAACTATTACAAAATTATTTTGTTTGTTTATTCCATAGTTATTTTCATAGATATTTACTTTTGAGTTCACGCACCCTTGAGCAACCGCCCACTAATTCTATTTATTGGTACAATTTATTTTTTTTTGCCACAAATTTTTACGATCACACACATCAGGGAATACTTTTTATAAAAAAAGAAAAGTGGGAGCTGGATATGAAAGATAATAACCCACATATGGAAAAACTTCTGGAAACATCTGGGAATATTATAGAATAGAGCTGCTTCCATTGTATCAGAATATGACATAAGTAAAACTAATTTGTACTGGAGGAATTGTAAACAGATTGAAGATTACACACACATTTATTGGCATTGTGCAAAACTGAAGTCATGCTGGGAAGGGATTCATACAGCAATTCTGAGTACTGATTTATCACTGTCCCATCATATTATATTATAGGAGCAATCTGTGATGGAGCGATGGAAGAGAAAGGCTTACTTGCTGCATGTCCCTTTATTAGTGACAAAATATTGATATTTTTTTTCTTGGCTCAAAACACTGCTACCCACTCTACATCAATGGAAAAAATGACAGCAAAACTCAATGTAAACAGATGGGCTAGTGTAACCACTTATTTTGGCATAATAATGCGATAAGACATCATACTGATTTTTCTTTTAAGGTATTATTATTATATTATTATTATTATTGTTATTATTATTATTATTTATTAATGTTTATTATGCGGACGATGACATAATGGCTAATCATTGTTTTGTTTGGTTGCCAAGCTGTGAATAATTCTTCTTCTTCTTTCTTTGTTATATAAATATGGATGAGCCTCAAAAAAGAAAAAGAAAAAGATAAACAACGCCACAACCCAAAAACAGAAAACTTGCCAGTATAAGAAGCTCCAAACACCTGTGCGAATTAAACATCTGTTTATTGGCTTTAACTGTCATCTTCTGTATCTATGGGCTGTCTCTGGAGTCAAAAAGGTCAGTGCATCACTAAGGATTCACCTCAGCAACAGCCAGTTTCATTCAATGAGGCCAGCGAAGGGGGAGGGCACCTTACTCCCTACCCAATGATATCATCTTACCTGTAACACTGGGACATTGTCTGTAGCCATCTTACAAGCAGACCACTTTGGAAATCATTTTGCAGATATGGGGGCATTTTCACACTTCAGAGAGATGTTCACACATTCAGGGTCATGTTTGTGCAACATGTCTTGCAGACAGACTAATATAGGGGATTATAATCTTAGTCATGTGTGTGTATGATGGTACCTTTACCTGATGTGTTTTGTTTGTGTTCTCTATGCGTGAGCTGCCAGAGGCTCAGGTGTAACACATTCAATCCTCAAGTCAAACGGTGTTGGGTTTCTACCTAGCAGAGTCTGGCTGTCCTCTTCCAGCTACTGTTACCAGGCTGCTCTCATCACTAATTCATCTGTGCTCTTCACCCCAAAGCTGTGGGTGGCTGGTTGGTTGGGTGGTTGGTCGGCTAAGCGGGGGGAAGGACAGAGTTTCTCTCTTTGCCAGAGCAGTGTACCATCAGGGCTCCCAGAAGAGGACCATACTTGAGCTGGGGCCCGATGCAGAACGGGGAGGCTATGAGCCCGCAGGACTCCAAGGCAGGGGCCGAGGCTGTGGAGGAGCAGAAGGCCCAGAACCAGAGCCAGAATCAGGGGTGTGCGGAGCCCACAGCACCTCCACTCCCTCCTCCTTCACCGCCACCACCAGGGCCACCAGAATACCCGAGACCAAGGCTCATCTTCCACACCCAGCTGGCTCACGGGAGTCCCACAGGCCGCATCCATGGATTCACTAACGTCAAGGAGCTGTACGCCAAGATTGCTGAAGTGTTCAACATTTCCCCATCAGAGGTACAAACCAAACCCAGCCATGGATGCATGTAATCATGATTTGGCAAATTGGTTGCATTTTGAGTTTTGTGTAAAATAATCAAGAGAAAAAGCAAGTTATTCCTTTTTGCATTTCAGGTTTGGCAGGCCAGCCGCAGAGAGGTGTTAGGTTTCTATTCTAGACTTCTTTCCATGATGCACTGTACTGTAGACCATTTGGCGTCAGTACTGTCTGCCAGACTTTGTACACATCTAGGCCTTAACTAGGATCAATAATGAAAACAGATAACTAGATAATGTTATTGGTGAATGCCACGTGTATAACACAAGTTACAGAGATGGAAGTGACTTTATAGGAAAACAAAACCAGGTGATGATTTTTTTGCTTTGAAAGTTATTCAAATAACAAAGTAAGGTAAAAATAAGAATAGGCATTAATTTCAACCTGTTTCAACAATTACAGACAATTATTGCATCTATTGTGCTTGGTTCATGTTCCAGTCGAGCAGTGTTAAGCAGCATTTTAGCTCATACAGAAACAGTTTATGTAGTGTGACTAGTACTCCACACACTAATCTATTGGCAGAAAACAATCATTATGTTACCTTTTCGTTAACTAAGAATGAGCCCTTCACATCTATGTTCTATGACATTTTCAGCTGCCATGTTTCTACAGCAGCCTAGAACTTACATCTCTGGCTCTCAACTGGGCCTTTTGCAGTTTTTTATGTTACCATAAGGCTACCGTATGTCTCCTACATATTTGGAAAGGGAGAGGTGAGGTGAGGGGTATTCATTTGGTTGCAATATGCAATCACACCAATAGGTGCCATTAAATACTACAAACTGGTTCTTTAAACAGCACATTTTAGGTTTCCAAAATGGTTATACATCATTAAGGGAATAAACAGTTCATATCACTGTAGAGGATCAAAAGGGTGGTTGCAATCAGGTTACAGCAGGCGCACCAGCTGCTCTCAAGGTCCAGAATCCTTGAGAAGAAGTCTAGTCACTAAACCTTTAGAAGGTCAGGGGTGGCCAAACCACACTGCAGCCTGATACTGCTCGCAATACTCAACACAGCTAAGGGCTATCTGAGGTAAAGACCTCCACATGGATATCAAGAGAGACTTATCAATGGCTATTTTCTGGATTTCAGACAGGCATTCAGTCGTCACTTATGCAGAGCAGCTGAAAGTAGACGAGGACGGTAGGATGAGGCAGTTAAAGAAAGAGGCTTTGGTGATCTGTCTTGTGCTTGCTCACACTTTGTTTGCAGAAATTGGTTTGCTGAACTAAAATGAGGTGAATCACACATATCATCACTGAGCATCATTGGGCATATTGGTATCACATTAATTATTAGTTATTTGTTAAAAATACTGCTTGTTGTTTGTGCAGTACAATGTTATACTACACTGATCAACAGTAAAAAGTGCTCAACCACCTAGTCAGGATGATGGTGGGCAAGGGTGTTTCTGTTCTGCTGCTCTGTTATATTATGGTCTTATCTAATAGGTTACTATCAGTATCATTATGAAGGCCATGTGAAGGCTTTTCCTATCTGTGTATCAATGTTAGACATAAATGGCTGCAGATGAAGGAATATAGACCGATGCACATTTCACTGGAGCTATCCTTCATGATCTTATCGGGCAATTACCAGCCACGATTGTGTCAAATGTATTGGCCCGTTTCCCTGTGTAACATAATAGTCAATTCCCAAATGCAAAATGTCTATTTTAAGGACAAACCGATGTTTATTAACACAGGACATCACCCCACAGTGAATAAGCACACTCCTCAACTATCACTTTTTGTATTGTGTTTGTATGTCCTAACTTTCAAATGAAGTAAAAACTAAAGTCTGTGAATATGTTGTTAGTCTTGGCTTAGCTAAGGAGGGTATACTCATGCCCAGTGTGTGTTGGGAGAATCTCCAATGATCCTGACAGAATAAGCTGTTTAGATAACTTGGATACAATACAATGCAATTGGATATAGTAAGCAGTGCAATGGTTGGAGCTTTACATTGTAAGCAATACATGATGATACATCGTAAAAACAAATACAAACATACAAACCTAGAGTTTACTAATTTTTATTGTTATTAACAGATAGTATTTAACTAATAGTTAAAAGTGTTTAACTACTTGTCTATCTACAACTTTGAACTGTTGACCTTGAACCTGTCAGACTTCTAGATAGAAGACTTAGGAAATATCAGGCAATTAGTTAGTGATAGGGAGAAGTACAGCAGTTTCCTTGACCTCCTGTAGACTAAATAGCAGCAAAACAAAGCTACAGCTCGATGCTGAAGAAGACCTTGGACTGCAATCAGACCTATTCCAAGAGAATTACTATGAGCAATATACAACAGGAAGTAATCCAAGTGAGATAACAGTTCACTCAGGTTATCTTGAATTTCCGTTATGGATTTTTAGAACAAACTTGAACTTTAACTTCAGATTTCAGGATGTCACATGTACGACTTGAGGATAGTTTTCAAAAACAAAAGCAAAAAAAAGTTCTAAACTATAAATAAGTAATATAGAAAAGGGGAACTTTAAAGAGATTTGAAGATATATTATTAGAGTCACATGTCACAACAATATTAAATGTGTTCTTTAAGACATATTATTTTTTAATGCATGGCTGATATTACATGATATGATATGAGATTTCATTTTATTTAAAGACTTCTAGATGTATTTTTAATATTATTTGAATTTTGTGAACTCTTCTACTGACACTTAAACACTTCACTTCTAAAACAAAAAATGTTTAATAACTGACATTTTTACAGTTAAATGTTAAACATACAAAGGCATAAAATGAGTTATCACATTCATGGTTCATAACAAAATGGCCACAACAGGAAAATAAAATAGTTTGGCTGTACTGCCCTCTGCTGTTTTAAATATATACAGCACAAGAAATTTAGATGGACTTCTGTGCCCAGAACAAAGGTGGTTGCACTTGAATCTCCCAGTGAGAAAACCTAATAAATGTTATAATGTTTTCCAATAATTTTCCAATACTTTTACAACAAATGCTATTCATACAATAGGTAATAGAGACTACAGACTGTGGGCATCATAAATAGTTTGAAAATAATCATAAATACTATCTTTAGAAAACTCATAACTTTTTATTGAGAGTGCAATTCATTCAACTCTGTGGTAATTTTTGAATTGTTATTGGATTACTTTATATTGCAGGGTGGAGTTTTCACTTTTTACTGCATGGGTGTTGATTTTTCTTTTTTTTGTTGTTGTTGTTTTTTGTTTGTCCATTTCCTTTCCTTAGATCCTGTTCTGCACCCTCAACTCTCATAAAGTGGACATGCAGAAGCTACTGGGGGGGCAGATTGGACTGGAAGACTTTATCTTCGCTCACGTCAGAGGAGAGACCAAAGAGGTGGAGGTGACAAAGACAGAAGATGCATTGGGTCTCACTATCACAGACAATGGAGCTGGATATGCTTTCATCAAGGTGACCAAATGGCAGAGCAAAGCACAATAAACTTCTAAATTTCTTATTGGTTATAGATGTGCAACATTTTTGTTGAATAAGAAAATCAACCTCAGTTAGACAGACTAACCTTTTGTCTTATGTGTTTAAAAATGTAAAATGTAAGACGTTAAGTCATTTACATACAACTCTAAGGACTTGTTACTTGATTTGTTACATATAACCTTCCATAACCCTTCAGTTCATAACCCCTCTTGAAGACCATTTGTTTCTATTCCCTAAAACAAATATTTCATCTAATATTCAATCGGTTTCTTCCAGAGGATAAAGGAAGGCAGCACCATTGACCGACTGAAGACAGTATGTGTTGGTGACCACATTGAGGCCATCAATGACCAGAGCATTGTAGGGTGCCGACACTATGAGGTGGCTAAGATGCTAAAAGAGCAACCGAGAGGCATACCCTTCACTCTCCGCCTGGTGGGGCCCAAGAAGGCCTTTGGTGAGTGGAAAATGTTTCTCCATGACTGGGCTTCACTGTCATCTGCAGAACAGATGAAAATTATAAACATACCAAAGATGGTGGCTGAAAGCGAACATAAAATTATTTACAGCTGGGGTTCATCTGTAGTACATGTCTGCTTTTGGTAAGCTGGTGCACACATTCGGAGCAAAGTACTGCTGTCTCTAGACTTTGTATGTCTTTATGTACTCGTGTGACTTCATTAGTTGACAGTGGGTCTGTTCACTGATACCATAAATACTCAGTAGTCTTTGCACACATTGGGACTAAAATGTGTCCATTTCCCCTGAATCCTGGACTTTCCATAAAAGGTGTACCATCATCCGCTGACTCCTACTGTTTAAGAGGCCTCTGTTGTCCCCAGTTGTCCCCAGTGGTTGATAGATTTCAGCATTCCAGGCGCTTTCTCATCAACCAAACAGGAAGCAGAGACAGGAACATTTTAGGGCTGACTGGCTATGTGCCAATGAGCCTGGACATTTTAAAAACGACAGCTATAATTAATTGGCCAGTATTATGGCAGTAGTTGTTAAGCCTCAGCCCAAAGTATCTGCTGTAACAATGCTTGCTGACTAGATTTTCATTATAATAATCAAATCAACTGAAAAAAAAGATATTCAAAGTTTGAAAAAGTGTTAACAAAACACAGAAACAAAATGAAAGTAAATTCACTTTTTGTTTACAGACTGAGGCTGAGAGTACTCTTATTATAGTTTTTGTCCAAAAGAAAATAAAAATCAACATGTAGCACGTTGGGAATCAACTCTTTAAAATTCAGTAACTGAAATCATTTTCATTTTCAATTATGTACAGAGAAAATTAAAAAGGCTTTAAGGGATTTTTCATCACATCCCAACCAGAGGAGAGAAACCAAAAGTTTCACGATTTTAAGGTTTGTTTTTAGTCCACAATTCAACTTCAGGCGGTACAGAAATGAAGCAAACATTTTACGGGAATAGAGAAACAACCTGGAAGCACAGACAGGAACACATACACCCACATTGTGTGGACTAACAAATTCTTCCCTTGAGGCATAACATAACCACCTGACCCCGATATTAAACTTTTAACCCCAAAAAGTTCCAAAAATATATAGTCATCCTCATGTGAACTGAATGTTTTTGTTTCACAGATGGAAAAAGAGTCTCCATGTAACTATGTGAACAAAGTTGGGTTCAATATGCTGAAAGCATTAACACACAGAGAGGGAGAGAGTGCATAGTACACTATGCAGTCAGTGCCAAAGAAACTGTAAACATGTTATCCAAATGTATGTTGTACTTTTCCTGTTGCTAGAGACCCTGAAATGCACTTTTATTTATATTTCATACTTCCTCTGACTTATGCTGTATTTAGCCTATCAATGTGTTTATATCTGACACTGAGAGAAGTTTATTTAGTATTTATATTTGGTGGGTACAACACACAAAATTTACACAGGAAGAATTCTTGTGCACTTTTTTCAGGACACTCACTTTTCAATTCAATTCATTTTATTTATACTGTATAGTGCCAATAAATAAATATATTTCCCTTCCAAGGGAAAATTCCAAGTTAAGAACATAAAGAGCAAAGAAGGAAGTCCCATTTTCTAAGTGGATATAGAATTCTTGGCTGGAGTCCACCTGTCCACAACATACTTATGAGACAGGAAACTAAATCCATGTCCACTTCCTGTTAACAATCAGTATCATCTTAGCAGTCCTAGCCAATTTGGCGCCCTAGGCAAGATTTAAGGCAGACATGCGGGAAAGAGCCACAGGTCGGATTCGAACCTTAGGCCACCGCGGCAAGGACTGAGCCTTTGTGCATGGGGCGGATGTTCTGCAATGCAGTTATTTCTTATATGCAAATTAGATTTAATCTTATTATCATTACAGTGAACTGCTGATTATCAGAATGCAAATAAGCAGTAAACTGCAGTATAATGTAACATATTGGTAGCATTCCCATATGCTATATTATACTGTTACTTTAACTGGTACTGTATACTAAATACAGTTATGAAGTATTAACATTAATGATGTGCACTTTAACACTGATGTAAAGTTTAACACTATAAACACACTTTAGACAATATGAACTGTAACACAACAAACAACCAGCCTTATAACTCTAATACATGAAGGTGTGGAAAATGAAAAAAATTTGACTGACTATTACAAGCAGAGCAAACGTTAGTTAAACATATGTCAATAAAAATGTAGACAGATGTAAAACACCTGCTGAACAGGTCTAATCTTTACAAATGATCCTGAGAAATGTAAGGTGGGAGTAGTTACCTACATTATTATTTTCCATAACAGCTGTTAGACCCCTCCATTACATTAACTGACGTCAAAACAAGCTAACTCTATTTACTGATTATCAAACCTTGTTAGGCTAAAACTTACTATCAGTCTGCAACAGACAAATAATTGAATAACATCTTCTTTACTGTACTTCTGTCTTTGTTTTGTGGGGGTTGGGGGTGGGGGGGTTATTATTGTTATTTTTATTATTTAATAGGCTTTGCTATTCAATTAAATTAACGCGGGCTTATTTGGGACGTGGTAATAATAGTACCAAGGAGTTTTAGTGTAGTTACTTTAAGTAAGTTATTTTTTTTTTCTTCCCCCATTTGTGGCGCCCCTTGGATGGACGGCGCCCTTAGCATTTGCCTGTACTGCCTATGCCACGGGCCGGCTCTGCATCTTAGAATATTGTTTCCATACCTACCGATGTTATTCAGAATCAGCAAAATATTTGTTAGGTCCACTTACTTCCTTCCTTCTTCTGGAGCTTCAGATCAGTTGGTCTTTAAAAGCAGATTGAGTTTGCTCAGTTGTCACTTACGAAGATGTTAAAACTCAAAACGTTAAATTTAAAAGCTTTGTCAAGCTTAATAGAAATCTGTTCTAGCTAAAAAACTGTTGGTGACCATTTATATTCAAAGAACTTTAAAATGAGTGAATATGTTATCAAACCAACCATACCAAACTGGCTTTGGTTTTTGGTTCTGAAAGGGTAAACCCAGCAGCAGCTTGTCTAGTTAAAACGAGTTTAGTGTCTGACATAAGTGATGATTGGAACAGAAACATATCCCTTCATTTGGTTGTAATAATAAACCTGCCAATGACAATATTCAGTTCTGTAAATTGAATCTCTTAATAACTGAAACACTGTCAAATCTTAAATAGATTTCATGTCTCAAATGATTTATTAGACTAATTATAATCCTGAATGTAACAGAGCTTGGACTTTATTATGGCCCTAAATGTCAATTATTACTCAATTACATAAAGATATCAGTATCAGTCACAAACAAATAGTGGATGTTGACCTTTGACATCCCTCAGGAAGGATTTAATTCCCTGTTGGATAATACTGAATACTGATTATAGGTGTGCATTTTCCCAGTGGATTGCACATCCTGGGTTGTGTGAGTTCAAAATAACTATCTGAGAAAGAAAAGTTCTGTGAGGTCATGTTTTACAGTGTTAACTTGGGAAGCTTAGAGTTGGGGTACACCCTGGACAAGTTGCCAGTTCATCGCAGGGCACATAGAGACAAACAACCATTCACACACATTCACACCTACGGCCAATTTAGAGTCACCAATTAACCTATTAAATGCATTTTAGTACTTTTTATGCTTCATAGTATAAGATAACTAATTTTAGTCCAATTTTAGTCAAGAAAAGTAATTTCAGTCAAGTTTTGAGAAGTTCTCCACAGTGTTTGTGTGCATGATGCTTGTGGTCTATACATGACATGTCTTCAATAAAGGGTTATTTATTGTAGTAATAATAATCAACAATAAATTACATATTGGGAACAATTTGTTTAGCCCAAATCTACTCACTGGTACTGTTAGTGTAGGGAAAAAAAGACAACGTGCTACTCTCATTCATAAAGTCAGCTTACGAATAATAATAGTTAATTTTCTAATTATGTCTACCTCCCAGGTAAAATAAACAGTGTAGAATAAGTTTTGGTTTCTGGCAGCATAAAGATCCTTGGAAAATGAAAGAGGATAGTGATAGTTACTAGTGACAGCCACAGTGGTTGAGCAGGGAAGAACAAATGCAGTCACATCAAAATAAAGAATAAAAAAACTGTCACCGTGTCTCTTTAATTTGGTCAATTATCCTGTTTGTGTATGTGTGGTCAGATATGATTGGAATGAGGACCAGAGCGCCAAAATCTAATGAGGGCAAGATCGTGAATGGGAGGGAGACGCTGCGTCTTCGCTCCAAGGGTGCTGCAACGGTTCAGGAAGTGGTGAGTTTCACACGCTCTGCTGGACAATGCCTGCTTTGCTAACCCTGCCTTCCTGATGTACTCAAATAGTTAATGCAGACACACAAACACACTCAGAACTGTCACGGAAATTTCTACTTAACAACTGCTTTTGAAATTATGGGTGATTGCATGGACCTCAAAGGGTTAGGCTAATAGGTCTTATCTTGTCATGAACATTTATCATTCAAAAAGCCTAGATTCCCCTGTGAGACACTTAATTACTTACTAAAGTACACAACCAACAAGCACATGATCTGTTATTCCTTATCAAACAATCTCTCTTGGCTTTGGTTTTCTTCCAGCAGTTGTGCGCAGGATGTTTTACGTTACATTGAACTTTCAACACTGACTGTGTCGCTTTGGATACTGAAAAGTTCACTGGAAGTGATAAATTTACACAACAGAACACTTAACAATCTTATTTATACATTATCATGACACACAATAGCCCTTGTCATGAGAGGATATGCTCTCATAGAGTTTATATCACCATATTTGGTGTGAACACCACTAAATTTCCAGTAACAACTCTGTATTTTCCTGTTTGCTTTGCCAGCAGAATGAGTTTGAAGAACAGGCCACCAAGAAAGTGGACGACCTGCTGGAGAGCTATATGGGCATCAGAGATCTGGAGCTGGGTAAGACCACCCACATAACACATGTCCTTAAAATAGAAACATCATCCAGAGTCCTCGTTTGGATGTAAGGAAGCGGGCTGATGCTGAATGAATGTTCACACCCCAAGAGTCAGTTGTGTTTACTGTGGGCTGTAATAGACTGGTAAACTATCCATTGTATCTCATTGCCTCTCTGACATGCTGAGATAGACCAGCCCACTTCAAACCTTGGATGGGGAAAACTAAGTACATTTACTCAAATACTGCACTGAAGTACAAATTTGATGTACCTTTGCATACTTACTTGGATACTTAAAGGAAATTTTGATGATAATATTGACATACATTACATACATTACATGTTACTTAAGTAAGAGGGACTTTAAACTGGAGTATTTTCACAGTGTGGTATTGCTACTCTTAAACATCCAGTGGGTAAGATTTAGAGGCTTGTATTTATCGGGTATGGCAGAAATTAAATATAATATGCATAACTTTGCATAACTTGTCATATTTAAGAACAAATATTTACATTACCAATTCTGTAAATTACCATTTACAGCATCATTTGTGAATATCTTCTCTATGCTGATGGGAATTTGAGTGGGACATATTCTTGTTAGTGATATGAGTAAGGCCATTGGGCCTTTCCCAGGCTTCCAAGGTCAATGGCCCAATTTCAAAACAGATATTTGACTTTTTATGACAGTCAGAGAACATGACATCATTGAAATGGCTCCCACATGCCCAGTTCCAAGAAAAGCCCAATATAGTTGTTACTGTCTGCTTCGCTTAGATTAAACCTCATAGCAGATATTTCGAACAAACTGCATAAACAGGACTTCACTGCATGTTTCTCCAGTTAATTTAGAGCTAGTAAAGTAATACCTTAAAAGGGGATGTTTCTGAGAGAACAGAAGACTAGCCTTTTGTCTCTTTTGGACAATTTTATGAGGTAAATTTAAATATAAATATATAAATATTTATTTTTGGCTTTGGCTGCTGAGAAAATAAACCAAAACTTACTAGCATTTAGTCATCAACAGTTAACCCTGAATTGATTAAAATCTTTTCCATCCTGTCTTTTATGCAGCAACTACCATTGTGGAAGCGGGCAAAGACAAGAAGAACCCTGATGACTTTGCAGAAGCCTTGGACTCAGTTCTGGGAGATTTTGCTTTCCCCGATGTGTTTTTGTTTGATGTATGGGGAGCGATTGGAGATGTCAAAAATGGTAGGATTTAGACATTTAAGGCATTAAGAATGTGTATAAACTTTTAATGTTGCCTTCCCAATTCTTGCATTCAGTTATAATCACTTGCTTTAACATCATGTCAAGGGTTGTAATTATCTCAACCATGTCCCTTTGAACAGTCAAGTGAGTCAAACAATTTACTCATAATCACTCATAATGTCAAATCTTTTAAATAAACACAAAACAGTAGATTTAAATGCATTTGTATTAAACTCAAATAGTGAAATAAACCTTTACAGTGTAGGTATTTATCTGATGAACTTGCTCAGGGTGGAAAGCAGTGACATCAACAGGAAATGTAGCTGGTTCACCAAAGTACAGGCGTATTCCCATTTTGATTTAAGATAAAGATATGATGTTTTGAGGGCTGCCTTTACAGATATAACTGCAAAATGGTGGAAAATCTTCAAGCCATCATGGATCAAGGAAGTTACATAAACTAGAATAAACCCTTTTCCTTTGATGAAGACCCACAGAGAGAAACCGTAGGGGAACAAGAGACAGTTTTGTGTTATCTCAAAATCAGAATATATTTACTTACTTTTCCATATAATCTATACCTAATAACCAAACTAAAGACTTTGTTTTATAAGTTACAAAATATCACTATTTATATAGCAAATACCCTCAGTCCTCTTAGAAACTCAATCATCTGAACTTGAACTTAAGACATTATTTAAAATTCTTTTTTTTTTCACTTTTCACAATTCACATTTTCTCACATGCTCATCAAACAGGAACCCAAAACTTCCCACGACAAAAAAGATAAATAAAAAATAAAGTTAGTTTGTGTACATGTAAACAATTTCCTTTGAGTTCTCCACAGCAAATAGGCAAATAAACATGAGTCAGTCTTTATGTTTAACACATTCAGTCATTTCCCACTTTTGCCATGGGTTCATTGGAAACTTTTCTGGTTTGTTTAAAAATGAGAATGTAAATATACAAGATGAGTATCTTCGTATCACTGGGCCTTTTTCTCATTCTGTCTGCGTTGGAGAATGTGTACTGTAAAAAGAACAAGGCATCAAGATACGTGCTGGAGTTTGACAGTTATATGTTTTCTGGCTCACCAAAAACAATGTAAACAACGTGTAAAGTCACTTTTTACAAATGTAAGCAAGTTAACACTGACCTGCCATATTTCAAAATGTAGTTTGACTCGATTTCACTCGTTCTCGCTATATATACTATTTCAGCTACATCAGTATTTGTCTGATTGTGATGTTTTATTTGAACACTTTGTACATGAGTGGACCTCATTTTAAAGACCTGAAAATGTACGGCACATGTCACATATTTAAACTGTAAGTAAAAATGCTGAAATCAAATGTGTCAAGCCTGTTTATCCCAAAAAAAGAAAAAGAAAAAAAAAGCCCATGTATTTCACTGATCTTTTATTTATATGTACAGTTAAACACATTCAACATTTACACTTTTGGAAAGTGAAACACATCTCAACCATTATCAGTGATTTCTTTGGTAAATGAGTGACAATCTGACTGATAATCTAGTGATCATCTTGGTGACTGAGTAATCAAGCAGAGCAAGAAATGAAATGTTTCAGTTTCATTAATAACTGCAATATAATCATAATATAATTCTCTTTTATAGTTTAGTTATGATGTGTGTCATTACACTGTACACTACACAGTTTGAATTATCCAGCAACTTAATCTACTCCCTTGCCCTGTTCATTGTTATTGTTAACACTTTCTCAGTTGATAGCTGGTTGAAACATCTGTGAGAGGCAGAGATGCTCTGTGCAGAAATAACAAGTTTTATTGGCATGGACTGATTCCCATGAAAGGCAAGAAGTAAGAGAGGAGGCGTAAGATATCATGAACCTGAGGTCCTGTTTTAGTCTTAGCTAGTTAGAAAAGCTTCGTATTCCAAATTCACCCTAAAAACAATTAATTATCCTGAATTTTTCTACCTCCTGAGAAAAATTTGGTCTAAGCCCTAAGAAACGCTTGCATAATATTTTCCAAATCTAAAATTGAGGTAGGCACACACATATATATAGTGTAGTAGACAAAACAATTGTATTTTTTGGACTTTTATACTGTTTTGCTTCCTCAGACATTCACTTGATTCAAAGACAACGAAGACAATTGAATGTGGTTTTAAAGGGTCAGTTTACTGAAATTATAAAAGATGCATTTTCCCACTTACTCTTACTCAGACTTACACTTAACCTTAACCTAACCTGACCATATGTTTCTTCTCCAACAACAACATAACAATTACACTTTCTCAGATCTTTATATCAGTAATATTGAAATGCTAATGTCACCCCTAGTTTTTACATAGTGATTAGGGATTTGAAACTATTTATGTAAATGCCGTGACCTTTCATGCAGCATAATATGTCTCAAATAAGTTACAGTTACTATTACATTTAATGGTTGCATTTCTGAAATTGTCAGTGGACTGTTCTACTATTGACAACATAAACCCATTTTCAGGGTCTGTGTATATATTTACAGTTGAATTTGTTACAATAATCATGTTCTGATTATTTATCTTTTTATTTATTATTTACCTTTCTTTCTTCTTGCAAACCTGGATGTGTCCATTAATGGCAAGCATTACTACTGAACCAGAAGTTAAAAATTGATAATTTCAAGGTCTTTAAAGTTTACTTTAATTCACATGCATTATCTAAACATATAACATACATGCTTCGTAAGGTATTGTATAAACTCTTGAAGTGGATGGACTCGTGAAATGTATATGGCGCATCTGGCAATCTAAACAATATTTAATTTCAGTCAAAGCATTTTCACTTTTAAGCACCACTGCAATATTAGGATCAGCCATTCTCAGTACTAGATGCTCTGGGGATCAACTGTAGAATGACCTGACACCTGGAAAACTTTCGAAGCACTGCTTTTATTACTTTTCAAGTGCTTTCAACACATCACTGCTAAATTGTTTAAAATTTAAATATCTTAAAGCTCTTTAAACTTTGCTCTAAATCAAGGTGTCATTGCTGATACTGCTTAACATGAAAACTCAGAATCAGAATTTGAAAACATATACTTTAAGCCCAATGATGTCGCTCAGTCTGCGGCAACAATAATTCAGTCAAGTCCAGCCAATCATGGAGAATGAGGTGGTCAATTCTATGTAGATGTGGCCATAACATTTGATTTCCCAGGCTCATCTGTTTCATCTGAATGTACAGTGGTCCGAAGTGAAGTCCGTGTCAATTTACGGATGGTGGAGGATATGAT
This sequence comes from Larimichthys crocea, assembly GCF_000972845.2. NCBI lineage: Eukaryota > Metazoa > Chordata > Actinopteri > Sciaenidae > Larimichthys > Larimichthys crocea. The sequence goes on from NC_040027.1 coordinate 24,595,518, forward strand.
GGAGCCCCGAGACCAGTCGATGCGTGGGTAGATTCTCTTGAGAACTGCTCTGCGAAACAGGATGTATACCCACGGATCCAGGATCTGGTTCCAGGTGGCGAAGCGTATACATAGAAGCAGCTTTTTGATTTGGAGAGGACTTCCGGACAGCACAGTTTCTGCAATAAAGATCTGGTGGTAAAGGGGTGAAGTATAGAGACAGATGGATGAACAAAAAAAAAGGTAAAGAGACGACAAAGATTATGGAGAAGGGGGTTAAAGAGAGGAAATCATAATTGAAAGAGTGGAAGAATATATTAAAAATAAAGCACAAGAGGGAAGAACATAAAATTGGTTAATATTGCATATACACACATATGTGTGGAGCAGTGGCTGTTGCAACACAATTATCCCCCCTGTTGCAGAATTTATTATGGCGTAGCCTTATTAGCATTAAACCCAACAGTCTCTTGTGGGGGCAAACATGCTAACAAGCTCCTTCAGGAATGACATATTGGCTTATTGTTGTCTCTGTTCCAAACTCAGCTCATGTCAAAAAAACATTTACGTTTAGGCTACATCCATGCAATGTAATAAAAAAGTTAGCTGAATCTCCTTCATGGGGTTAAAAAAGCATGCAAGTGTTGAGATGATCAAGTGCAAACCACAGAGGCAAGCTTTTCTCAGAGGCAGAGGTGCTCCAAAGACTGATACAACTAAATAATCACAGTTTGTCCAGGGTACAATTTAGCCTAGTTACCAGCTTCCACTTTCACAGAAGTTAGCATTCATTGTTTTACTTACAAGCAACAAGGCTACTTCAAGGTCTGAAAATCGACTCCCTGCTGCCCCCGCGACCTGACTAACGGATAAGCGGAAGAAGACGAGACGAGATCATAAGATCATAATATTTCTGCAGCTCTGCTTCAAGGAAAAAACTTTGAGGAAACATCTTTAACCTATCAGTGGTTTACTCTCAGAATCCATCTGTGTTAATTTCATGAAATGAAAACAGAAATGTTGTTGTTGACAAGGAATGGAATGAAGTGAACATAGCAGCATGCTCTCAGTGATACTTTGAGCTTATGGGTAGTGGCATGAAAGCTGTAAGGCACGGAGCCAACCAGGGGTGCCCAAACTGTTTCCCTTGAAGGGCTATAACGGAAACTTAATGGAACAAGCTAACATCTATTACATGTATTGTATTTTTAAAATGCAAAATGATATTAGGATCCCATTGTCCCTTAATTGACTGACTTCCTGCGCAGCGTCCTGCTGCCCACCGCCGATTCTGAAAAAGTTAAACTTCATGGCAAGCCCCACTTTGGGCAGCCCTGGAGTAAATTCTAATGTACAAATGAGTCCATCTGCATGGTTAATAGCACAGGTTTAGGATGTCCTGAGCCATAACCATAGCTCATAGTTATGGATGATGTGATGAGTTACAATGGGTAAGCTGTGTTGTTGTTATTATAACCTTTAGATATTTTTACTTTACTTTTTACTCGCCTGAAATGGGACCCTTGACACATGATGTATATCCAGGGGTCAAATATCTGATTGCAGGTGGCCATTCGTATGCCGAAAACGAGAGATTCAGGATTTACGGGATCAGCAGTCACGCTCATCAGAATATTTATCTGTGCAGGGTGTCACACAACCGAGGTTAGACAGTAAGGAGCGCAGAAAAATATGTCCTCCAGTCTAATGACCCTCACTCAATGCATGCTCTAAAGCTAAGATGCAGCATCTCTATAAAGCATTAGGGCTCTCTGATCACGCACTATCACAGACCACCGATTATAGTTACAGAGGTTCATGCTCAATTACACTGTTTGAAACAGAACCAGAGAACCAGCAGCTAAACAATAAGCACTTTGTCTTAGTTGGTTCAGGGGTCCTCAGAAAAATGCGGTCCACATAAATTTTTATTTATTATTGTATCTAATTTTTCTTTTTCTTTTTTTTTGACAAAAGATAACTATTGTATGGAAGTTAATGTGTCTCATCAACCCAAGTTTGTATCAACCTTAGATAACCTTAAATCTAAACATCAACAAGAAGTGTGCTATCAAGACAAAGCTAGAATCAACAAAAATGCTGTGCTTTTTCCACAGATGTCTAAGCAGGCGCTCAATGCAATGATTATCTCACTGCGATGTTGGCTAAAGCAGCTCACTGAACCAGGATCTCCAATTCTACACTTTTATATTGCTCTTACAGTGCTGCTTAAACAGGAGCTTTTCATTGTGGCTTCATCATTTCCCATAAGACCAGCCATTAACACATTACATGCACGCATATAGGACTTAGTCAGGGGCAAACTCACCAGGAGGGGGCACCAGCAGATAGAACCAATGATCATGATGAGGATGAGCTGAACCATCATCTCAATCTCGTGATCTCGGCGGCGCTGGGTCCTATCCTGTCCACAGCACACCTTGATCAGTGTCACTACGCTCACTGTGTTCAGTACAAATGACATGGCGACACTGATCAACCCGGCCAAGGAGAAGATGAGGGAGAAATACAGGTCAGTTCCCTTCGAGCTGATGTTGAAAAAACACCAGGAGCCAGGTATCTGCATGTGGTAGCTCCCAAGGCCTGTTAGGGGCAGTAAAGCTATGATGCCGGCAGTCAACCACACCATCAGCACCATATTGACTGTCCGGCTCCTAGGCATGCTGGTGGAGCGTGCAAATGGACAGTTGATGCCAACACAGCGCTCCAAGGCCATGGCGGCACCAAGGAGCAGTGGGCACAGCCCATAGAAGACCATAGACATGCCCATGAAGTTGCAGAAGTGGCAGTTCGGATCTAACTGGCGCCAATTAAAGTATGTGACATAGTAGGAGATCACGATGCTGCCTGTGACCAGAAGACCCATGAAATCAGTAATCACCAGCCCGCCCAGGAAGATCAGGAAGGAAGAGCGTGATCGGCTCTGTGTCTGCCGGAAGGACTTCAGGAGAACAATGAAGGCGATGAGATTGGACGTGAGACCCAAAGTGGTAAAGATTGCTGAGTAGGCAGCCACACCTTTGATTCGGGGGAATGGAGGGCTGTTGATGGAGAAGCAGAGTGGGGTGTTGTTGGAGAGTGGCAGGGCTGAGGCATTCATGGTGGTCAGCGTAGGGCGGGGTTGTTGGATTTAGGTGATTCAAAGATGGACAAAAAGTACCGGTGTGAGGAATTCCATTTCTCTCTTCATCCTCAAAAGTAAAAAGAGAAAATATAACTTTCAAGTAAATACAATGAAACATACAATACAAATGAGCAAAGGGAAAGAGTGACATAGAACAAGAACTGGACAGTTACAGTGTTTTTCTTGCACTTCATATGTGGCAACCATCATGGCAAAGCCTATGTGAAGCAATACATTTCTGTTTACTTATTTGGATACAGTGCTAAGTTGATCATCCAACCTTTTTTATTCATGATAATTATGTTGTAAAATTGCTGATGCTGAAAATGGATTTCATCTATTTTCTATTATTCTCGGGTCATATAAGGCCAGTCTGGCCACAGGAAAAAATGAAGAAACACACTTATCATCTAGCACTATAATTGCTGTATGCAACACTCTCTCAGCACCCTTTCCTTCGTATTGTGAAATGTGCAAAGTTGAACCAGGTAATTGGACTGTAAACTGTAATGGACAATTACAAAGGGCCGTTTCTGTAATTATTTCTTTTTAACCTGTCTGATCACTGGACTCCTCTTGTTGTTTGCCCTTAATGTTTTTCTGGTGATGTTCCCAGATCTCAACAAATAGGTATAATATTATTGTTACTAATAAGAATGATTGCTAAAATTACAAAAATAAGATCCACGTATGATGATTTTTAGGATGTCCATGTAAACCATATAAAGCCAATTAACAGCTCAGATACAACACATACATCACCAACAACACCGCCCACAAACACATGTAGACAGTGACAGCAGGGTACAGAGATGGAGAGACTGAAATAGATAGAGTAGGCATATCCTGGCAGGAAATGCAGTTATGTGAACAGAACTGGCAGAGACACCAACAGGAAACAAACAAATAATGTCACAGTCAGTCCATGATATTGTCCATAGTGGCCTACCCTCAGTATACTGTCTGTCATAGTCAGATTATATGAGACCAACATTAGAAATATGTGTAAAATCAGCATTTTTCCTAATCAAAATATTTAAATAATGACATATCATGTGGCTATCGGTATTATCCTGAAATAAGATAAAGGACTAAACAGGAAATATAAAAGATCCATGATGTTATAACTCAAGAATGAACAATATAATATACACTGATGTCTGTGAGATACTTTATGGATTAACAAACACTGATCAGATCAAACCCTCACAACGAGCCCTTTATAACCACAAAGTGAATGAGTCTTCTTACATGGAGTCTGCCATGTTGTACTATCATGTTTCTATAGTAGCTCAGAACACAGAGATTAAACACTGGCTCCAGATAGGGACTGTCAAGTTTTTGTGAGTTTTGAAGCCACTGTAGTTACTCCTGCACACAGGAGTTACAGTTAGTTGCAATCTGCAACCTCACCATTAGAGGGCACAAAATCCTATGCACAGGACCTTCAGGAAATAAGGAAATTTGGTCAAAATAAAGGAGAAAGATAAAAAAGAAAGAACATGCAATACACAGAAGATAAAAAATAAAGATATGAAGAGTTCTGTTTCTATTAATAATGTGCTGACAGAGACATAAACTTGGATCAGAATGAAGTTGGAAGCTGGAAGAAAACTTTGCATGTTGTTGGTGGATGGTAATTATAAATTCAATACCTGGAAATGGTGTCATAGGAATATTTCTTACATATGAAAAAGATATTTCCTTATAGTCTATTGTTTAGATTGCATACATTAACACACTCGACTGCACAGGATATTACAATAAGATTGGTATCTTCATCTAAAAAGCGGAAGAAATTTAGAAGGCTGCAGCACAGACTTTATTTCAGCGCATTGGCTTTTGGTCAACAGCATCTATATAATTTATTATTATTATTGTTTTGTAATATTAGTGTTAAACTTAGAAACTGGAAAAGAATAAAAGACTTCTCTCACAATACACAACGATGCAATTGTGCACTGCACACTTTCACATGCCTGGTGTAGCGCACACTGGTACTTTGACAGAAACAGACCAAAACATCTGACAGTTTAACTGCACCACAACAAAACCAACAAACAGATGTCTTTTTTTAGCTTGGCACACCCTTGAATTTACAATATGTCTCTCCTAAATGAGACGAACTACTAACAATGTGTGTGAGCGACAATGTGTTGGATCCTACATGTAATTTCCATCCTTTAAAAAATGTATATTCACCATTGCCCATGAAGTTGGAATAACATGTTTTTACCTCTTCTCATGAAATGATTCGTGCATGAAGTGTATCTTCTCTATCTTGGGGTGCCAAAATATGGTTACAGTATGGAATTTTGGACAGATCAGTGTACAAAAAAAAGATACATTTTGCCAAAAGATACATTTTTTGGGTGAGAATAGAGAGAGGGGGAAATGACATGCAAGAGCCACAAGTTGGATTCCAACTCTGAGGCAAGGACTGAGCCTCTGTGCACCACTTGGCACCCACTCTACCTTTTTTTTTTTTTTTTTTTAACTATTTTTTAACTGAGAAATTGATCTTATCTTTAATTCTGCTTTTGATCTGATGCTATAATGGTATCATTTTGTAAATACATGATTCATTATAGCCATGACTGCAAGTCACATTTTCCTAAAAGGCAGAAAACATTAACGTGATAAATTTTGGACCTTCCTGACTAGACTATTATCATGTCCTTCCATCCTTAGAAAATTCTAGCATTAGACAGACAGGGCTTGGCGCCAGTTATTGTGTGACCTTGAAGGCCTATTTAGTGTACCATTAGCCAAAAGTGCCTGCTAGTGTCTAAAATCAATAGGTCGTGTTCCTAATTGCTTCATTTAGGTAGTCCAATGGTTTCCTATTCAAACTAATGGTAAGTGGCAATAACTGCACGGAGAAGGGTTTGCAAAATCATATTTGTTCAAATATTAAACATGTTGGCTCTACAAGACTCCATCCTTTAAAAATGGGGTTTATACTGCATTGGCTGCTATACTACTGTCTATCCAATATCCTGCTCAATCCATCAGCATTGTATATGATGATTTTTCATGTCCATATTGGAAATGTATTCATATAGTCTCTTAATAAAATGTTGTTATGCATTACTTTATGGAGTCAAAAAGCACAAGAAAGCAAGCACTAAATATGGGAAATATTAGTAATAGTGTGATCAGCTCAAAGGAATCTGGCCCTCTGCACCAGTTTCACCAAGCCAAATAGTTTTGCATTTAGTTTATTCAGTCCATTAAGTGGTTTTGTGCTCATTATTTCTAAGACCCAGAATATAGCCTATGATATCAATAATAAAACCATGAGACAGGTAACTTGTAAAGGTTGTCTAGAGAAATTATTAGCAGGCACCAGTGCAGTTAATTTATCAAGCCTGGCCAATTTTGATATTATGTGTTAACCACAAGATAACCACATCTAAAAAATCATCATCATAAATCTGACAAAGTTGTTATTCAGCTCACAAAATTAGAGTTAGAGGTAGAATTTGATGTTTGTTTAAAATGTTGAAACAATATTCTGTCATTACATTATAGTAATTCCAATTATGTGTTTGTCCATACAGTGAGCACCAAAATTAGTGAGTGCAGCTTTCTTGCAATGGAAGGCTACTAAAAGTCTAAAATATGACTTCAAGTGACACGATAACAAACAAAAAGCAGAAGTTAAACTATGCTTAATACTTCTAAACTAGGGTACATTTGCACATCAACAAAACTAAAACTAACTGCTAATTGCAACCTCTACTGGGTGCCCTGACAAAAAGGAATCCTAGAATAACAGCATTTATTTTGATAGTAGCAATATTTATAACCATAAATGTACAAACAAAAGGTTGGCTGTCATACAAATATCATGAACAAAGTTTGTACTATAGAAAACCATTCCTCATTCCACAGTTTTTTTTTGGTTCCTCTACAGTTTAGATATCAAATGTTACATTGCAGGTATAAGTTAATAATTTGTTGTTTCCCAATGTAGATATAAAGTGTCATAAATAAGGCTGTTTTTAAAGTATCTCCATAAGTTCACAAAGTAACTCAAATTTGTCTTACCTCCACAGAAGTGTTTTCAGGGACCAAGTTGACTCATCCAAACCATGTTTCTGCACTTGTGTGATTAATGATAAGAATACAAACAATAGCCACAAGGAGAAGTGGGAAACATGACACATACACCTAGTCCCATCTGATGGAAATGTCCAGCATAAATTCCTACAGCAGACTGTTAGAACTAACTCCCTTCCCCCGGTTTCCCCCTCAGCCGATGATATACTCATCTCCTCCCCTTCACCCGCTCTTCCTTTTGCTCTATTCACTCCTCCCCGGAAAACAAAGGGGAAGGGCGCTGGGACGGCACAGCACATTTTAGACCGAAAAATGTGCAACAGACAGAAGTCGTAAACTGGATTCAGTGGTGCACAGTGGAGGAAAAGGGCATTTGTTTCATGTTTGATTTTAAAATAATAAATGCATTCTGCACATGTGTGTAATAAGGGTGGAGGCTATGATAAACTATTAATAGTGTTGCTTCCCCTAAAGTCTGCAGAAAGGGATCAATAAAAGATTATTCAATGTGCCAAAATATAGGATTGGACATGCTTTTTTGTACTAAAAACATAAAATGCCAAAAAAAAAGAAAAATAAAGTTGATAGGGGCTACAGTATATCTGATGGTTTCCTCATGAAAAACTGACACTGACACTAATAGCTTTTCTTTGTTGACTTCTGTTGACCTGAGACTTAAGTAAATGGAATAATTAACTTATTATCAACCTATTTAAACAGACGGTAACATTAGATTCAAGACAATTCTGCAACAAGCATCACAAATCTGGACACACCAACAGCAGATGGTTTTAATTTTTAGTCTTTTCTTTCATGTAGAGTCTGTCTTGTGCACAGTTTATATAACTGAATAACTTGTTCAGATAGACACACGCAGTGCAGATGTGGCCATGTCTGCCAAATTCTTTCTTCTCTGCTAAGCACAGGTCTGTAAATCAGTTAAATTACCATGATAATCTACTAGAGGACTGCGGGAATGAAGGTAAAAAACTGAGATTGCAGCAGTAAACCTGCTAAAAACTAAGAGCTAACAACATTATGTTGCAGAACTCACAAGGATCAACAAAGGAATGTTAAGTGTCAATTGGAGATAAATCTAAGCCAGTATATTTATTTATTTATTTATAACCTGCTTTCACTTCATTAAGGGCAAAAACCTGATTATCTGGACTAACCAGTAAGTTATGTTAAACCAACAATATAATATAACAGGACATGAAGCTTTGTGTTGACATAGATCACATGTCTTCACATAGAACAATAGAGACTGTGCTACCATGAACAGTTGTTATTCAAACATACTAGACGGAGCAGTAGGAGGAGCTGAAGGTGTACATGGTCAACCAAAAAAAATTGATTGTAACTTGTAAAATTGAATTGCCAACTCGGCCAACAAAACACACACAGTATCATACATCCTTCTGCAGCCTCTTAGGCAGAAAACATACTCATAAAGATGTTTGGTATCTATCAGCAACTGAGAAGGAGTTGTAAAAGCAGAAGCATTAGATATTTGCTAAACTCTGATGAGTCTTTAAGAAAGAAATTAGAACAAAGGAAATAATTAAGACAAGATAGGAGATAGAGTGGGAGTGGAGAAGTTGTCACGTCATGACACGCCATCATATCATCTCTCTCGTTTCAGAGCTCATGAAGCTGCGACACAAAAACTGCAGGAGATGAAGAAACACTCAGCTCTCATTACCTTGCTGCCCACTGAGAGAGAGATAAACAGAGTTGAACAGGTTTGTAATGGTTTCAGGAAGCTCGACAGGGGAAGAAACATATCTGACCAAAATGCTCTGCAGGACCGTTCGTATCCGGACATGTCTCAGAGTGTCCCATAGTGAAATGCCATGGCTTTTCCTCCCTTCTCCAAAGCCATTCCTGTCTGCTAAACTCTTCTCTGAAACTTTCCTTTTTTTTTTTTTTATAAAGAATTTGATATCAATTGTCTTTTTGAAAGTTGGTGCCCTGAGGTGAATTTAATGTGAATTAAATTATGTTATTTAATATGAACAGCATTTGGGTAGTGTATTTAGACATTTGTGGTGTTTGAAGTGTGGGAAGTGATTGTATTCAGGTGCGCATTTCCGGTGAGGGTGGGAACACACGGCACGGGACGCGGGGCCTTGTAGTCTGCTTGTTAACTGCCTGAACACACAAACACAGACACACAGACTAAGTACACGAGTATGACGATTCTTTAAACAAACTGAATTATTATGCGGACTGAGCTAAGTTAATGATGCAAACAAAGGCAAACTCACCACAGCCTGCTGCTCTGTCCTCCCGTGGTGTCACATATGGTCCCCGAGGACAGCAGTAAGTAGGAAGTGGGAGCAGGTAAGTTTGTGTGATTATGTAAATATGTTTATTCATGTATATGTATTTGTTGGGGTGTTTACTAATGGTATATGGGTTTGTGAATAGGTGTTTATATGGTATTTATGTAAATATTTATGGTTTATTAATATGTGTGTAAAGGTATTTATGTAAATATTTATGGTTTATTAATATGTGTGTAAATAGGCAAGGCACCTATCAAGGGTTTAATCCAATTAGTCATGTGACTAAGGAGAGGGCTAAAAAGGACTCAGAAATGTTTGTTGGGGGTAGAGAGTTGTGGAGTTGGTATGAGATTGGAGAGTATTGGAGAGTATTGGAGAGTATTACAAATTGGATTGCGAGTATTATTGTTATTGGTGTAAAGTGTTTGGATTCTGTATGTGTGTGAATAAACACACATTCATTGCCACCCAAAGAGTCATTCTCTTGTTATTTTGAAATGAAAGCCAGAAACATGATCACATCATATACATTGAGTGACTGTAGTGAACGTAACTTTATAAACAGCCTGCAAGAAAACTTTTCCCAGACATATTACTGGAATGAACTAGCAGAGAGCTAATTTACCAATTATCCTCTTGAAGTAGCTGACTGGCTCCTGACATGCTCATACATGCACACATGCCAGTGATAAGCCTGCTTATCAGCTAAACACATTTCAGTTTAAGGAAATGAACCAAAAAATCCAAGCAAATTAAGACACAAACAGATCCACCAAATTGACAACATGTGTAGCTTTCAGGGGAAAAAAAAGCTGAGGCTAAGAAAACACAACCAAATACAGAAGCATGCTGCAAATAGTCTGGTCTGGGATCACTTCCCGGCAAAGCATTCTGTCTTGCCTCCTTGATATTGTCTCTTTAGAGAAAAACAAGATAAAGACACAAACTGGAAGCTAGCAACCATGGTGGACTCTTGGACTGTTTGAGGGTCAGGGGGGAAGAAGTAAAAAGGGCACCAGTGTGCACAATCTCATGATGCATTTATGGGGAAACACTTATAAACTGTGGATAAAATAGTTTTATTGTATATCCACTGTACCTCTGAAATCAAACACACTGAGAAACTTTAATTATTCATTTTTTCTAATATTGACCATCAGTCATGTTAGAAATAAAGAAGAAGAAGACAAAAACCAGATCACTGACGTCAACACCAACATGGTAATTTGCAAAACGCTGTTGTTTGTAGCGGCATTGCTGCTTCCACCTGCAACTAAAATGAAGCATCCAGCTGCTGGGAACAAACAGACAGGTTCTGCTTAGTTTAACTCCAAACTGCTCCATTTGGCAGCTAATTGCATTAAGGGTCAGGTGCTAATGTCCTCAGGTTGCCACTCTAGTTCCTCAACTCAGAGCTATTTGGCAAGCACGATGCCGAAGCACAAACCGGTTGAGGTTTCTGGGTTTCCGACAACGCTTCAATCAGAACTGTCCAGGTTGAAACTCTAGAGCTAAGTACCTGGTTCATTATTGATGAGGAGCTTTCATTCAAATTACATGTTAAAAATTTGATCTCCAAATTAAGGGTGAAGCCCGGTTTCTATTACAGAAACAAATCATGTTTTTCCCTCAGAGCTCAGAAGTTTCTGATGTCAGCCACTTTCTTGTACTCGATTATGGCGATATATATGTCAACTTCAACCAGCTGCCTTCACTCCTGTCTATCACTGTGCTTTGAGGTTTATCACTGCATGCAAAAGCTGGCATGCCTTCCCTGAATATAAGACGCTATACACACTGGAAGTCACCCTTGTGAAAGAGGTCTTGATCTCAATGGGTTTTTTATCTGGTTAAATAAAGGTTATAATAATATTAGCAATGCACATCAAAGAAGCATTTTTATGCAATCTCACTACAAGAATTACAAATGTTGTTCAGAAAAACACAATGCAAGGTCTATTGTCTCTGTGCTATGCTTCACTCTAAATCCTGACAGAAAATCCTCAAGTATTCTTGTGGAGAAAGTCACACAACTGATGGCTTCAACTTTCTCAAGTATCTTAGAGAGAAAGATAATAAAGACAGATTAAGCAGATCCAATAAAAAAGTGCTAACTAGAGGTAAAACGTCCTTGAGCAGCCCGGTTGGGTTGGGATGTATGAGACAGGTTGATGGCTTTAATAAAGAAATCATTGAAGTTATTTGATGAAGGTCATTGGGAGAAAAGCAGTCTAAATATATATCAGGTTTTACAGCTGTTTCCAAACTTATTGTGTAAGAAGGCAGATCAGTGGCTGTTGAGTGCAAGAGGTGATTAATTTTGTCTGTAATCGTTATGATTTTATCATTAAAGAAGTACATGAAGTCATTACTACTCAGACCTAAAGGAAAACAAGGCTCAATTAAGCTGTGGCTGTCAGCCTGGAGATAGTGCTGAAAAGAAACCTGGGGTTATTCTTATTTTCCTCTATTAATGACACAAAGGTGCATTTAGCCATTAGAAATCTGACCAAACACCAACCCAATCTTAACACTAGCCAACAAATCAGACTATATAACTGAATATTGTCACCACAAGACAGCATCAACAGCTTTTCAAAACACTCCCAATAAAACATTGAGATTGAGTTACTGAGTCACCATTATGAAGTATTTCATAAATTATATTTCAAGCATCAATCTATCCCTTCCAACACAGTATCACACTCAACTGAAGCAGAAAAAACAAAAACAAAAACAATCTTGCTATACAAATTTGGACTGTATTTGTCACCTTAATGACCTCAATCTAATCTGATTCTATGCAACATGAGCCCGAGGGGAGGCCCTTCTGCTTCAATTTCCTTAACAATGAACTAGCCTAGAAAGGCCAGAGAAATCTGTGAGTGTGTTATGATATCTCATTTGGCCTTTTTTAACTTTATTTCACAGAGACAGCTGAAGAGTGACAGGAATGTGGGGAGAGAGAGATGGGTAATGACGGGAAAGAGCCACAGGTCAGATTCAAACCCTGGGCCGCGGCGGCAAGGACTGAGCCTTTGTACATGGGGCGGATGCTCTACCGACTGAGCTAAATGCCAGGCTAACTCTTGACCCTTATTGGATCGATACTGAATTTCATCTGAGGACCACTATTGTATAATGTCTGACTGACCTTAAACTACCACAGACTTTGCACAGTTGCCAGCTGTAACTCAATGGTGGACAGAAGATCTTCCCTGAAACAGTGCCCCAATTAAATCCTTTCTCACACATTCTTGTTTCCAGAATTACATTTTATTGAGGTCTTTACAAAAAGAGCTCTTACCCTTTGAAGGACAGTCTCAATTTCAGTCAGGAACAGCTCGTCAAACTCACTGTAAAAAACCACAACAAAATATAACATGGAAAACAAACAAAAGTAAGGTCTAGGCACAAACTCCCACAAGTATTATGCCTTCCTGATGCTGCTGATTTCTGAAATAAGCTGCTTGGTGGTGCCATGACTAACAGTAAATGACAAAATTCCACCTGCTAGACTGTAGAAAGAAGTAATAAACTGGACTCTAAACTGGAGAATGGGTTGTGGAAGAAAATACTTCCTGTGAAAAAACTGTATGTATGGTTTTTTCACAAAAAGTCTTATCACCTATTATTTATAACTCAACATATTTCCTCGTATAGCTATACATGGTCTCAGTGGTGGGTATTTTTGCATACAAAACATCTGTTTGCAGAGCCCTTCGCTCCTTCTTGCTCCCACTTCTCTTATCATCATCTCAGCACAAACACAGCGCATTTCAATAATCCCATTAAAATTTGCATATCCATTTATATATATATAATCACAGATATATAATGACAGCGCTTACTCTCTATTCCCTAAACACGAATCTCTGCATGTGATGAAGAGAAAAAAGGGCACCTTTGGGAGATACAAAGAACTCCAGAATTACACAATCATCAGAGGCACCTTGAAGCAAACTGTCGTCTACTTTTGTGCCTTTGTTTCTGCAGTCTAACCCCAACTGATCTCATCATATCAACTTCATTACTCTCTACCTCTCTGTGATCGTAAACTGAAGATTGGATTCATTGTTTAACCACAGACCAGCCTGAAACTCCTATTAACGTTACAATTTATTTTACATGCATCACTTTCTACCATTCTGTTCACAGTATAAATTACCTGCTCTGCTCTATTGTTCTCTTTGTCGCTTACCTACTCTGTGTCTGTAAGCTCACCGCATCGCAGTAAATTATATTAAACTCCACTCCGACTAACACCTTAAAAGGATTCTGAGTGATTTTCTCAACATTATGCAGAATCAGGCCATAGTAGGACAATTGACACCCAATCTCATATCTATTCTAACACAATATTTTAACTCCCACATTCACACACAAACATAAACACATGCCGTCTCCCTCGCTTCTGCATCCATTATACACTACTTGTTCGTACACATTCCCACACTCCCATTCACATATTCCACCTCTTTATTTTATCAGTGTTCATTTTACTGCATACATGGCCTGTATATATTTGTTATGCATATTGAACATCTCATGACTGTAAATGAATAGCCATGGCATGCACTCACAAGCTAAAAGGAAGCATTTAATCATTTTAGCAAACTACAATCTAATTTGTCTGCACCAAGAAAATCGATTCACAGTCCCACAATAGTTCCCGAAATTACAATTACAGTTCCTCTTATCTTCAATGAGCGATGTCTATTTTAGCCCATGCACATCATCTCAGAGCTTCATCTTTACAGACCTTTATGGTATTGCAGATTAATTTATGTTCTCATACCTATGGACCAAATTTAGATGATCATTCTTTTTTTTTTTCTTTCCTTACTTTTTCTCTCCTAATTTCTGAAATCGTATTTGAAGATTTTGATTGTCATTAACACCTCAGCGGACAGACAAAGTTTTTTTTAAGTGTTTTGAGAAAATGATTATCAATGTGTAAATTTGACCACTGTGAAATGAATCAATCTCACAGATTAATCAACACAGAGTGAACAAAAATAGTCTTTTTTCCCCTCCACATCATCATACTCGGTTTCTGTTTGTCACCTTAATGTGGCAATCTCAAAGACTTTAATTTAGATAAATGTTAAGTCAATATATATCATCTACTTAGGTTACACAATGATGAATGACCCACTGATGACAGTATTGCAGTATTTATACATTTACAGTATTACAAACTTCTGAGGTCTTGGAGTCTGGAGCTTGAAGTTTTGAGAACTGAATTCACAATTAGTTAATCATCTTATACAACACTAGTCACAGTTTTCTTAGTGATCATCTTTTCTCTAAGTTATATCATTATAAACTTAGAAATATGTGTAATGTGTACAAAAATGTGAACAGCTTAAACAAAGCAGACATGGACAGTGATTAATGCTCAGTTATGTTTGGATGAACTAAATCGAATGAATTGTGAGTGTCTGTGTGTGTTTTCAGTCAACTTCTCACAACATATCGCTGATATACTGTACATCAGTCTACAAACATCAGCTGTAGGTATTTTGTTTTGTTACTCAAATGAGCCGTGAAAGTCCAGTAGAAAACAGGCTAAAATCACACAGCTGCCTGTGAAAACAACCAACTAAATGTGGCCTGAACTCAGCCAGAGGGTCATAACTGTAGCAAATGTATCCACGGTTGCAGTGCAGACTAGACAAATGGGTTCTTTTTTCTTAACATTAAGCAAGGCAACAATACATATGACACTCATTTGGAAATTCTATGGGAGTTGCAGATTATTTCTTTGGGTCTTCTTGTAGATAGGAACGCAGCTTGAAATATAGCTGAAAAAAAAAGGTCTCCTCTCACTTCATTCCTATCCATCTGTGCAGACATGTTGGAACAGAAGTGGAGAGTCCAATTACTCAAGGTGAAAAGTGTGACTCATATCGCCAGTGCATTGTGATGAGGCCCTGTCTCAGTGCAGAACCTTTTTTTCATTACAATTAGTGTCTCTGAAACTGTGACACATTTTGTACATTTAACAGAATTGCCTAGAGCTAAAAACAGGTCCTCAGTGAAAAATAAGTGTTAATGGATGCACTACAGTCTCTTGACTGTTGCTGTACTTTCATGCCACTTCCTGAGTCACTGAAATACAGTGTACTATGGATGAGAAGTAAACCAAACAGAGTGACTACAGAGTTCGGTTCAACAGTTCATCTTCCCCGACTCAGGTAAATTTTTGCTTTAGATCTTGGAGCAAAACAAGTTCCCGACAAAAACAAATAGGTTAAAAAGAGCACTCACATTAATGCACCAGCTCAACTTCACAGTAACCTCACTGAAATTTCCATATACTAACAATGCTACTGTTGTTTAAAAATAACTTTGGGGAGCTGTTAATTATGCTTCTGTGCCTCCCAAATGATCCAATGCTCTAAAAAAGAAAAAAGAAAAAAATAACTAACCAAAACAAAGCAAATAAAAAACACAACAAACATGCCACTGAAAGCAGCATTAGGTAGAACTTAGTATTTTGCTGCTGTTGTAAATATGGACAGCTGTACGTGTTTTTTTCTTTTTGTTATGATTGAGCACATCTTGGTGTCTTTCTGCGTTTTATTTTACAAAGATCTCAACATTTTTTTTCATCTTTGATCCCCTTTTGGTCTCTTTACCTCTGTTATGATGTCCATAGAGGCTGCTGAGCCAGATCTGGCATGACACCTGACTAACAAACCAACAGCTAACAGCACCTAATGATTGCAGAAGCTTACTGTCCATCAGGAAACTGTAATTAAACTCAGAGAGAAAATATTTTCTACATAAAATTCACCAAAATAAGTAACAGTGATTACATACTTGCGGGTGATCGCACCACAAAGTTACATACTGCAGATACAGGTGTACGGGCACAGAATGGAAATGAGCCATTATTCACCTCATTACGAGTCAATGTAGCATCGAAATGATATGAAATCTTTTATTTTATGTAGACGTTATACAATGGGGCTTGAACTGTGTTGTCCATTCATGGTGAAAAAGCTTTTCTTTTAGAGTAGATAGAAGAACAGAAAATATTAATAGTTCAAAAGAATCAAACGACACTCACAGTGGGCAGGGAATTGTAATATTTTCTTTAGTGTGAGCCCTCACATGAAATGTGGCCAAGCTGTGCTCTTTCTATCTAACAGTGCCTTAAAAGACGACAAGCATATCAGCCAACACAAATAACTGAACCGAAAGGCAGACAACTTGGAGCCCATGCGAAAAGAAATAAAATTAATTTATTGACAAGTTTTATTAAAGGCTTCCTGCTTCATCTTTCACCTACTGTACTTACCCTAAATATGAGCCCTCGTGTTCTTCATGTGCAAAGAAGGATTATTAGACGAGACCTTTGTTTTCACTCACAAATAAAATCGTTGTCTTGTTTTCTGTTTTTGCAGTTTTATATTGTTACTTTCAGCTATTACTTTGTGGTGAAAGTAGCATAAAACATCACTGCAGATCTAACATACACCGGACACAATCTGTTCCAACTTTTCCCCTCTCAGAGGCGCAACAGAACACAGATGCCAAAACAAAGAAGAAGAACAGTTTCTTTCCACAGATCATCACTCTGAACCCTGAACAGGTAAAACATGCACACCAACCACCACACTGTGCCAAGGGAACACTCTCTATGTAACATTCACTATACCTGTAAATTATGGATTTCCACTGTTTAAATTAAGTTGCTTGTTCTTTAAATATGTAAATATTATTATTCACATACACGTAATATATATATATATATATATAGATATATATATATATATATTATATAATATATAATATATATATATATATAGTAAAGCTTTTAGCTATATATGCACATGTACATTAAGAGCAAGTCAAATGCCTGGTATGTGTACACATACCTTACCAAAAATGGTGATTCTGATCTGTACAACATTGTCATGACTGAAAGAACTGGGGCCTGAGCTAAAAAAACAAAACCATGGTTGTGTTTAACCATAATGTTCCACATGGCTACTCCCCAGAATACTATACCATCTTGGAAATGCACTGAAACGGCTGGGACACTAGGGGGAGAGAGATATCTTATTTTTGGATGACCTTGTCCCCATGGCAGTAGGCAGATATTGTTACACCGGAGGACTCTTACCATGATAGAGGTGCTGCTCTTATAGGTCTCATGTCGGTGGCTCATCCACTTCACTCCACTTTATGTTAATACCGCATGAGTACATAATGGTATCTCAGCTCATACCGCTATAGCATCATGCATAGACTGATTTTGCCCCCTAAACTCATAAAGACAGCATAAAGAACAAAGACAGAGAGCCATTTTCATTATGTGGTGAACTTCAGTGGATGCTGTGGTTAGTGAACACCCCCTTTTTACAGGGCTCATATTTGCGGGTTGACTGAGCATTATGCAAATTTTAGTGTGTGGATCCACTAGAATGAATAGATTGGACACGTACAGGGCCCCCGCCTGTGTTAGTAAAACTAGAATTATAATAGATTATCATCATTTTTCATTCTCAACTCAATTTCTCAGCTCTTCACTCTGCTGGAATGTGATTTAATTGTGCTCAAATCGACATGTTTACAGGGAGGCTTTAATGGCACTGCTGATGGTCTCATGTATCCTTAATCATTACTGTAAAATTCTCTTGAGAGCATCACAGAGCTGATAGCACTGTGAGGTTTTATTCTCTGCCATCATTCCTATGCTCTGTTTCCCATTACAGAACCATTATCCCCACAGTACTGAGCCTATTTTGTGATGAACTGGGTGTTTTAGCTGACATCTGAGACCAAAGTCCAAATGAGTTCTTGGAAACAACTGTAGAACAACAGTTTTCTTGAGGTAGAAGACTTTTCTGTTTGAGTACAAAGTTTACTGCTCTTGGAGTTGGTAAGACGTGAATGGTGACTGTTTCTAAATCCAAGCCAGATCATTATCTAACAGTAATTCTTACCAGAGACATTCCTTGTACTTTTATGGGCATACATAAACCTTCACTTGAAAGATGTGGCTTTTTTTCTCAACCAGTAAGCCACTTTAGACACTAGATCAAACACTTAATCTAAGAATGCTTTGAGAAGCAAACATTACAGAGAAATATTGCCTTGTATGCAATATTTAGTTGTAGGATTTTATTTTTACCAGCTGTGACAACTCTTTTTGTGACAATAATACAAACATGCATTGTAAATAGTAGAAATTGTGACACCAACATGGCCAAATGCCATGAAAAAAGCTTTGAAACTTCATTTTGAGCTTCATCAGAATAAGGGATCATAATTCATTTAGGGCAGTAATTATTCTACTTACATTAAGTTGTCATGGTCACTGGTGGGAAATCTCCATTCATAGGAAGTGATAAAAAAAAAACATTAACACAAACATGAAATATTATTTCCTGTTGCCAATTTTACACAATTTAAAACAAAGCAAACAAATAACATATCCAAAATAACTCAAATAAACACTGAACACTGCTCTGGCACCCACACTGGTAAGATGAAGACATGTCTAAGGGAGAGATCTCGGCCAAGTATGGTAAAAGAGGCACTGAAAGAGTTTAGCACTGTACTACCACAAAGTTTGAAGACAAGGAAGGGAATAAGGATGGTCAAAATGCAGTACAGACCAAGATATTCTAACTTTAGACCCTGAATCCTACATTCACCATAATGCAACGCTATCATTTTTCATTTGACTCCCTCTGTGTTTCTTTCAAAATCCAAGCACTGTCTTTGAAATGCAGCCTTGAAAAAAAAAGAAAAGATCTGTAGTCTGAGATCAAGTTGAAATAACCCTGAATAAAACCCTGAAGAGGATCCATCATGTGGGGAATGTGAATGTCCATACCAAATTTCATGATAGTCATCCAATGTTTGTAGTTGTATTTCTCTCTGGACCAGCATTGGACCTATCAATCAGTAAAGCTGTCTTGAGAACAAGGCCACTAGGACGGCTACATGTCAGATGTAAATAGAGGAGCAGATTGCATAGACAGAGGCAAAAATAGTAATGGTGGACAAGAGAAGTACGAAGTAAAAGGGGAAGAGCGAGAATGAAAATGAGAGGGTAGCCCTCCTTCCCACTCCAACAGGAACCTGTTTTAATAGCAGCAATCAGTCAGTGGTAGAGCTCTGGCTGGAAACAGAGAGACAGAAAGGATGGAGGGAACATAAAACAGATTGCAGGAAATAACAGCATGAGAGCATTAACACAGGAGTCATGTCACAGCACAGTTTTCAAATACTGCCATTTACTGCTGACAGTTACTCAAACAGGCA